>NC_042621.1:220806295-221120638 GCF_901001135.1 Rhinatrema bivittatum | reverse complement strand
ACACCACCAAGCCTGCTGCAAACTCTCCGATGCTGCCATCAGCCCTGCCATGGGCCATCTTAGGTGTGCACACCTTGCCGGCACTTAAAGGCCCCACAGTGGGAAATCAACAGAGGTGCAAAACGACGACATCAGCACCGGCTGGGTACTTAAACCCAGACATTCTCCCAGCCAGCACCTCAGCAACAGGTCATCCTATTGTGCCTAGCTGCCTGCAGTATGTGTTGCTCTGATCCTGAACCAGTCTGTCTGTTCCTGCTCCTGTCTTGCTCTTGTCTGACCTGCCCAGTTCCTGCCTATCATTTTCCAGCTCTGCCTTGTATCTCCTCCAGTACAGCTCCTGCCTATCTTGTTTCTCTCTAGCCCAACCTTGCGCCTGTCTTTCTCTGGCCTTGCTATCTTCGCTTTGCCTTCCATCTCAGACTGCCTCTTGGATTTGACCATTGCTTGGATACCAACACTGCATGATCTCCACCTGCTCTGATTTCTTGCCCAGATAGCTATGCTGCCTGACCTCTGCCTGCCCTGACTTCTGCCTGGTTATTGACTCCACTTGTCCGATCTCCTCGGGACTCTTGCCTATGTCTGCCAGCCTCAGAACCCAAGGGCTCAACCTGTGGGGGAAGAGGCTGGTACAGGTGAAGCCTGTCTCACTTTGAGCAAGTCTGCCTGTCAGTGGGGGCCCAGTTGGTTTGCTAGTGGGGCAGCAGCAATCCCACCACAGCTATAGGGTTCACACTCTTTTCAGCAGGGAATCAAAGTTTGCCACTGTGCTCCCCATCCTTGTTGCAGAGGACCAAGGTTTCAGTAGTCCTAGTTGCAAGTGGACCACTTTTCATGGAACACGCTGTTTAACAACTTGTCCCTAAGGCAGGGGTGGCCAACTCTAGTTCTTGAGAGCCATAAACAGGCCAAGTATATCAACAATGCATATGCATGAGATAGATTTGCATACAACATCGGCAGGGCATGCAAATCTCTCTCATTCATGTTCATTATGGATATTATGAAAACCAGGTCTGTTTGTGGCTCTCAAGGTCTGGTGATAGCCACCCCCTGCCCTAAGGGCTTTATTTTTTATTTTTTATTTGGCAGACCCTTCTGGTCTGGCCACCAGATGTCACTGTCCCTGTGTTATAACTCTTTGGTAAGAAGCCATCCATACCCCTCAGTCCCTCCCATCTGGAGGATCTGGATTGGATGTCTGAACACTATTTAACCCAACCATTTTAAAATAACTTTGGGATCAGTTGGAAGAAGCCTTTGAACAGTAAGGATATTTATGTTTTACACTCTAGTTAGAGGTGATGCCTCATCGTGTATGCCCTGCCAGAGGGTCATCCTCCTACTAATTTACAGAGAGATCAATTTTTAAGCCTGATACCCTTTAGGGGCAAAAGAGCTCTCTTCAGATGACCAAAGATCTGTGAGCCTACTCTAAACCCTAGGTGGGCAAGCACCAGTGATGGATCCTGCTGCGAGAGACAGTGAAGAGAGCAGAGAGAGCCAGTTTAGCTTTTGAAGTATTTTTTGGACTTGAGCAGAATGGGAAGGCTTTTGGATCCCCTTTCCCACTAGGATTACAGTGCTGAAGA
Source organism: Rhinatrema bivittatum (assembly GCF_901001135.1). NCBI lineage: Eukaryota > Metazoa > Chordata > Amphibia > Gymnophiona > Rhinatrematidae > Rhinatrema > Rhinatrema bivittatum. The sequence goes on along the minus strand of NC_042621.1, from coordinate 221,119,043 downwards.
CTCGCCTGATCCCCCATGAGAAATCCCCCACAACTAACAATAAACTGAGGATGGAAGAACAAGATTATGAGACCACAATTGGATCTCCACAGAAACACCAAGGGACAGGACAGGCTGGGTCTGAGGAAGAAGATGAGAAAGAAGGTAGGATTTTTGCTGTAAAGTTGGGGACCCCTCTGCTGGAATTCCTGGATTGCCACCGGGAGAGTTTGCACATTAACTGTCACCATGGACTCAACCCAGAGGTCTGAATAAAAGGCACCTATAGAGGAAAATCACTAATGTACTATCAATCGGATGTAAATTCACTTATCTGGACAATGGACTTTAATTTAATGATTTCCAATCAGAAAAGTATTATTTTAACACCCAGACCTGGTCCTGTCTGAGTTACTACAGCCTCTTACTTCATGAGAAGCACTTACAGTATATACACATGCTGACAGCCTTTCAATGTCGTCTGGGTCACAAGCGAGAGTTTATCCCCATAAAAAGAATCTCCCCCCCCCCCCCCCCCAGGAACAAAGAGTAAAGCACGGGATGGATTATGCTAGCTGGAGCAGCGCCTGAAGATAAATAAATCAGTTTGTGTGCCCTTGAGACTAAACACCCCCGCTAAGTGTTACTTTTAAATCCCCAGAATTTTGTTTTAACAGTGGGAGCTGTCCCCACGGGCTCTCCCTTCTTAATTTGCCCCAAAAAGCTTCTCCTGCACCAGCAGTGAAAGTGCAGCCATGACCTGGCCCCCATTTCCGGGTTTGCAGTGGCTTTTCACGTCACACCATGCACCCGCATCTGCAGTAGCCAAGCAGCAGCAGCAGCGAGAGCCCTCGGTCTAGTTCCCCCCCATTTATATCTTTACTGCTGCCAATGCCATCTGGCAGCAATGGCAGGAGCTTAGAGCTTTGCTCCCTGCCACTTTGCACACTTCCTGGCCCCAGATCTTCACGCCAGTGGCAGAGGCCGTTAGCACCGCTCTCTGCTGCTTTTCTTACCAGCTCTGAATCTCCCTGGCTGCAGAGGCCATGAGCAGCCTCCCGCAGCCAGCCTGCTCTCTTTATCTTTTCCATCTAGGAGTAGGGAGTGCAACAAACCTCCTGCTGCTGCCTCTCTCTGCTTGGCCTGAGACAGCCGCAGGTGATCTTTTTTGTTTTTTTGTTTTTTACTCTGCACCCCTGTTACTCAATATCATCAATAGAACATACCATAATATCTGTTAATAACAGTATACAAAAAATATGGGTGCATATATTGGACACATGGTATCAGACACAAAAAGGAGATGAATGATTAGCACGCGAGTACACATTAGGAAGCATTTGCATATGTAGCAAGGATCCCTTCTTTACCGATCCAAAGAAATGGATCTGCTGTGTGGGTGAGATGGTCACTTGGCTGTGAGTATACCAGGAGCAGTTCTAACTAAATTGGACAGTATAAAATCCTAGAAAGAATTAAACAGGCTTTGAAATGTATATAGTAAGAGGAGGAGGATCAGTGGCAGAGTATGATTCTTGTTACATTTTTTTTTTTTTTAATTTTAACTCCATTCCCTAGGACTGCATCTTTGCTACTTAAAACAGGGCTTCTCTCCCAACCCCCATCTTCCCTTCCCTGCAATCTCACCCACCTGCAAACTATTCATCTACTGATACTTAAATTTCCCAAGGCAACTCATTAAGAGTTGGAGTCTAAAATGATGTTTGGCCATTTCAGATCCAAGCATGAGGTAAGCAATTGTAAGATATACTCTTCACTTAAAATATGTTTTTTTTTTAAAGATAATTGAATTATGAGTGTCTGGTAAAGATGCACAAATAAACAGTAGTCAGGCTTGAAGCCTTGATGACTGCTGCTACTGTTCACAAGTTTCAGACTTATGCTAGTACAACCTCTTTTCGTAAACTTACAGAGCTTCCCAAAATAGCAACCACATAATCTGAACTTGCTTACCACCCGTCCCCCCCCCCCCCCCCACCAAAATATCAGCCCTAGCAAGCTTTAAACAGTTCATACATACTAAACCTCTTTGCTATTAGTGGCCTGATGTATATCCAATAGACCAGTGGTTCTCAACCTTTTTTCAGTCGGGACATACCTGACAGATGGTTCTCACATGTGTGACACACTGAACACATGATCGTCACAGGGCTAAGTAAATGTAAACATATAATCTGTATCTAAAGGAACTGCCCTGATCCCCCAACAATGGGTGAAGAAGAGAACTAGGACATTCCTCGTTTAATTTACCATACAAAAAAGATATTTCTGATGTCATCTCAGTAACAGCAACATAAACACTAGGGATGTGCATTCGTTTGCAATGAAATAGGAAATATTGTCTCTATTTCCTATTTTGTTGCGTTTCGGGGGGGGGGGGGGGGGGGCGATGAAACGATAAGAAAACCCATGAAATTTCATGTAGTTTTCTTATCGTATTTTGGGGGGGAGAAAGGGCACATTAAAAAAACCCCCAAAAACCCCAAACCCTTCCCAACCCTTCAAATTTAATTAATTGCAACCTCCCACCCTCCCGACCCCCCCCCCCAAAGACTTGCCCGACACCCCCCTCATGACTTACCGAAAGTCCCTGGTGGTCCAGTGGGGTCCCAGGAATGATCTCCCTCTTTCGGGTCATCGGCTGCCACTAATCAAAATGGCGCCGATGGCCCTTTGCCCTTACCATGTGATAGGGGCTATCAGTGCCATTGGTTGGCCCCTGTCACATGGTAGGAGCAATGGATGACCCAGTTGGGGTAGGTTTCAGGCTTTATTTCGTGGGCAGCCACAGGAAAACGAAATTTCCCGTGGCGGGCCGATAACAAAGACTGAACCAAAAGGTTCAGCCGAATCACATCTCTAATAATCACTCTCTCCTACTAGGCGCAATAGCCCTCCTTATAAAAAAAACAGTAATTTACCACCAATACATGTCCTATTGAGAAAACAACATATAATATTGATACAAATGCCTACATGTTAGTAAAATACCTCAACTCAGTCGCACACATAGAATCGACCTTCACCAAGTACAGAAAGACCGCAAATTACAAATATGGAGACAAATTGGAATGGAGACCCAAAAAAGCCACTTTGTATGCAGTGCAAAACTGAAGAAATGGAAACAGAAATATAGCATCTAACAGACTCCCAGGATCTGCAATAATGTACACAAACTAATGCGCAAAAATGTTACACCTGCATTATGGAAGGCAATACTACAAATATTTAACCAGGCCCTAAACATCATACACCTTCTAATAGGAAAACAGAAAAGACAAGCTGCTAGAGATCCCTATACAGAAAACTACAAGCTTGCAGAATACCCCTTCCTGGGTCACACACATAGAACATAGGACAGACCCTCAACAAATACAGAATAAAGAGACCATCAAGTTAATATTTTTGTTTTTCCATTGTTGCACTGCATACACTCAGTCTGGCTTCTTGCTGTTTCCAGTTCAGTTTTTGTCTCCACACTTCTATTTATACATTTCTCAGGTAATATAAAATAATGATTCTAAAACTAGAATAATAAATATAATAAATGTTTCAAAACAACTGATAAACAGAATAACATCCAATCATTAAAAACTTACAAAATTATTAAAAATTCTCTAAACACCAATAACATATTTCAAACAGCAGACACCTCACATAATACCCAATAATTAAAATGACAGTCAATCAAGAAAGATAAACTTAAAAAGTCACCTTTACTTACCCTCTCCAGCAACTCTCTTACTCCTTTTCCTTGCAGGCCAAAAGTAATGGCTGATGAGCTGAAGCTCTGTCCTCATGCTCCTCTTCCTTAGGGCCCATGACTCGTCTGTCTCTCTCTCTCTCACACACACACAAACACACACACTTTCTGTCTCTCACACACTAGTCATCTTTCTCTCTCTTACCCACACCAGTCACCTCCCTGACCAGGAATGGAGGAGTAGCCTAGTTTTTAGAGCAGTTGGCTATGAACCAGATGACCAGCGTTCAAGTCCCACTGTTGCTCCTTGTGACCTTGGGCAGGTCACTTTACCCTCCATTGCCTCACGTACAAACTTACAGGCTGATACAGTAAAATTCACGGGAGAGCAGGCAACCGCCTGCTCTCCCGGCGCACGCACAGGCCACTCTCCTGTGCACGCGATTCACTAAAAAAAATTATTCAAATTAGAGCCCGCAGTAAAAAGAGGCGCTAGGGACACTAGCGCATCCCTAGCGCCTCTTTTTTGACAGGAGAGGCGGCTGTCAACGAGTTTGACAGCCGATGCTCAATTTTGCCGGCGTCGGTTCTCAAACCCGCTGACAGCCATGGGTTCAGAAACTGGACGCCGGCAAAATTGAGCGTCTGGTTTTCAACCCGCGAGCTGCGGGCAGATTTTAATTAATTTTTTTTTAAATTAATTTTTAACTTTTGAAACCTCCAACTTAATATTGCCATGATATTAAGTCGGAGGGTGTACAGAAAAGCAGTTTTTACTGCTTTTCTGTGCACTTTCCCCATGCTGGCAGAAATTAACGCCTACCTTTGGGTAGGCTCTAATCTCTGAAAGTAAAATGTGTGGCTTGGCCGCACATTTTACTTACTGAATCATGCGGAAATAACTAATAGGGCCATCAACATGCATTTGCATGTTGCGGATGCTATTAGTTTCGGGGGGTTGGACGCGCGTTTTCGACGCGCTATTACCCCTTACTGAATAAGGGGTAAAGCTAGCGTGTTGAAAACGCGCTATTACCCCTTACTGAATAAGGGGTAAAGCTAGCATGTCGAAAACGCGCGTCCAAACGCAGGTTAACAGTGCTGTACTGTATCAGCCTGTTAGATTATAAGCCTTCTAGGGATAGGGACATTCCTACAGTACCTGAATGTAATCCACTTTGGAGTGCTGAAAAAAGTGTGAAAAGCAGAATATTAAAAAAATCTCTCTCTCTCTCTCACACATACCAGTCACCTCCCTGACCAATCACTTTTTCTCTCTCACACACACACCCACCAGTCATCTCCCTGAACAATCTCTCTCTCCCTCACACATCCACCAGTCACTTCCTTGACCGTTTTCTCTCTCTTACTTACACACATAGTCTCAATCACACACATTCTCTCACACACTTACACACATGCTGGCTCACTCTCTCTGTCTCACTCACTCACCCCCACCCCCAGCACACATGGCAACTACAGAACAAGGCAGCCTGAATGCTGCTATTAAAGCAGAGTTGTGACAGGCTGGGAACTGCAGCAGGAGTGACTTCACCTGGCCCCACAGCAGTAAGAAGGCAGCATTCAACTGCTTGCCTGTGCTGCAATCATCGCGGCACAGAGCAGTCAGCTGAGAATGTGGTCACGGGGATTTCCTGCCGCGAGGCTGTTTGGGAAATCCATTGATAAGCTGCCCTAGGTCTGTGGCGAACCACCTTCACCACCGTAGACCCAGGGCAGTTAATCAACAGATTTTCCAAACAGCCACATGGCAAGAATCCCCACGGCCACATTTTCACCTGACTGCTCTGCGCCTCAATGATCGCAGCACAGGCAAGCAGCTGAGTGCTGCCTGCTTACTGCTGCAGGGCTGGGGGGAGTCTTGTGAGCCTTGTGACACAATTTTTGCAGCAGTACCAGCAGCATGGTCCTTTCTTCTTCCCGCGTGCCTGGTAAACATTACTTCCTCTTCTGGGTCGCAGGGGTGGGAAGAAGAAAAGACCATGTTGCTGTTGCTGGCTTCCATGAACACTGCTGCCGTTCCACTCCAGGCTTGAATGTGCTGATAGCCCGGGCAGGGACGGCAGCAGTGTTTGTTGAAGAATTGTGTGCATCTCACTGAGGTGAGGAGAAGGAGGGAAGAGCTGCGGAAGACCAGGAAGTGTGCGACATACCTGCCGGTGCTTGGTGACACACTAGTGTGTTGCAACACACCAGTTGAGAAACACTGCAATAGACAAAAAAAAATGCAGCAGCCCCCACCCTCCCCAACAGCTCCAAGCCTCTTCCAGACAATTTGCAGGAGAGTGTGGAGTCAAGGCAGACTTGATCCAGGCAATAAAATGGCTGGAGGAAGGGCCAAGACATCTCCTCACTGTGGGAGGCGAGTGGGACAAGGGGCAAAAGTCCTCCCCACAGCTCCTGCAGTCCTCTGCTCCCGGGCTGTCTTCTCCCCTCCCACTGGCTGCCGGCTGCCTTTTCAGGTCGGCCTGTGATGACCTTATAGAAACATAGAAATGACGGCAGAAGAAGACCAATAGGCCCATCCAGTCTGCCCAGCAAGCTTTCACACTTATTTTCTCATACTTATCTGTTACTCTGACCACTGAGTTCAGGGCCCTTATTGGTAGCTTTTTTATTCTAATTTCCTTCCAACCCCACCATTGATGCAGAGAGCAGTGTTGGAGCTGTATCAAAGTGAAGTACAAGGCTTAATGTTTGAGGGTAATAACCGTCATATCGAACAAGTTACCCCGATATTTGTATACTCATACTGCTCAGATCAATGCCTTGTTAGATGTTGGCTAGATATAAATCCTATTTCTTCATTTCCCCTGCCGTTGAAGCAGTGAGCTGCACTGGATATGCATTCAAAGTGAAGTATCAGGCATAATTTGTTAGGGGTAGTAACCGCCACAATAAGCAAGATATGCCCACGCTCATTTGTTTACCCAGACTGTGCAATTCAGTCCTTTGTTGTTGTCTGAATGTAAATCCTCTTTTCTTCATTCCCCCTGCCGTTGAAGCAGTGACTTACGCTGGATATGCATTGAAAGTGAAGTATCAGGCTTAATTGGTTTGGGGTAGTAACCGCCGCAACAAGCAAGCTACTCCCATGCTTATTTGTTTACCCAGACTGTGCTACCTTGTTGGTTGTTGCCTGAATGAAATCCTCTTTTCCACATTTCCTCTTGCCGTTGAAGCATAGAGCAATGTGGTTGTTGAAGCATAGAGAAATGTTGGTTGTTGAAGCATAGAGCGATGTTGGTTGTTGCCTGAATGCAAATTCTCTTTTCCACATTTCCTCTTGCCGTTGAAGCATAGAACAATGTTGGAGTCTCATTAACCATGTGAATGTTTAGGGGTAGATTTTCAGACAAGCGCGAACAGCCTACTTTTGTTTGCGCTCCAGGCGCAAACAAAAGTACGCTGGATTTTAGTAGATACGCGCGTAGTCGCGCGTATCGGCTAAAATCCTGGATCGGCGCGCGCAAGGCTATCGATTTTGTATAGCCTGCGCGCGCCGAGCCGCGCTGCCTCCCCCCGTTCCCTCCAAGGCCGCTCCGAAATCGGAGCGGCCTTAGAGGGAACTTTCCTTTGCCCTCCCCTCACCTTCCCCTCCCTTCCCCTACCTAACCCCCCCGCCCGGCCCTGTCTACACCCCCCCCTTACCTTTGTCGGGGGATTTACGCCTCCCGGAGGGAGACGTAAATCCCCCGCGCGCCAGCGGGCCTGCTGCGCGCCGGGCCGCGACCTGGGGGCGGGTACGGAGGGCGCGGCCACGCCCCCGGGCCGTAGCCACGCCCCGTACCCGCCCCCAAAACGCTGCCGACACGCCCCCGGAACGCCGCGACGACCGGGCCCCGCCCCCCGACACGCCCCCGACACGCCCCCCCTCCGAGAACCCCGGGACTTACGCAAGTCCCGGGGCTCTGCGCGCGCCGGGAGGCCTATGTAAAATAGGCTTCCCGGCGCGCAGGGCCCTGCTCGCCTAAATCCGCCCGGTTTTGGGCGGATTTAGGCGAGCAGGGCTCTGAAAATCTACCCCACATTGAATAAGGGTATTAATCACCAGGTAGTAGCAGTCTTCCCGCAAGCCACCCCCATATAGGGCCGGTGCAAGGGTATTAGGCACCCCAGGCAAACCTTACAGTCTGGCGCCCCCTCCCCATACACAATTTTAAATTATGCAATTATAAAATATTTTACATGAAAAATGACATTCTGAGATAAAATTAATATACAAGTTGTTGTGATAATTTCATGCACTGTTGTGATGCAAACAAGAAAACTTTGCATCTTGCAATTCATATGGCATCATAACTATTATGATATATTTCGGCATGGTCCTCCCGTATCAACACACTCAAAGATTAACAACACACTCAAAGATTAACAACCCTACCTATGAAAAAGAATACCACAAATATTACACCAGAATCTAAAATATCAATACACCTCCTATCAGGAAAACAGAACAGGCCAAGCTACTACAGATCCCTACAGAGAAACCACATGCTAAAAGACTGCTTCATCTCAGTCTTTGCATGCAGAACACAAACCCTCACAAAATTCAGAATAAAGCCACATAAAGTATAAATAGAAATGTGCAGACAAAAACTGAACTGTAAAACGCATCACGCCAGACTCTACACAGTGTAACAATGGAAAAACAAAAATGTCATCATTCCTCGTGAAACAAAACAATGAAATAAAGATATATAAATCATCATAATTATAAAATCATACAAATAAAATAATTTAAAAACAGCTGATGAATAGAATATCCAATAATTAAAGACTCATGCAAATTTTGAAAGCTTTACCAAACACCAATAAAATATTTCAAAGAGCAGAGACATCACATACTACCCAATAATTAAAATGGTAGTCAACAAGAAAAATGAACTTAAAAAGCCAGCTTTACTTACCCTCTCCAACAGTTCTCCTACTCCTTTCCCTTGCAGGCCATACCAGAAGCAGCAGTAGCTGCTGAAGCTGTCCTCACAGTCCTCTTCCTTAGGGACCACAACCAGTCTCTTCTCTCTCTCTCTCTCTCTCTCTCTCTCTCTCTCACACACACACACACACACCAGTCACACCCTCAGGACCAGTTTCTGTCTCTCACACACCAATCATCTCCCCAACCAGTCTCTCTCTCTCTCTCTCTCACACACACCAGTCACACCCTCAGGACCAGTTTCTGTCTCTCACACACCAATCATCTCCCCAACCAGTCTCTCTCTCTCTCACACACACACACACACCAGTCATCTCCCTGATCAGTCTTTCTCACACATACACACGTCACCTCTCTGTCCAGTCTCTCTCAATCACACAATGCTCTCGCTCTCTCTTACTTACACATAGGGGCGGATTTTCAGAGCCCTGCTCGCGTAAATCCACCCAAAACTGGGCGGATTTACGCGAGCAGGGCCCTGCGCACCGGTAAGCCTATTTTACATAGGCCTACCGGCGCGCGCAGAGCCCCGGGACTCGCGTAAGTCCCGGGGTTTTCGGAGGGGGGCGTGTCGGGGGCATGTCGGGGGGCGGGCCCGGTCGTCACGGCGTTTCGGGGGCGTGTCGGCAGCGTTTTGGGGGCGGGTACGGGGGCGTGGCTACGGCCCGGGGCGGTCCGGAGGCGTGGCCGCGCCCTCCGTACCCGCCCCCAGGTCGCGGCCCGGCGCGCAGGAGGCCCGCTGGCGCGCGGGGATTTACGTCTCCCTCCGGGAGGTGTAAATCCCCCGACAAAGGTAAGGGGGGGGGTTTAGACAGGGCCGGGCGGGTGGGTTAGGTAGGGGAAGGGAGGGGAAGGTGAGGGGAGGGGAGGGCAAAGGAAAGTTCCCTCCGAGGCCGCTCCGATTTCGGAGCGGCCTTGGAGGGAACGGGGTAGGCAGCGTGGCTCGGCGCGCGCCGGCTATACAAAATCAATAGCCTTGCGCGCGCCGATCCAGGGATTTTAGTGGATACGCGCGGCTCCGCGCGTATCTACTAAAATCAGGCGTACTTTTGCTTGAGTCTGATGCGCAAGCAAAAGTAGGCCTATTCGCGCTTTTTGAAAATCTACCCCATTGGCTTTCAATCACACACATGCTCTATTTCACTTACATACAATCTCTCAATCACACACATGTTCTATCTCGCTTACAAACAGGCTCAATCACACACATGCCTTATCTCACAGCCATAAGCCAGCCAAAAACATGCTCCATCTCTCTCGCACATACACATTGACACACAGAAGCACCCTCCCTGACTCACATATACACCACACACACATACAGAAGCACCTTCCCTGTCTCACATACACGAAGCACCCTCCCTGTCTCACATACACATTACACTCTCACAAAAGCACCTTACTTTCAGACTTGCAGCATTTTTCACTTTTACTAAAAGAGAAAGTGATGCTCCCAACCGTTAAGTAAGAAAACCACATTCCTATCAAAAGGCAAAATGACACCCTTCCTTCAGGTTCTGTCCTCCCAAGGGACAGCCACCCACACCGTACAGCATCTCTTGTTTTACACTTTCAGGCAATAAAGCAAGTGTCTTTCTTCAAACTATCAGTCGTATGATTATTCATGTGGGAGATATGGAACAGAAAGATATCCTTAATCGGCTTAACTTTTAAATGGGAAGATTCCAGTCTTAGTCATTTAAAAATATACATTTTCTAAAGGCTTAAAAAAAAAAAAAAAAAAAAAGCAAAACCGTTTCAGATTCTATTCTAGTCTTCATGCTTAAATTATGCTTTAAAAAAAACCCCACCTGGCATCAGTATCTTAAATTTGTGATTTTGCTGAGATGAACATTTTAAATTCTTTAATTTTTTTTGCTTTAGTATTTGTCTCTACCCACTTTAAGTTAAATTTTATTTGCCAGAAGAGGGATGCTCAAAATTCAGTAATTTCATCTTTCATCCAACTTTTCAAAAGTTGAGGTATATGTATTATCATATTTCATTTTTTTAAACTGGCAGATTCCTTTCTCACATACACACACACTCACAGAAAGAAGATCGGCGCTGAGACTTAGGGGGCGCCATGGCATGCAGCCAGCTACCAACTCGCCCTGCCTCCCCCCCGAGTGCCACCCTCATGACACCCCCTCTAGTGGTCCAGCGGAGGTCCCGGGAGCGATCTGCTGCTCCCGGGGCTTCGGCTGCCACTAAGCAAAATGGCGCCAGTGGCCTTCAGCCCCTATCATGTGACGGGGGTCAGGAGGGTCCCCCAAGACTTGCCAAAAGTCCCTGGTGAATTTTAATGCTTGGGGTGAGTTTTTTTGAGCTTCGTTTTCCCGCGTCGTTTTTTGGGCCAGTTTTGTTTTTCCCCGTTTAGTTTTTGTTCGTTTTTCAAAAAAACTAACAGAGGAAAAACGAACTTTACCCCGAAGCGTACGACTCAAAAAATGACCCGGTAGAAAAAAAACGAAGCTCATCTCTAATAATTACTTCCCTTTTCTTACTCAAAATTCCTCTCTCTATGCAGCCCAGCATTCTTCTGGCTTTAGCTATCGCCTTGTCACACTGTTTCACTGACTTCAGATCGTTAGACACTATCACCCCAGGTCTCTCTCCTGCTCCGTGCACATCAGCCCTTCTTCCTCCATCGAATACAATTCTTTTGGATTTCCACAGCCTATATGCATGGTGGGAGAAGGAGGAGGAGCCAGGCAAGAAAGTGGCTGGTGGAAGGGCCAAGGCATTTCTTTTCTGCAGGAGGCAAATGGATAGGGATGTGCAGAGCAAAATTTTATGTTCATATTTTTTATGTCCGAAAGGGGGTCCCACTTGCGGCCAATATGGACATAAAAAAAATCCAATGAGTTGGGTATATGTACATATGTGCAAAAAAAAAATTTAAACCCCCTCACCCTCCTTAATCCCCCCCCCAGACTTACCACAACTCCCTGGTGATCGAGCGAGGAGTGAGGACGTCATTTCTGCAATCCTTGGCGAGAAGCATGTGACGTCGGTGGCACGTCGAGTGACGCGGCGTCACGTGATTCCCGGCTCGTTCGCGCCGGACGGCTCGTTCGGCCCAAAAAGAACTTTTGGCCAGCTTGGGGGGGCCTCCTGACCCCCCCAAGCTGGCCAAAAGTTCTTTTTGGGCCGAACGAGCCTTCCGGCGCGAACGAGCCGGGAATCACGTGACGCCGACGTCACGTGATTCCCGGCAAGTTCGCGCCGGACGGCTCGTTCGGCCCAAAAAGAACTTTTGGCCAGCTTGGGGGGGCCTCCTGACCCCCTCAAGCTGGCCAAAAGTTCTTTTTGGGCCGAACGAGCCGTCCGGCGCGAACTTGCCGGGAATCACGTGACGTCGCGTCTGAGTGACGCGGCGCCACGTGATTCCCGGCGAGTTTGCGCCGGACGGCTCGTTCGGCCCAAAAAGAACTTTTGGCCAGCTTGGGGGGGTCAGGAGGCCCCCCCAAGCTGGCCAAAAGTTCTTTTTGGGCCGAACGAGCCGTCCGGCGCGAACGAGCCGGGAATCACGTGACGCCGGCGTCACTCGACGTGCCGCCGATGTCACATGCTTCTCGCCAAGGATTGCAGAAATGGCGTCCTCACTCCTCGCTCCATCACCAGGGAGTTGTGGTAAGTCGGGGGGGGGATTAAGGAGGGTGAGGGGGTTTATATTTTTATTTTGGCTCAACAATCGCGATTTCCAACATATCGAACATATCTATGTTCGATATGTGGGAAATCCGATCGTTTATGTCGAATCAATTTTTTAAGTAAAAAAAAAATATGAGTTGCGTTTTACTAATGCGGTCAATCCGAATGCACACCCCTACAAATGGAGTCCTTCAGTGTCTGAGCTTTATTGTTTCTGTGAAACATATGAAAATTGTGTGTTATTGTACATGTCAATTTTATGTTTTTATTATGTCTGTGATGATGTAAATCGCCTAGGCCTCCTTGTGGTAGGCGATTAATAAATTTTAATAAATGAAAAAAAAAAAAAAAGACCAGGAGTAAATCAATCCTTTAGTGATCTTCAATGGTAAAAATGAATTATACCATACTTTGTTTATTAAAATTGATAAGTGATCAAAAAATAAATTAGCACAACAGTACCCTCAAATATCAATTGTCAGTAGTTACTTAACCTCATTTTAACAGTCTGATCTCTGTGGGGATGTGTCCTGTCTAACCTAAGGAAAGGAAAAAGAGACTAAGAGACAAAAGATACTGGAAGGAGCATACTTCCAGAGTACAGGATATGGATTCTAGACAAGTTTGTTTATCTGAATTCTTACCCCAAATACTTTACAGCTGAACTGCTATTATAAGGAATAATTATTTGCACAAAAGCAGCATCAACATTTTTAAAAAGATATGTTAATCTAATTTAGAGATGGTGGAAGTCGTATGTTTCACAGTAATGGATATTTTTAATCTATCTTTCTGCTACAATGTTTTAATATTGAAAATGAATAATAGTTTTAAACGAAGCAGCAGGATAGTAATAACATGCAGTTATCACATCTCATCACTCTAAGGCAGATGGACTGATTTAGCTCATTTGCAAGTTAATTTGAATATTTTGTCCAAAGCACATCATTTTCATTGGAATCAAGCTTTTAACAAACCAGAGCTGCACTTTGGGTAATCAAGACCTAAGAATTACTCTGCTTCTCCTAAAATCACCTGCTGGCGGACCAAATGTCTTCTGCCTGACTCAAGAGCTTCTTCTCTGCTGTTTCTCCAGAGCATTGCACTGCAGACCATGACTCAGTCAGTGCTCCTTAATCACGCTGGCAAAGTGCACAAGCCTCAATTTTATGTTAATGGCTATAGTGGCTAGAGAGAGGGACCTATCTACTGTCTGCATCTGTCTCTAAGTGATATCACTTCTAGCATCATTTGGAAAGCCACCAGCCAGCGAGCGTTGAAGAAACTGATAAAACTTAGTAGTAAAATAAAGGGAGGAAAGTATGAGGACCCTGTGCCATTGAAATGGTAATAATTAGTGCACTCTAGAAGCAGGATTTTCCTTCGATACCAAGTTTGGAACTAAAAGAACTTTACAAAGAAGAAGAGCTTGTACTCTCTGTTCTGATAGACCAATAACACTTCAATATAACTTAATGCATTTTATCATAGTATTAATTTCTTTTCAAATTATTGAGGCCGGTATTCAAAAAAGCCCAATTCCTAAATTAAGGTACCTAAGGGACTGATTCATTAAGGCTTTTCTACCATTTTGTGTCTATAGGAAAAACCCTAAGTTAGGCATCTATTTTCAGCCAAACTTAGGATCCTCTCAAGGTCATTCATCAAATCGTGATGGGCCTTTATCGCGTCACGATCTAAAAATTCAAATTAGGGAAAGGGGAGGAGTTTGGGTGGGGTTTAGGCAAAGTAGGGGGCTGTAACACTGCGGGAAATAACATAGCACACATTATCGCCCGCAGAAGTGCCGGAAATAGCTACAGCTATTTCATTGGCACTGCGGGGGTGATAGTGTGCAGCATGGCCGCAACCACGGCGGGCGAAAATGCCCCACCGCGATGCGGCCGGCAGCTCACTATCACCTCCCCACCCATTTTCTGGCCGTGGCTCATCATTCCGCTATATATTTATAGCGGAATGATGAATCCAGGGGTAAGTTTTCAGTGAAAATTCACATAAACTTAGGACTCTAAGACTTAGGCCTGCTATTCATTTGCCTAGATCAGGGGTGTGCAAATAGGGGGGGCTGGCTGATCAAGGAATTAAAAATGACTGCCTTGTCCGGTCTTGCCACAGTGGAAGGACTGCAAGCTCAGGAGGGAGGGAGCACAATCATGTTATTGTAAGCATTGCCGTGGCTTAGCTGTGCGTCTCTTTCAGTGGGCCTGGGAGAAGACCTGCTTCTGCTCTGGTGGGTCCAGGAAAGGAGATGCTTCCACCGTGGCAGGCCCGAATATGGGAGGAGCTACTGCAGTATCCCACAACCCAGGAAGAGCTGCCAAACTCAGACCCCCACCCTGGGAGGCGTTCCTGCTGCTGCTCCCTATGCAGGGAGAGAAATCACAGCTGTTGTCTGTCCAGGGAGAAAGAAGTGGTGAGGTAGAAGAGGGAAATGGGCAGAGCGAAGAAGGCGGTGGAGAGGAGAGAGGGATGAGGTGGAGAGAGGAGTTTAGGGAGGGAGAATAAAGGCAAAATGTTAGATAAGCACAGCAAAACAAAACAGAAAATAAAAAAGATGAGCAAACTAACTGGGTCATTTATCAATTTGATCTAATTATTTAAAATTCCATCATGCCGCTGTCAACATATGTCATATACCTAGTTAAGGCTAAAATTATTCGGGAATGTGATCCCGGATAACTTTTGACCTGCTTTCTGCCATGTCTGAAAAGAGCCGAATAAGTTATATGGCTAACTCGTTCCCGCCCTGGAATTCCCCTAACACTCTCCTTACTTATCCAGCTAAATGTTAGCTGGATAAGTATGGGTAATATTCAAAACTTGCCATTTAGCCAGAGACGTTAGGAGAAATAGCTTTGAATATTGGCCTATCTATTTAATTACTGTATCTGTGTGTTTGTGGGAATGTGTGTGTGTGTGAGAGAGAGCCAGTGGGCTGGATTTTAAAAGGGTTATGCGCATAAGGTACGCGCGTAACCCTTTTAAAAAACCCCTGCGCGCGCTGAGCCTATTTTGCATAGGCTCGGCAGTGCGCGCAAGCCCCGGGATGCGCATAAATCCCGGGGCTTGCCTGGGGGGCGTGTTGGGGGCATGTCGGGAGAGACGCGGCATTTTTGGGGCATGTCCGGGGGCGTGTTTCCGGCTTGGGGGCGTTTCAGGGGCGTTTCGGGGGTGTGGCCGAGTGCCCCGACACAGCGGCCTGTGTCGGGGCCTGCTGCGCCGGCACGTGTAAGTTGCTACTGCCTGGAGGCAGTAGTAACTTTTAAGATAAAGGTAGGGAGGGGGTTTAGATAGGACCGGGGGAGTGGGTTAGGAAGGGGAAGGGAGGGGAAGGTGCGTGGGGGTGAATGGAAAGTTCCCTTCGAGGCCGCTCCGATTTCGGTGCGGCCTCGGAGAGAACGGGTAGCACGCACAGGGCTCGGCGCACGCAAGGTGCACAAATGTGCACTCCCTTGTGCGCGCCGACCCCGGATTTTATAAGATACGCGCGTATCTTATAAAATCCCGCATACTTTTGTTCGCGCCTGGTGTGCGACAAAAGTACGCGCGCGCGTAGATTTGTAAAATCTACCCCTGTGTGTGAAAGAGAGTATGTGAGAGTGAGAGTCTGCGTGTGTGTGTGTGTGTGTGTGCGTGCGTGCGTGTGAATGAATGGAAGCCTGTGTGTGAGACAGCATGTGAGAGCAAGAGCAAGAACCTGTGGGGTAGATTTTATTACATGCATGAGCGCGTCCATGTGCATCCGCTACCCGGCGCGCACACATGAACATGTGATTTTATAACATGTGCATGCAGGCGCGCGCATGTTATAAACTCAGGGGTCAGCGCGTGCAAGGGGGTGCACAATTGTGCACCTTGCGCACGCCGAGCCCGTGCCAAGCCGCGCTGTCTTCCCCCGTTCCCTAACCCACACCCCATCTTCAGTTCCCCTACCTCCCCCACCCAGAGGATCCCAGCCGCTGTGCTGGGATCCTCTGACCCCACCCCAGACCACTCCTTTTTGAAAGCCTCGGGACTTAGACGTGTCCCAGGGCTTTACGCACGGTTTTAAAATAGGCCCGGAGTGTGTAACGCTTTGAAAATTCAACCCTGTGTGTGTGTTTTTGAAAAAAGAAGCCTACTTGTAAGAGCATGTGAGAGTGAGAACCTGCATATAAGATAGAACACATGAGAGTGGAAGCCAGTACGTAAGTGAGAGAGAGCATTCAAGAGTGGGATCTTGTGTGAGAGAAAGCCTGTGTGTGAGACAGTGCATGTGAAAGAGAGCCTGTGTATGTGTGTGAAGGAGGAAGGAAAGCAGAAAGGAGGAGAGAGAAGAAACAGAAAGAATAAAAGACACCCTGAAAAGGAATAAGGAAAAGACAGACAAGTGGAAAAAAGAGACTGGGACCAACCCATTGGAAAAATAAGATCAGACAACAAAAGTGAAACAAAATATTTTTTTGCTTTTCAGCAATTGGAATATGCATTTTCTTCAGTATTCCAGAGTTCACAGAATCTCATTTCCCTGGCTTTCCATTTAAGTTTTGTCTGCATGTATCTGTTTCTAATTTGTAGTCCCTTATTCTGTATTAGGTGAAGATCTGTCTGTGATACGCATGTGTGACAGAGGTGCAGTATTTTGACTAGCAGGTTGTTTTACTGTAGCGATTTAGCACTTCAGCTTGTTCTGTTTGCCCAGTAGGTGATTGAATATATTTATTTTCTATGTCCTAGTTTTGTTCTATATCCATTGCAAATCTTACGTTCTTATGGTTATTGCTATTTTATTGTAGTTATAATATTCTCTGCATTGTTTGAAATGAGGATTCATAAAAGAATACATTGATATTTGCTTTATTACATACTGGTAATTGGATCTCATGTTTCTGTTAAATGTTCTTTTTTACTTTTGATATGATATTGTGTATTTGTAAACTGCAATAAATATAACACATTTAATCCAGATTAATGAAGTATTTTTAAGTTGGTAACTGCTTGAAATAATGATATGATAGGGAGGATCAACTTGGTGGGGGTGTGGCACTTTATGTCCAGAATGGTATAGAGTCGAATAGGACAATGATCATGCAAGAGACTAAATGCTCAGTAGAATCTATGGGGTAGATTTTCAAACCGCGCGAATTGGCGTACTTTTGCTGGCGCATCAGGCGCAAGCAAAAGTATGTGGGATTTTAGTAGATACGCGCGTAGCCGCGCGTATCCGCTAAAATCCTGGATCGGCGTGCGCAAGGCTATCGATTCTGTATAGCCGGTGCTCGCCGAGCCGCGCAGCCTACCCTCTTTTGCCCTCCCCTCACCTTCCCCTCCCTTCCCCTACCTAACCCACCCGCCCGGCCCTGTCTAAACCCCCCCTTACCTTTGTCGGGGGATTTACGCCTCCCGGAGGGAGACATAAATCCCCGCGCGCCAGCGGGCCGCTAGCGCGCCGGGACGCGACCTGGGGGCGGGTACGGAGGGCGCGGCCATTCCCCCGGACCGCCCCGGGCCGTAACCATGCCCCTGGGCCCGCCCCCAAAACGCTGCCGACACGCCCCCAAAACGCTGCGCCGACCGGGCCCGTCCCCCGACACGCCCTCAACACGCCCCCCTCGCCAAACCCCGGGACTTACGCGAGTCCCGGGGTCTGCGCGCGCCGGTAGGCCTATTGAACATAGGCGCACCGGCACGCAGGGCCCTGCTCGCCTAAATCCGCCCGGATTTAGGTGGATTTAGGCGAGCAGGGCTCTGAAAATCCACCCCTATATGGGTAGAAATCCCATGTGTGTTGGGTAAGAGTATGGTGATAGGAGTATACTACCATCCACCTGGCCAAAATGGTCAGACAGATGCTGTAATGCTAAGAGAAATCAGGGAAGCTAACCAATTTGGCAGTGCAATAATAATGGGAGATTTTAATTACCCCAATATTGACTGGATAAATGTAACATCAGGACATGCTAGAGACATAAAGTTCCTGGAAGGAATAAATGACTGCTTCATGGAGAAATTGATTCAGTAAGCAATGAGAGAGGGAGCTATTTTAGATTTAATTCTTAGTGGAACAGAGGACTTGGTGAGAGACGTAACGGTGGTGGGGCCATTTGTCAATAGAGATCATAACATGATCAAATTTGAACTGACTGGAAGGTGGACAATATGTAAATCTATGGCTCTAACACTAAATTTTCAAAACGGAAGTTTTGATAAAATGAAGAAAATTGAAAAAAATTGAAAGGTGCAGCTGCAAAGGTTAAAAGTGTTCAATAGACAGATGTATTCCATGCATTAAGAAAGGTGGAAGGAAGGCAAAACAATTACCGGCATGATTAAAAGGTGAGGTGAAAGAGGCTATTTTAACTAAAAAAATCCTTCAAAAATTTGAAGAAGGATCCATCTGAAGAAAATGGAAAAAGCATAAGCATTGTCAAGTTAAGTGTAAAACATTGATAAGACAGGTTAAGAGAGAATTTGCATTGAAGCTGGCCATAGATGCAAAAACTCATAATAAAAACATTTTAAAATATATCCAAAGCAAGAAACCTGGGAGCGAGCCAATTAGACCATTAGATGATGAGGAGTTAAAGGGGCTGTTAGTAAAGATAAGGCCATTGCAGAAAGAATAAATGAATTCTTTGCTTCTGTGTTTACTAATGAGGATGTTGGGGAGATACTGGTTCTGGAGATGGTTTTTAAGGGTGATGAGTCAGATGAACTGAACCAAATCATTGTGAATCTGGAAGATGTAGTAGACAAGATTGACAAACTAAAGAGTAGCAAATCACCTGGACCCGATGGTTTGCATCCCAGGATTCTGAAGGAACTAAAAAATCAAATTTAAGATCTATTTGTCAAAATTTGTAACCTATCATTAAAATCATCCATTGTAGCTGAAGACTGGAGGGTGGCCAATGTAACCCCAATATTTAAAAAGGGCTCTAGGGGTGATCCTGGAAACTATAGACCAGTGCCAGGAAAAATAGTGGAAACTATTCTAAAGATCAAAATCACAGAGCATATAGAAAGACATGGTTTAATGGAACACAGTCAACACAGATTTACCCAAGGGAAGTCTTGCCTCACAAATCTGCTTCATTTTTTTTGAAGGGGTTAATAAACATGTGGTTAAAGGTGAACCGGTAGATGTAGTGTATTTGGATTTTCAGAAGCGTTTGACAAAGTCCCTCATGAGAGGCTTCTAAGAAAAGTAAAAAGTCATGGGATAGGAGGCGATTTCCTTTCGTGGATAACAAACTGGTTAAAAGACAGGAAACAGAGTAGGATTAAATAGTCAATTTTCTCAGTAGAAAAGGGTAAACAGTGAAGTGCCTCAGGGATCTGTACTTGGAATAGTGCTTTTCAATATATTTATAAATGATCTGCAAAGGAATACGACGAGTGAGGAAATCAAATTTGTAGATGAAAAAAAATTATTCAGATGAGTTAAATCACAAACGGATTGTGATAAATTGCAGGAGGACTTTGTGAAACTGGAAGATTGGGCATCCAAAAGGCAGATGCAATTTAATGTGGACATGTGCAAGGTGTTGCATATAAGGAATAATAACCCATGCTGTATTTACATGATGTTAGGTTCCATATTAGGAGCTACCACCCAGGAAAGAGATCTAGGCGTAATAATGGATAATACATTGAAATCGTCACTTCAGTGTGGTACGGCAGTCATAAAAGCAAACAGAATGTTAGGAATTATTACGAAAGGAATGGTGAATAAAATGGAAAATATATTTTGGTATCGCTGCATGGTGAGACCACACCTTGAGAAATGTGTACAATTCTGGTCACCGCATCTCAAAAAATATATAGTTGCACTCGAAAAGGTACAGAGAAGGGTGACCAAAATGATAAAGGGGATGGAACAGCTCCCCTATGAGGAAAGGCTAAAGAGGTTAGGGCTGTTCAGCTTGGAGAAGAGACAGCTGAGGGGGGATATGATAGAAGTCTTTAAAATCATGAGAGTACTAGAACGAGTAGATGTGAATTAGTTATTTACTCTTTCGGATAATAGGACTAGGGGGCACTCCTTGAAGTTAGCAAGTAGCTCATTTAAAACTAATCAGAGAAAGTTTTTTTTCACTCAACACACAGTTAAGCTCTGTAATTTGTTGCCAGAGGATGTGGTTAGTGCAACTAGTGTAGTTCAGTTGAAAAAAGGTTTGGATAAGTTATTTGAGGAGAAGTCCATTAACTGCTATTAATCAAGTTGACTTAGGGAATAGCCACTGCTATTACTGACATCAGTAGCATGGGATCTACTTAGTGCTTGGATACTTGCCAGGTACTTATATCCTGGATTTGCCACTTTTGATAACATCACTTGTCGAATTCCTTTCCAGATCATTTATAAATATATAGAAAAGCACCGGTCCAAGTATAGATCCCTGAGGCACTCCAGTGTTTACCCTTTTCCACTGAGAAAATTGACCATTTAATCCTACTCTCTGTTTCCTGTCTTTTAACCAGTTTGTAATCCATGAAAGGACATTGCTGGGCTTGATGGACCCTTGGTCTGACTCAGTATGGCAATTTCTTATGTTCTTATGATCCTATCCCATGACTTTCTAGTTTTCTTAGAAGCCTCTCATGAGGCTTCAAACGCCTTCTGAAAATCCAAATACATTACATCTACTGGTTCACCTTTATCCACGTGTTTAACCCCTTCAAAAAAATGAAGCAGATTTGTGAGGCTAGACTTCCCTTGGGTAAATCCATGTTGACTGTGTTCCATTAACTATGTCTTTCTGTATGCTCTGTGATTTTGATCTTTAGAATAGTTTCCACTATTTTTCCCAGCACTGAAGTCAGGCTCACTGGTCTATAGTTTCCTGGATCACCCCTGGAGCCCTTTTAAATATTGGGGTTACATTGGCCACTCTTCAGGTACATTGGATGTTTTTAATGATAGGTTACAAATTTTAACTAATAAATCTTAAATTTCATTCTTTAGTTCCTTCAGAATCCTGGGATGCATACCATCTGGTCCAGGTGATTTGCTACTCTTTAGTTTGTCAATCTGGCCTACTACATCTTCCAGGTTCACAGTGATTTGGTTCAGTTCATCTGACTCATCACCCTTGAAAACCATCTCCAGAACCAGTATCTCCCCAACATCCTCATTAGTAAACACAGAAGCAAAGGGGCGGATTTTAAAACCCCTGCGCGTGCCAGTGTGCCTATTTTGCATAGGCCGCTGGCGCGCGTAAAGCCCCGGGACACGCGTAAGTCCCGGGGCTTTCGAAACGGGGAGGGAGTGGGCGTGTCCGGGGGCGTTCCCGAAACAACACGGCATTTCGGGGGCGTGCCGCGGCGTTTCGGGGACGGGCCCGGGGGCGTGGTGCCGGCCCAGGGGCGTGGTCGAGGCCTCCGGACCACGCCCCCGGGACCGGAGGACGGAGCGGGGCTGCCGGCGACGCGCGCAAATTTACGCCTGCTGAAAGCAGGCGTAACTTTGCCGACAAAGGTAAGGGGGGGCTTTAGATAGGGCCGGGGGGTGGGTTAGGTAGGGGAAGGGAGGGGAAGGTGGGGGGAGGGCAAAGAAAAGTTCCCTCCGAGGCCGCTCCGAAATCGGAGCGGCCTCGGAGGGAACAGGCAGGCCGTGCTAGGCTCGGCGCGCGCAGGTTGCACAAATGTGCACCCCCTTGCGCGCGCTGACCCTGGATTTTATAAGATACGCGCGGCTACGCACGTATCTTATAAAATCTAGTGTACTTTTGTTCGCGCCAGTGGCGCGAACAAAAGTACCGGCGCACGTAGTGTTTGAAAATCCGCCCCAAAGAATTCGTTTAGTCTTTCTGCAATGGTCATCTAATGGTCCAACTGACTCCCTCCCAGGTTTCTTGCTTCGGATATATTTTTAAATGTTTTTAATATGAGTTTTTGCCTCTATTTATTTATTTATTTATTTATTTATTTAGTTTTATATACCGACAACCGTTTGCACATCGTGCCGGTTTACAGATAACTTACAACCAGATTATATGTAGGCAAAGCCTTTACAAGGAACAGTGTGTAACATAAACATAGTAACAGAGTAATAACTAGGTAACTAGGGGAGGGAGGGGTGGGGATGATCGAGACAGAGGAGGGAGCAGGGGGAGGGTAAGACAGATACAAGAGGAAAAAATATGTACAGGGAATATGTACAGGGGATATGTACAGGGAATCAATGGGCAAGTGATATGTACATAGGTTTTATACGAGTATTGTATAAGCGCATAAACAACAGTGAAGGAGGTGAGAAGATGTGTACGGGTTCTACTAAGTGATAAATTATTATGTGCAGGATGTTACATGAGGGGTTTGTGTTTATTTCGAGGGGGAGGGTGTAGGTACTGTGGTGGGGGTGTTGGTACAAGATGGAAGTTGGGTTAGGGTGTTGGTGGGTGACGATGATGCTTGGGGGTATGCTTGGAGGAAGAGCCAGGTTTTGAGTTTCTTTTTGAAGGTGGGTGTGGAGGTTTCGGTGTGAAGGTCAAGAGGCATGGAGTTCCATAGGGATGGGCCTGCGAGGGAGATGGCCCTATTAGTGGTGGAGATGAGTCTTGTGGATTTTATGGAGGGGGGAATAAGGGTTCCGCAGAGGGAGGAGCGGGTAGGTCTTGTGGAGGTACGAGGGATGAAAGGTGGGTTTAGCCAGTTGTAATGTTCGTTAGTAATACTTTTGTGGATGAGGGTAAGGGTCTTATATATGATTCGTGAGTGGATGGGAAGCCAATGGAGATTAATGAGGGTGGGGGTGATGTGATCTTTCTTGTTGACATTGGTGAGGATGCGTGCAGTAGCGTTTTGAAGAAGTTGGAGAGGTCTGATATGGGTGGCAGGGAGTCCAAGCAGGAGTGCGTTACAGTAATCTATTTTTGAAGAAATTAGGGATTGGAGTACTGTGCGGAAATCGTGGAAGTAGAGAAGGGGTTTGAGTTTTTTGAGGGTTTGGAGTTTGAAATAGCAGCTGCTAAGGATAGATTTGATGTATGGTTTGAAGGTTAGTTGGTTGTCGAGTATAACACCCAGATTTCTTGTGTCTGAGAGAAAGTTAAGGGGCTGGAGAGTGGAGGGACAGGGACTGGGTGCATGTCTGGAGGAGATGAGGAGGAGTTCAGTTTTTTGTGGGTTAAGGGCTAGGTGCATGTCGGTGAGGAGTTGGTTAATGGATGCGAGAATGGTGTTCCATTTATGGAGAGCGGTGAGTACAGTATTTGTGAAGGGAATGAGGATTTGCACATCATCTGCGTAGAGGAAGTGCGTAATGCCAAGGTTGGAGAGGAGGTTTGTGAGGGGGAGCATGTAAATGTTAAATAGTGTGGAGGAGAGGGAGGATCCTTGGGGGACGCCACAGTCGAGATTAACAGGGGGGGATGTGAAGTTGTCGGTGAGGACTGTGTAGGTGCGGTTTTGGAGGAAGGACTTTATCCAGGAGAGAGCAGTACCTGAGATTCCTATACTGGTGAGAGTGTTGATGAGGATGTTATGATTTACGGTATCGAATGCGGCGGAAATATCTAGCATGGCAATAAGATAGGAGTTACCAGCATCCATTCCTTTGATGATGGTATCTGTAAGGGAGAGGAGTAGGGATTCCGTACTGAGGTGTTTTCGGAAACCATATTGTGTTGGTGGGAGTATGTTGGATTGTTCTAGGTGGTCAGAGAGACGGGCGTTAACTAGTTTCTCAATGATTTTGGAGAGGAAAGGGAGATTGGAGATGGGACGGAGGTTGGATAGGTTGGATGGGTCAAGGGAGGGTTTTTTTAGGATGGGTTTGACCACGGCTTGTTTGAGGGAGTTAGGTACCAGGCCGTGTTCCAGGGAGCAGTTCACAATTTTGGAGAGTGAGGTGGCTATTGTTTTGGGAATAGCGAGTAGTAGTTTAGTAGGGATGGTTTCTGAAGGGTGGGAGGAGGGTCTCATCTTTTTTAAGATGTTTTCTATTTCTAGTGTTGATGAAGGTTCAAAGGAGGAGAGGATGTTGGGTGTGTGTGGGGTGGGGGGGGTTAACCTATTAGTGTTAGGGGAATTTTTGGTGTTGGGGGTAAACTTAGCGGTGATGTTAGATATTTTGTTCTTGAAGAAGAGGGCAATTTCATTGCATCGGGTCTGTGTGGAGGGGACTTGGAGTGTAGACACGTTAGATTTGGTAAGATTCGAGACAAGGGTAAATAGTGCTTGTGGGTTGAATTGGAGGTGGTGAATTTTCTTGGCATAGTATTCCTTTTTTGTTGTTTGAATGGCGTTTCTATATGAATGCATGAGTTGGTAGTAGATGGTTTTTGTGGCAGTGGTGGGATGTTTGCGCCAGTGTCTTTCTGCAGCTCTAAGCTGGATTTTTTGGGTTTTGAGTGTTTGGGTATACCAGGGTTTTTTTGATGATTTAGTTTGTGTGATTGTTTTTTGAATAATTGGGCATAAGTTGTCAGCGATTTTCTGGGTGGTTTCTGTCCAGGAGGATATGGCACTATCTACTGTCGCCAGGTCGATGTGGTTTGGGATGTTTGAGCAAGCCGTGGCCAGGGTGTCTATAGGGCAGGTTTTACGAAATTGGAAGGATTTAGGTTGGGGGGGGGAGGAGATGGAGGGGGTTTGAAGAGAGAGAGTTGTTTGATGATGGAGTGGTCGGACCAGGGGACAGGGAGGCATGTAGGGGAGTGGATGATGTTGATGAGTGAGTTGGTGAAAATGAGGTCAAGGGTATGACCAGCTTTGTGGGTTGGGGAGTGGATAAGTTGGGTAAGGCCCATTGCGTCTAAGGATGAGATGAAGGCTTCGCATGTGGGGGACTGAGGGGTGGAGTCGACATGCAGGTTAAAGTCGCCAAGGAGTATCGTGGGGATGTCGGGAGAGAGGGAGATGGTGAGGAATTCGATGAGGGGGGAGGGGTCTTTTTCTAGTAGACCAGGGGGGGTATATATAAGGCAGATTTGTAGGGATTGCGATTTGAAAAGGCCTACTTCATACTGGTTGGGAATGTTGCAGGTTTGTGGGGTGAGCTTGAGTTCTTTTTTGGCTATGAGGAGAAGGCCTCTTTTTTCGGGGGATGGAGAAAATGTCATAATTTTCCGGAGGTAGTTGGTTAATGAGGGGGGTGTCGCAGGGTTTGAACCAGGTTTCAGTTACTGCAAAGATTTCAGGTTTGGAGTCGGTTAGAATATCATGGATAAGGTGTGTTTTTTGTTTTAGGGATTGGGCGTTAATGAGTAGAAGAGAAATGAGGGAGAGGGTGAGGGCGTGGGAGGTGGGGGATATGGGGATGGAGGTCAGACGCCTTTTTTGAGTGTTGTGGTGGCTGTAGGGGGGGAGGGATAGTTTTGAGGGGCGTCCGAGTGGGTAGAAGGGGGGACAGAGGTAAGTGTGTGGGGGCATTATTGGGTGAGGTGCTAGTAGAGGAGTATTGGAGCGAAAGGACAAATTGTGAAATGTGGGCACAGAATGCTATTAAACAGAATGCAATTTTAAACAGTTTTACAGCAATTGTAACAGGTTAATGCAGATGCATGCACCGTGATGCACGTGAACAGATTAGAGCAACTTAGACAGATTAGAGCAACTTAAACAAATTATTGCACTTGGTCGGATTAGTGTAGATGGAGTATATGAGATGTAATTTAACAGCTGAAAGCAATAGATATGAGTGATGCAGGTGAATAGCTTAATGCAATATAACAAACTAAAGGCAATTGAACATGGTAGGTAGGCATTTAGTTAGCATAGGTTCTGAAATGCAGATACTGTAAGGTACGTTGGTCGAGAGAAGTGAAAAGAGCAGGACACACTTACGTTTGATACGCTTGATGTGAGGAACACAATAAAGGAGACTTTAACATGGGGGGGCAGAACTTAGTGAACTGTTCATGGCCTGTCCTTAGTGAATGTGTTCTCTTGGTGCTAGTTCTTGTCTCCACGTGACAGGCGTCGGATTTGGATGGGGTGTTCTTGGCTTTAGTTGCCTTGCTGGATGCGGGGCGAACCGAAGGGGCGAAACAAAGGGGCAGGCCCCTTTGTCGCGCTCCTTCGTGCGCGCGACGCTCGGCGCGCGACGCCAGGGAGAGGGGAGGTTTAAATACCCCGCTGGTCGCACCTCTGACGTCACCGCAGCGCCGGGTTCGTGGGCGGAGCTTGGTCTGTGGTCGGCGGTTCGTGCGAGGGCCTACGGCCCGGATCGAGGTCGGCTGGAGGCAAGGGCTCGTGGCCCTGATGGCCGTCGGCTGTGGGAGGAGGTTCGCGGCCTTGCAGGTAAGGACAGCAGCTGGACGGCAGGCGAGTTGGGCCGGCGATCGGCGAGGGAGCTCGATCGGGGTGAGCGGACAGGAGGCCTTACCCCGACGGGCTCCAGCGCCGATTGCGCAGGCCAAGTTCACCGCTGGATCACCTTTTAAGCGTCGATGGGAGAAGAGGAGTAAATCGGGGAGAGCGGCGGTTTAAATACCCCGCTGGTCGCGCCTCTGACGTCACCGCAGCGCCGGGTTCGTGGGCGGAGCTTGGTCTGTGGTCGGCGGTTCGAGCGAGGGCCTACGGCCCGGATCGAGGTCGGCTGGAGGCGAGGGCTCGTGGCCCTGATGGCCGTCGGCTGTGGGAGGAGGTTCGCGGCCTTGCAGGTAAGGACAGCAGCTGGACGGCAGGCGAGTTGGGCCGGCGATCGGCGAGGGAGCTCGATCGGGGTGAGCGGAACAGGAGGCCTTACCCCGACGGGCTCCAGCGCCGATTGCGCAGGCCAAGTTCACCGCTGGATCACCTTTTAAGCGTCGATGCCCAGCTTCAATGCAAATTCTCTCTTAACCTGTCTTATCAATGTTTTACACTTAACTTGACAATGCTTATGCTTTTTCCTATGTTCTTCAGATGGATCCTTCTTCAAATTTTTGAAGGATTTTTTTAGTTAAAATAGCCTCTTTCACCTCACCTTTTAATCATACCGGTAATAATTTTGCCTTCCTTCCACCTTTCTTAATGTATGGAATACATCTGGACTTCGCTTCTCAGATTGTATTTTTAAATAATGTCCACGGCTGTTGAACACTTTTAACCTTTGCAGCTGCACTTTTCAATTTTTTTCTATGTTCTTCATTTTATCAAAGTTTCCCTCTTGAAAATTTAGTGTTAGAGCTGGAGATTTACATATTGTTCACCTTCCATTCATTAGTTCAAATTTTATCATGTTATGATCACTATTGCCAAGTGGCCCCACCACCATTACCTCTCTTACCAAGTCCTGTGTTCCACTAAGAATTAAATCTAAAATAATTCCCTCTCTCCTTGGTTACTGAACCAATTTCTCCACAAAGCAGTCATTTATTCCATCCAGGAACTTTATGTCTCTAGCATGTCCTGATGTTACATTTTCCCAGTCAATATTGGGGTAATTGAAATTTAAGAAACCAACGAAGCAACAACCCGCACTTTAGCGCCTGGGTGAAATTTGTAATGCCATTATATAAGATTACATTGAAGTCTACGGTCCCTCCCGACGCAGCCATGGCGAAACACGGGACCATGTCGGGGGACTTTCATAAGATATTTGCTACTTGAAAGTGGAGTTGCCAATTTAATGTTGTGAAATAAATATACACTTTTCAAAATTCTTGGTGGAACCCAGACATTTCCTTGCACTATTGTGGTTTCTGGTAATTGAAATTTCCCATTATTACTGCTCTGCCAAATTGGTTAGCTTCCCTGATTTCTTTTAGCATTTCAGCATCTGTCTGACCATTTTGGCCATGTGGACGGTAGTATACTCCTATCACTATATTCTTACCCAGACCTGGGCAAGGGGCGGCCCGCGGGCTGAATCCGGCCCGCCTACGGTCTGAATCCGGCCCGCCCACTGCTGAGAGCAGACGGGGAATGAGGCACTGCTGCCTTCCCTTGCAGAGGGAAGGCAGCAGTTCATTCTCCGCTCCCTCGCTCCCCGATTGGCCGGCCAATCGGGGAGCGAGGGAGCGGAGAATGAACTGGTTTTTTTTTTACAGCGTCCGGGGGGGGGGGGGGGGAGGAGGGAGTGACTCGAGCGAAGACACGCTGTCCGATTGGCCGGTGCTGGGCAAGCCTTGCCCAGCACCGGCCAATCGGGCAGCGTGTCTTCGCTCGAGTTTCTTTCCTACATATGTCACGGAATTTTTTGCCGGTCCGCGGCGCGCGCTCCCGGTCTCTCCCGCTGCCGTTGCCGCTGGGCTGTCAGCACGTTCAAGCCCAGTGGAAACGGCAGCGGTGTTGGAAGAAGCTATGGCACCTGGGCTGGCCTTTTCTTCTTCCCGCGCCTGCCCCCCCCTCCCGTGACCCGAAACAGGAAGTGATACACGGAGCGGTGCGCGGGAAGGAGAAAGAGCCGTGCCGCGTCGGCTGCAGCATCGGCCCCCGAGCAATTGAACCAGCCGGCAATCGAGAAGAGTCAGCAGCATGAGCCTCCCGCGGCCGAAGGGATTCTTCTTTCTTGGCCTGCGGGGGCTCATGCTGCTGACTCCTTTCTCGATTGCCGGCTGGTTCAATTGCTCGGGGGCCAATGCTGCAGCCGACGCGGCACGGCTCTTTCTCCTTCCCGCGCACCGCTCCGTGTATCACTTCCTGTTTCGGGTCACGGGGGGGGGGGGAAAGGTGCGGGAAGAAGAAAAGGCCAGCCCGGGTGCCATAGCTTCTTCCAACACCGCTGCCGTTCCCACTGGGCTTGAACGTGCTGACAGCCCAGCGGCAACGGCAGCGGGAGAGACTGGGAACGCGCGCCGCGGACCGGCAAAAAACTCCGTGACATAAGTAGGGGGAAGAGGAAGTGAGTAAGAGAGAGTGAGAAGCAGCCAGCCAGCCTGTGTGTGATTGAGTGGTCAGAGAGCTGATGTGTGTGTGTGTATGTGAGAGACAATGAAAGTGATTGCTCAGGGAGATGACTGATGTGTATGTGAGTGTGAGGCATTAGTCAGGGAGGTGACTGATGTGTGTGTGTGTGAGAGAAAAAGCATGGAAGTGAGAAGTCTGGGTATGTGGGAAAGCATGAGCATAAGAAGCCTGGAGTTGTGGGAGTGAGAAACCTGGGTGAGTGTGCATGCATGAGAGAGAGAGACTGCTTGGTAAGGTGACTGTGTGTGTGAGAGAAAAAGACTGGTGTGTGTGAATGTGAGAGAATGATTCAGGGAATGAGAAGCCTGTGCACGTGGAGAGTGAGCATGGAAATGAGAGAGACTGGTGTGTGTGTAACAGAGAGAAAGTGATTATGGGAATAAGAAGCCTGTGCATGTGAAGAGAGTGAGCATGAGAGTGAGAAACCTGGGTGTGTGTGAGACACAGCATGGGAGGGAGAAGCCTGTATATCTGAAAGAGAACTTGGGAGTGGGAAGCCTGTGTGTGTGTGTATGCATGAGTGAGATCAGGTGACTGGTGTGTGTGTGTGTGTGTGTGTGAGAGAGAGAGAGAGAAAAAGTGATTATGGGAATGAGAAGCCTGTGCATGTGAAGAGTGAGCATGGGAGTGAGAAACCCGGGTGTGTGTGAGACACATCATGGGAGGGAGAAGCCGGTATATCTGAAAGAGAACATGGGAGTGAGAGACTGGTGTGTGTGTGTGTGAGAGAGAGAAAGAAAGTGATTTTGGGAATGAGAAGCCTGTGCATGTGGAGAGAACAAGCATGGGAGTGAGAGACTGGTGAGTGAGTGTGTGTGTGTGTGTGAGAGAGAGAGACAGAGAAAGTGATTATGAGAGTGAGAAGACCATATATGCAGGTAGAACACGGGAGTGGGAAGCCTGTGTGTGTGTGTGTGTGTGTATGGCATGAGAGAAACTGTTCAGGAAGGTGACTGGTGTGTGTGTGCCAAAGACTGTTTGGGAGATGATTGGTGTGTGAGAGACAGAAACTGGTCATGGAGGCATGACTGGTATGGTGTGTGTGTGAGAGACATGGGCACTAAGGAAGAGGAAGCTAAGTATAGAGCTTAGCTTCTACTGCTGCTTCTGGTGTGTGCCGTGGCCTGCAGGGAAGGGGAGTAGGAGAGCTGCTGGAGGGGGTAAGTAAAGGTGGCTTTAAGTTTATTTTTCTTGACTGCCATTTTAATTGTGTGATGTCTGCTTTTTTGAAATATTTTATGGGTGTTTGGAGAATGCTTAATAGTTTTTATGAATTTTTAATTGTTGGATGTTATTCTGTTCATAGCTGTTTAGAAACATTGATTCTGCTTATTAGTATAGTTTTACAATTATTTCTGTTTGGGGATCTATAGCTGCTTGTTAGTTCTGTTTTCCTAATAAGAGGTGTATTGGTTTTTAGGGCCTGATTTAATATTTGTAGTGTTGCCTTTTCATAGATAGGGTTGCTCCTGTTTGAGTGTATTCCATAATACAGGTGTAACTGTGTGCGGATTAGTTTATGTGCATTACTACAGATCCTGGGAGTATGTTAGGTCGGTTCTGTGTCTGTTACCGAGATGAGATATTTTGCTAGCATGTAAGCGTTTGTATCAGTCTTATTTGTTGTGTTTTCTCAGAGGACATGCATTGGTGGTAAACTGCTGTCTTTTCATAAGTAGGGCTATTGAGAACTGAGTTAATTATATTAGTCCGGCCCTCTAAAACCATCCCAATTTCTCATGCGGCCCCATGGGAAAATTAATTGCCCACCCCTGTTCTTACCCAACACACATTGGATTTCTCTATCAATATAGATTCTACTGAGCATTTAATCTTTTGTATGATCTTTATCCTGTTGGACTCTATACCCTCCCGGACATAAAGTGCTACACCCCCATCAAGCTGATCTTCCCTATCATTGTAATTGTACCTGATATAGCACTGTCCCATTGGTTATCCTCCTTCCATCTGGTCTCTGAGATGCCAATTATGTCTATCTCATCATTTACTGCTATACAGTTAACTCTCCCATCTTACTTCTTAGACTTCTGATGTTGGCAAACAGACATTTCAAAGTGCTTTTATTTGTTTGTATTAACAACCTGCTTTTCAGTTGATAAGGATAATTTGTAAATCTTTAGCTCAGGTGATTTTTTATGTATAGGCACATGGACTATGTTGCGATCCCGGGCCGTCCCCGGGATCGCCACTCACCTCGACGCGGTCCCCCTCCGGTCCCGTCGCGAGTCCGGGCTCCCCCGAGCCGCGGTCGGGCTGTGCAGGCCCCGAGAACGGCGCCCCCGCGCCATGCTGGCTGCCGGCGTTCTCCACGGCTAGGCCCCGCCCCCTAGCCGCGCACACACGGCAGGCCCCGGATCTTAAAGGGGCCAGCGCGGGAAACTGCAGCACTGCCTCTGGATGACGTCAGACGCTCTCAGGGTATTTAAACCCTGCACCGAGACCTTCTCCTTGCCTTGCAACGAGGTCCCAGGTTTCCCTGCTTCCAGTTGCTGCGTTCCTGTGCTCTCTTGGTCTTCTTGGTTCCTGATCCCGGATTGGCTTACGGTGTTCCCTGGCTCCCGACTCTGGACTGGCTTACGACGATTCTCTGGCTTCTGACCCCGGTTTGGCTCACGGTGATCCCCTGGCTTCTGACTCTGGACTGGCAAGCGACGACTCTCAGGCTCTCGACCCTGGACTGGCAAGCGGCGACTCTCTGGCACTTGACTCCGGACTGGTGAGCAACGACCCTCTGGCACTCGACCTTGGATCCCGTCTGACTCTGCCCCCGCGGGCTCTCCTAAGTCCCAGCGGCCGGGTCCCTACGGGCGCCTCCTGGGGGGACTCCGGCTTCCAGGGTGAATCTCCTAAGTCCCAGCGGCCGAACTCCTATGAGCTACTCTCGGGGGAGGCTCGGCTTCCAGGGCGAAGACTTCCTCACCACTGTGTCAGCTCCATCCATTCCCTGCTTCCTTGCCAAAGCCCTTGGTCGCAAAGGGCTTCCCAGGGCCCTCCTCGGGTCAGCCACATCTCCGTCCTTGCCGCCTCCCGGTCGGGGCCACTGCTGCTACCTTGCAGCAGTTCACCATTCGGTTCCGATCGGCTCAAGGGTCCATGAATCCAACAGACTACATTTGCTTTTATTGGAACCTCTACTAATTCAGAGAACCTGTGTCCCCATCCAAGCTATAAGTGGTTCGTGCACTGCAATGCATAGAAGTGTGAACCAAAGCGGTAGGTTACACAAGCACTGACAGCCCTTTGCCTGAGAGGTATAGCCCATGCCTCCTCTAGATCCTGGTGCCAAGTATGCTGTTAAATCAGCCAGGAGGTGTCACTATTATGTGATGACTTGGACTTCCTCCTTTCCAGGACATCTGACTACATTTTACTTGGTGTAAGCGCACTTGTTAGCAAATGCAAAAGCAGAAACAAATTTTTGTGTCAGAATATGACAGATTTGGAGATTAAAATATATTATTTCATAGACATTTCCACATTCTGCTCAGAAATCTTATTTGTAATAAAGAAAAGCTGCTATGACAATGACCCTCCAACTGAAATATTCTGCGTATAAGGAAATATTTGAAAGCAATCATCTAGGTTTTTAAATTGTTTTGGTTCTCAAAATAGCACACATGCCTGAATAAGAAGTAGTGTCTAATAACTGGATTGGAGATTGAGGCTATCTCACATCCCAAAGCTAAGCTGCACTTGTAATCATTAACAATGATTGCAGCATTGTCAAGGACTAAGAGAATAGGAGCTAGGTGAAGGTTTCATAAAATGAGATAGTTTGCACCACCAGGCCTTGTATGTTCAATATTTTCACATCTCCTCTATTTTTTATCATCCAAATCATAAACCTAATTTAGCTCTCAGTTCAAACTTCATTGCATGACTAAAATTGTATATCATCTAAAAATATTTTTCTATGCCTGTATGTCTGAGAAATAGCAAGGATAATAGGTTTATTAAAATACAAAAGCATCGCAAGATTACAGGTTGGTGCTTTCTAAATTGTCAAATATAGTAAAGAGAGAGAGAAATGTATCCTTAACTGCAAATAATGAGGAATTGCCAGATGAGGACCTTCAAGATCACTGTGATATGAACTGGTGACTCAAATTTGTGTGTGTCGGCAAAGCAGTATGTGTTTTCTTTGAAGACAAAATCTTGAAATCTAGTTTGTCACCTATCGTAGATTTTAGGGCTTGTACTGAACTGGATTGAATCTATATAGTATATATATATAAAAAATCCTCAAAGGACCTCTAAATGATAATCATCAAATAACCCATATGACTAGAAAGTCCACAATAACAATAATCTACCATGCTGGCATCCAACTTCATGCAAAGCAGCCATTATAATTCAGCAAATGCATAATATTTTAATCATTTACCAGACTTTTGTGCTGTAAATTTTTCTTTTTGCTTTTTCCTTTTGCACTTAAAATATCAAAAAGACAAACTAAATTTATCACCAAATTTCTTACCAACCATTATATTGCTGTATAAACTTCATTCAAAATGAACCGCAGTTTCACTGTGCTTATGACATGGATGCCATGCGATGCTGAAGGCAACTGATGTCACAACGTCCTTTTAAAAATTTAACAACCTATGAAAATCATGACTCCCCTCGATGTCACTAGGGACTCACAGCGATGTTTTATGGATTTCAATAAAAAACAGACCAATCTATTGCTTTATTAAGATCATACAGAGTAACAGTGTTCCAATTATAAATGAAATGCTGTTCCTGTTGTATGAGCATTTTGTTAAAGTCTCCCCCTCTTCTATGTGGAACTAATTGACACAAAACAGAAAAACATAAATCTTCCAGCTGATAAGTGGCTGTCAACCAATGAATGACAAATGGAACTTCTTGTTGTTGCTGACAAACACAGCTTAGGTGTTCTTGAATGTGAGTACCTATAGACTGGAGGGTTTTTCCTATATATAGCAATAAGCACAGGTACCAAATAATGTAGATCATCCCCTTGGATTTACATGTTGTTAGTTGTCTTAGCTCATATTGTTTATGTCCTGGAAATATCAGTATGTTACCTTGGAAAGAAAGTTGACAAATATTACACTTCTGACATGGGAAATTTTATTTATTTATTTGTGGTTTTTATATACCGATAATCGTTTGGAACATCTAATCAGTTTACAGCGAAACAGTAAATTCAGCAACAGGCTTTACATATAACTTAGTGAACAACATTTCAGAATCAGGCTATAGCTAGGTAGTCAAAGTGACTGTTATGGGAGTCATTACTATGTATAACAGTATTTAAAGAAGGTCATCGATAAATGACAAAATATATACAAACATATACAATTGGCTTGGAAAACGAGGAAGTAAACTTTCTGAAAGGTATATTTACTCGGTGGTGTAGACTATCATTATAAAAAGCTGAAAGCATATATACCGTGGCCAAGCGAGAGAGGGAAAGAAACAGAATAGGCGGCAAGGGGAGGGAAGGGAAAGGGGAGGGGAGGGGAGAGCAGGGGGGGAGGGATAGCTCAAGTGAAGGGTTGCTTGAGGAGCCATGTTTTGAGGTTCTGTTTAAATTTCTTATAGCATGGTTCCTGTTGCAGAGTATGAGGCATATTATTCCATAAAGAAGGGCCAGCAGTGGAGAGGGCACGGTTAGCGGTGGTCTTCAGTCTCATCAATTTGTGTGAGGGAGTGTGTAAGGTAGCTGCATGTTGTTTTCTGGTGGGTCTGGCAGTGTTGTGGAAGTAGAGGTGTTCCTTGAACCATTGCATGTCATTGTTATGGAGGGATTTATGAATTAAAGTGAGTGTTTTATATTGTATCTGGGATGTTATGGTTAACCAGTGTAAATGTTTGAGTACTGGGGTGATATAGTCATTTTTGTGTACATTCGTAAGGATGTGGGCAGCCGCATTTTGGAGAATTTGTAAGGGTTGGATCGTGCTTTTTGGGAGACCTAGAAGAATGGCATTGCAGTAATCAATTTTGGTCAGAATGATAGCTTGTAGTATAGTGTGAAAATCATTAAGGTGTAGTAGGGTTTTGAGTTTTTTTTAACATATGTAGTTTGAAAAAGTCATCTTTTAGGGTTGTATTTATGAATTGTTTTAGATTAAATTGATTGTCTATGATGACACTGAGGCTGCGGACGTGGGAGGAGAAGGTATTGGGGGGTGTAGGAGAATTGATTGAAGGGGGACTGATGGTGATAAAGTTGGGAGAAATGGCTAGAAGCTCGGTTTTTGCTGTGTTAAGGGCAAGGAAGTTGTCAGTGAGCAGAGAGTTGATGGCGGGTATGGCTG
The DNA here is from genome assembly GCF_901001135.1 of Rhinatrema bivittatum. Classification (NCBI taxonomy): domain Eukaryota; kingdom Metazoa; phylum Chordata; class Amphibia; order Gymnophiona; family Rhinatrematidae; genus Rhinatrema; species Rhinatrema bivittatum. Next base: position 221,083,573 of record NC_042621.1, on the reverse strand, counting down.
ATTCCCAGGTCTTGATTGCATTAGGCAGGGTGTCAGTGATAGGGATGAGAATCTGAATGTTGTTGGCATATATGAAATGTGGAAGACCGAGTTCAGACAAGAGATGGCATAGGGGAAGCAGGTATATGTTAAATAAGGTGGAAGAAAGTGAGGAGCCTTGGGGAACGCCTTGTGCCAGGTTAAATGAATTAGAGTCGTTATTCCCAATTTTTACTCTGTATTGTCGATTACTAAGGAAAGACTGGAACCAGAGGAGAGCGGATCCTGAAATGCCAATTTCATGGAGGCTATTGATTAAGATATTGTGATTGACAGTATCAAAGGTGGAGGAAATATCAAGTAGGGCAAGGATGTAGGATTGACCATTGTCTAGGGCTTTTAGAATGTAGTTGGCCAGCGATATGAGGAGGGTTTCCTTACTATGGTGTTTACGGAAACCGTAAATTCCCTGTGTGATACTTGATTATTCACACTATGGGCTAGATTCATCAAACTTTTGCATGCAATAGGAAGAGGGGTGTGTTTTATGGTAATAACCTATTTATCGCAAAGTGTGCTATCTTAGCACAGGTATTACTGCAGAGTGCAATAAATTTTTGCACTAAGTGCCACAAATGTTGTAATTCCTACCTACAACCACAGCGAGAGAGAGAGAAACTATAAGAGCCTCATAGTAGTTAGGTATTTATTTATACCTCTATAGGAGGCCCACCTAGTTACTCAAGGTGAGGTTTAGGTATTAGTGTAGGGGTTAGGGGCCACTTTGACATTCAGAGTGAGACGTATGAACAGAACAGTGCATTCTTGTGAAGATTTGATGTCCTTCGGAGTGAGGAAACTCACCCAAAGATGAGATTTGTACAATGTTCTCTCAACCTAGCTTGATGAACTCTCTACCTGGGTAACATGCGAAAAGCCATAATGCAGCTTGGAAAATAACCCCCTATGTTTGTAAAAGGCAGAATGTACCAAGCAGTCCTGAAAGTTATGAGCTCTCTTTAAGGCAAAAGTGGGATATTGTTGAAATGCAAAATGTACACTCAAAATGAACCAATATTTTTTTATAACCACTGGATCACATATGTTTGTCATGTGTACAGTAATATACAAAGAATCTTAGATTCCTGATTTTTCTGCTGTGAAGCTAATAGCCACTGACTGTCTGTCCATCGGGCTTTCTTGTAGACTTTATGGACTATCCTTGTTAGATAACCCTGCTAAAGGAATCTCTGGTGCATATCTTCTGCCTGGTTTAAAAAATCTTCCTTAGTAGAACAGAGTATTTTTAATCTTAGAATTTGGCTGACTAGTAGATTAGACCCTGATTATTTCAGATGACAATTGGAGAAGTTTTATGTCTGTCTGTTGACTTGTGAAATATAGAAAAGATGATTCCCTCTGATGATGATGTAATAGTAATGTCCAAAGAAGGAATAGGATGCTTGCTGTAAGTGTAAATGAACTGCAAATTCAAATTACATGAATTCAACTACTGAAAACATTCTCCAAAGTATCCACTCCACCCTTCCATATTAACAGCACATCGTCAATGTACAGTTTTCCCAAGTAGATATATTGTTTAAAGGGGCAAAGTGGTAATCAGCTTGCTTCAAATTCACCAACATATAAATTGGCGATGTTAGCGCCATGGTTGTGCTCATGGCTGTCCCCTTTATCTGCTGGTAAAACTTATCAACAAAGTAAAAAAAAAAAATTACTTACTGCTACCTTTGCCTGTTTTATTACAAATGTAGTGTGTATCCAAACTGATTCCCCTCTGGTACTGAGGATCAGTGTCATGAACTACAGCGCCTCATCCTGAGGAATATTCATATTTAGTGATACAATATCTCATGTAACCAAAGTTAAATCTTGAAAGGGGCCTTCCAGATCTTCTAAAATTGTCATATGTGTGGAGTCTCAGATATAGGAGGGCTGGGTGGAAACAAATTCCCTTAGTAACTGATGCACAAAGAAAGACAATGGCTCTAAGAGTGATCCTTGGGAGGATATAATCAGTCGGCCTGAAGGGCTCACAAGTGTTTTATTTATCTTCAGAAGAACATAAAAATTGGAAATATTGAAAATTGCACATTAAGGAATTTCAATTCCTTATTGGTCATCACGCCTGCCTGAAAGGTTTCATGTGTCATTTTCTCATTCCTTTTTTTAATCCCCTCAGTAAGACCTGCCTGTCAGGAACAATAAAAAGTTCTATCTGATTGTTGATTCACTTCTTGCATATAATCCACAGTGTTCAACACCACCACAGCACCTCTTTTGTCTGCTGCTTTTATGACAATGGAACTATCTGCTGTAATTCAGAAAGAGCAATCCTTTCAACCTGAGTTACAATCTGAAAACCATATCATTCAATAGAAGACATTATTTGCACCTCTTAGTGAACCAAAGTATCAAAACTAAAGGAGATCTATAGCTCCTGGTGGAACCCATTGTGTGGCACTTGAGACCACTGAATCGAACGTATTGTGTTGTTGATGTGAAAAAAATAATTTCAACTGCAGTGTGCATAAAAATCTCTGTAAAGCCACTTTACCATCAAATAACTAGAACTGATTCATTGAGGCAAAAGAAAGCCTTTACTCAACACATTGATATGCATCTGAGTTAAGTACTTGTTTGACAGATTAATTATGTAGATTCCATAACTGGCAAGTACTGGCAGTCATCTGTGTGTTGTATTGGCCCAATGGAGTGTTGTTACATCCCAATTTGGGCTGTCCTCTTTGGCTTTGAGGTTGTCTGTCACGTTCGATGGTCCTCCCGATGTCTAAAAAATCGGATATAGAAGAACTCACTGATACCCCACCAAAAGCTGGTTTCCCAGCAGATTCACCGATTCACATCTACCTGTTCTAGACCTCTCATATCCCCCCTCAGCCGTCTCTTCTCCAAGCTGAAAAGTCCTAACCTCTTTAGTCTTTCCTCTTAGAGGAGCTGTTCCATTCCCCTTATCATTTTGGTAGCCCTTCTCTGTACCTTCTCCATCGCAATTATATCTTTTTTGAGATGCAGCGACCAGAATTGTACACAATATTCAAGGTGCGGTCTCACCATGGAGCGATACAGCGGCATTATGACATTTTCCGTTTTATTCACCATTCCCTTTCTAATAATTCCCAACATTCTGTTTGCTTTTTTGACTGCCCCAGCACACTGAACCGACGACTTCAATGTGTTATCCACTATGACACCTAGATCTCTTTCTTGGGTTGTAGCACCTAATATGGAACCTAATATTGTATAACTATAGCATGGGTTATTTTTCCCTATATGCATCACCTTGCACTTATCCACATTAAATTTCATCTGCCATTTTGATGCCCAATTTTCCAGTCTCACAAGGTCTTCCTGCAATTTATCACAATCTGCTTGTGATTTAACTACTCTGAACAATTTTGTATCATCTACAAATTTGATTACCTCACTCGTCGTATTTATTTCCAGATCATTTATAAATATATTGAAAAGTAAGGGTCCCAATACAGATCCCTGAGGCACTCCACTGCCCACTCCCTTCCACTGAGAAAATTGTCCATTTAATCCTACTCTCTGTTTCCTGTCTTTTAGCCAGTTTGCAATCCACAAAAGGACATCACCACCTATCCCATGATTTTTTACTTTTCCTAGAAGCCTCCCTCCCCCCCTTACAGTATCACTGTTGTCCAGCAAATGGCATAGCAATAGCTTCCAGCCAATCAGATTACTTATTTCTCTTTGGCATCATATGAAGTTATAAAAGTGGAGCTCAAGAGTAGGCTAATGGTTAAAGCGGCAGACTGAAAACCTAGGTAACCCAGGGTTCAAATCTCACATATGCTCCTTGTCATTTCATCCTCGATTAACTCAGGTACAAACTTATGGGGATATTTACTAAGCTGTGTTAGGTATTTACTGCATGGCACAGTGAACATGGTAATGAGCAGATTATTATGTAAATTCATGTTAATTGGCTCATTACTAGGCGAAACCTTGTAAATCAAATAAAGTGGCTTGCCTCAAAACTTACATGCTGCCTTATTTGATGTAACATTAGCTACAATTATTCAGCAGCTAGCTTTCCACAGGAGCATTGGGATGCTTATGATGTGCATCCTGTTGCTCCTGGGGCCATGATTTAAAAGGGCTGACAGGCCCAAATAACCTCTCTAATTATGCCCTCTTGTGAACATAAATTGCCATGCTGGGTCAGACCAAGGGTCCATCAAGCCCAGCATCCTATTTCCAACAGAGGTCAAACCAGGCCACAAGAACCTGGCAATTACCCAAACACTAAGAAGATCCCATGCCACTGATGCCAGTAATAGCAGAGGCCATTCCCTAAGTCAACTTGATTAATAGCAGTTAATGGACTTCGCCACCAAGAACTTATCCAAACCTTTTTTAAACTCAGCTATACTAACTGAACTAACCACATCCTCTGGCAACAAATTCCAGAGCTTAATTGTGTGTTGAGTGAAAAAGAATTTTCTTCAATTAGTCTTATATGTGCTACTTGCTAACTTCATGGAGTGCCCCCTAGTCCTTCTATTATCCGAAAGTGTAAATAACTGATTCACATCTACTCGTTCAAGACCTCTCATGATTTTAAAGACCTCTATCATATCCCCCCTCAGCCATCTCTTCTCCAAGCTGAATAGCCATAATCTCTTCAGCTTTTCTTCACAGGGGAGCTGTTCCATCCTCTTCTTTTTTGAGATGCAGCAACCAGAATTGTACACAGTATTGAAGGTGCGGTCTCACCATTGTTGTGCTGGAGGTGGACCCTTGGGCCGAGGTTGGGTTGACGCAACCCGTAGGAGGGATCCTATGAGTCCAAACCATCGGCAGGCGGAGAGGGCTAATGAACGAAGGCCGGATGGCACTTCACCAATACCAGCCCTCATTCCATGCAGGTTGAGCCTTTGGGTACCGTGGCCGGCTGGACTTAGGTGGGCCTTCGTATGTCGTCGTCAATGGAAGGATCGTGGTTAGCTCAAAGGCAGCAGCAGCAGAAAGTAAAAGTCTATACTGGATGAGGCGGTGTCTGGGAGACCTTGGCACCAATAGAATCAAAGTCAGACAGGGGCCACCCGGGCAAGAATAGGCCAAAGCCTGAATAGGCCAAGTTCAGGATGTAGACTGAAGAGGCATCGTTGGGCAAGCTGGAGTCAGGGCTGGCGGCATTCTGGAAGCAGTGGCAAGCAAAGCTAAGGTCTGGACGAGGAGAGAGGCAACGGAGTATTCAGGCAATGCAGAGGTCCGGGTCAGGAGAGAGGCAACAGGATAGTCAGGCAATGCAGAGGTCAAAGTCCGAGGAGGCAATCCGAGGATAGGTTGAAGATCAGGAACACAGGAATGAGGAAATCTCAAGGAGGCAACGAGTACTCGACCAGCGAGGAGACCTGTTGCAAAGGCAATACTAGGGAGCGGAGCCCAGGCTTAAGTACCAGAGCTCCGCTGATGTCATCAGGGGGCCGGCAGCCTTAGCGTGCCACAGGCCCTTTAAATCAAGCAGAGGAGGGTGCGCACGAGCGTGCCAGGGGAAACCCAGAAGGGAGAGGCAGTCATCAGTGGCATATCTACCGCGATACAGACCCACGAGGGGGACAGTGGCGGCGTCTCTACCATGCCACAAGGCTGAGGGCAGAAGGCAGGGCCACAGTGAGGAGGGCAGGGCTGGTGGCGCTCCCTCCGTGCTGCGGAGGGACCAGAGCTCATTTCCAGGAAGGCAGCAGCAGAGAGTAAGGAAGGCCGGCCACTGGTTCCATGGCCGGCCAACGCAACAATACCCCCTCCTCCAGGCCCCCCTTCTGAGAGTTTCTTTGGCTGGAGTACTGAATGTCCTCAGGATCATGTCAATCCGGAGGCTGATGACCCGCTGGATGTAAAGGGAAAGATATTCCAGAGCTACTTAGAGCGCTGGCTGGAGCCGGAGTGAAACAATGTTTCCCCTTCCCTTGTTGTAGAAGGGCATATAGATTCCGGATCTTGTTTTCCTTAAAGGTCAAGAGGGACACAAACCCCTTCATGGCTCGGTCATGCTTCTTAATGAGGGCTTCGTGTTCGGCCATCTTAAGTATCAGTTGCTCTTCCAGCTGGGCAAAGACAGCCCTCAAGACATTCCTTTGGAGGGAACTGGAGCTGGTCTGGGTCTCCTGAGATTTCTTGCAAGGAAGATGGTTAGGAAGGGCAATAGCCATGGTTAAGGACCGGGGAGGCTCTATCGATTCCAGACAAGATTCTGAACACTGTGGTCCCCATTGGATCAGATCGGCCGTGGCCCAGTCAAATTGAGGCTGATGCTTTCGCAGCCATGGTAGGCCTAAAATGACCCTGTTCACAGCCATAGGAGAAACGTAAAAAGAAATAAGCTCTGAGTGATCCAGGCCAATTTTCAGAGTGAGGGGTTGTGTGGCCCGTGTCACCACACCGGGGAGGAAGTCCCGATGGACCGAGGAAAGAGCCAACGGCAGAGTCAATGAACATGTGGGAATGTGGTACTGGTCCACGAGATCCTGCTGGATGAAGTTTGCCCCAGCGCCGGAGTCCACTAGGACCTGGGTAGAAAAACTGGTGAAGGACAATTCCATAGAGGCAGGCAGTAGAAATAAAGGTGAGGCCGTGGTGAGACCAAGGGCTACCGACTCAGGGGTCTCACGGCGTGAGGTCGTGCCCTTCCTTGGGCACTGAGGTAACAAATGGCCTGAATTCCCACAGTAGAGACAGTCCTAGTTGATGGAGATGAGATCTCTCCTCATCCGGAAGACGAACATGGCCCAGCTGCATGGGTTCCTCTGAAGATTTCCCGGAAGGCAGGGGGCGATCGCTACAAAGGAGTGATTCTCTGGGGCGATTCTTCAGGGTAGAGCGGTTCTCCCGGGACCGCTCCTGGAGATATCTGTCAATCTTCCCTGTTAGATCAATAAGACCTTCGAGGGATGTAGGAAGCTCCCATGCTGCTAGTTCATCTTTAATCCTGGGGGCCAATCCCTCCAGGAAAATAGCATGCAGACTGTCCCCCTGCCAATTTAGTTCCATGGCCAGGGTAAGGAATTCTATTGCGTAGCCGGTTAGAGAGCGGGTTCCTTGGCATAACTGCAGAAGATCAGAACCCATGGCGGGAAGCCTGGCAGGTTCTTCAAATACTTGCTTAAAGGCGGACACAAATTGCGGGAGATTAGAGAGCAAGGGGTCGGTGGGCTCCCACAAAGGGGAGGCCCATGACAACACTTTACCATCCAAAAGGGATAAAATAAAGGTCTCTTGACCAAATCGTTTGGGAACAACATAGCTTGGAGAGTAAAGTGCATATGGCATTGATTTAAGAATCCCTGACACCGCTTGGGATCTCCTGAGTAATGAGGCAGTGCCGGAAGAGGGATGACTGCCTGACTGGGATCAAATGCTGGCGTGGAGGCCACTGGGGATGGTGGTGAAGCGTTAAACTGGGTCAAGGAGTCTTGCTAGGCAGTGAGATGGTTCTCGTCCACTACCACCTGTTCCAAGGTGGACTGGAGATTCTGAAGCTTCAAACCGAGCCCGGGAATGGACTTTAGCACAGCCATGTCCACAGGATAAGAGTCCAGTTGGGCGTTCAGGCATTCGATAGAGGTAGCCAAAGCCTCTAGGAATCGTTGCTGCTCCTGGATCTTTTGGACCAGGCCTGGGATGGCGTGGAGAGCTGACAAATCCACCGGGTCCATGGCCTTTGCAACCTGTTGCACTGGAGGTGGACCCTTGGGCCGAGGTGGGGTTGATGCAACCCGTAGGAGGGATCCTACGGGTCCCCACCGTCGGCAGGCAGAGAGGGCTGATGAACAGAGGCCGGCTGGCGCTTCACCAATACCAGCCCTCGTTCCCCGCGGGTTGAGCCTTTGGGTACCGGGACCAGATGGACTTAGGTGGGCCTCCGTATGTCATCGATGGAAGGATCAAGGTCAGCCCAGAGGCAGCAGCAGCGGAAAATAAAAGTCTATCCTGGACGAGGCAGAGTCCCGGAGACCTGGGCACCAATAGAATCAAAGTCAGACAGGGGGCGACCGGGCCAGAACAAGACGAAGCCTGAATAGGCCAAGTCCAGGACGTAGACTGAAGAGGCATCGTTGGACAAGCTGGAGTCAGGGCTGATGGCAATCTGGAAGCAGTGGCAAGCAAAGCTGATGTCTGGACGAGGAGAGAGGCAACGAAGTAGTCAGGCAATGCAGAGGTCCGGGTCTGGAGAGAGGCAACAGGATAGTCAGGCAATGCAGAGGTCAAAGTCCGAGGAGGCAATCCAAGGATAGGTTGAAGATCAGGAACATAGGAATGAGGAAATCTCAAGGAGGCAACGAGTACTTGACCAGAGAGGAGACCTGTTGCAAAGGCAATACTAGGGAGCGAAGCCCAGTCTCAGCTTCCATTCTTCTGAGCCTTTGCATGGATCCTCACAGTTGTCTGTGCTTCCTTCACCATGCAAGGTTCTCCGTGGTCTCTGCCTATCTTGATGGTCTTCATGTTCGATGTTCCTGGTCTCCTGTGAATGTCCCTGGCCCTGTTCTTCATTAGATCTTCTTCGTTGTCTCTTCGGTGTCCTGATGTTCCATGTTCCTGATGTTTCCATCTCCAGCTCTTCGTACTGCATCCAGGTTTCTTGCTCATCCACCTTTCCTGACGTGCCACTGTCGTGGTCCATGACCAGCCTATGGGGGGCTGTGTAGGGTGCTTTGTGGCACAAGGCCTATCTTCATGTCTGCAACACAAGTCTCCGGAAGGCCCTTGCTTTTAATGCCGAGGTCTGTTCCTGAATCAGAGTCTTGAATCCTGAGTCTTGAATCCTGTTCCCGGTCTTCGGAGTTCCTTGTTCCTGCTTCCGTCCATGCACTAGACTCAAACCAGAACCTGCTCTGCTTCAGCATGGTCCGCGACCAGTCACAGGTGGCTATGTAGGACGTGCCTCAGTATAGGCCTCTCCTGAATTTTCGTCATGTTTCTAGCTCCAAGTCTTCACCTTCTCGTCTGGAGTCTGTTTCACTTCCGGCATGGTCCCTCACCTCAGGGAGCAGATTGCTTTGAGCCACCCCTGTTTACACAGCTATGTTGAGGTTTCTAAAATAGCATGTACTCACGTATATACTATTATGCATGCATAAGTGCTATTTTTATGCATATAACTTTTGAAAATTTACCTGTAGTGTAATAAAAGTTCCTGGAAAATAAAAATGCTTTTCTTTAACTAAAGAAACTTGTCTGTATAGTATAATATAAATAAGCAATGCCAAGAAGTGCAGAGATATGCATCTGAGGTATAGTAATCTGAAAGGGCTGTATGTGGTTGCAGGGGGAGACTAATGTGCATGGACCAGGAGAGGGACAATGGGATGTCTGACGATCTGAAGGCAGTGAAGCAATGTGACAAGGCGATAGCTAAAGCCAGAAGGATTCTGGACTACATAGAGAGAGGAATAGCCAGTAAGAAAAAAGAGATGATAATCTCCTTGTCAGGTCCTTGATGAGGCTTCATCTGGAGTATTATATTCAGTTCTGGAGACCATATCTCAAAAAGGATAGAGACAGGATGGGGGCGGTCCAGAGAAGGGCGACCAAAATGGTGTGTGGACATATGAGGAGAGGCTGAAGGATCTGAATATGCATACTCTGGAAGAAAGGAGGTACAGGGGAGATATGGTGCAGACCTTCAGAATCTGAAAGGTTTTAATGATGCACAAACTTCAAATATTTTCCATTGAAAAGGAAACTGGATAACTAGTGGTCATGCAATGAAACTCCAGGAGGCACAACTCAGATCCAACATCAGGAAATATTTCTTCAGGGAGAGGATGGTGGATGCCTGGAAAGACCTCCAAAAAAGTGAGAACGAAAACAGTAAATGGATTCAAAATGATATGTGATAAATACTGCTGATCCCTAGAGGCTAGAGGTTGGAAATGAAGAAAAGGGTGCATGGAGGTAGCCTTCAAGGAGCAGCAGTTACAAAAGGCTTAACCAAAGGCTTGGGGATAATCTGCACAGAGTGGCATTTCAACCATAAGCAGCTTGCTGGGCAGACTGGATGGACCATTTGGTCTTTATCTGCCACCATTACTATTACTATGTATGTAACAGACACCTGGTTCTGTTACCATTAAGGCCTGGGTGAAGCTTTATCAAAAACAGAATATGTTGGTGAATGGGGATGTTACCATTCAAATACAGCTCCTCCCTTTGAGGGGTCCGGAATGGCTGTCCCCCAGAAAGATTTTAAGTAGCTCTCTCCAGAAAGCCTGGAGGCAGGCCCTTATGGTTTGCTAGCAGTTAAGAGGTAGTGAGGAGCTTTTACTGTGTTGATTTTTCAGGCCCAATCAGAGGAGTCAGGCCCAACCTACCTGGGAATCCTGATTAGCGACAAGAGGGTTTTCCTTCCAGTCCACTCACTGACTGGTTGGGGGTTTTCCCTCTGGTTTTTTTTGGGGGGGGGGTTTGACAATTTTTCTTGGTAGGAGCCCTGGGTACCACCTGGGCGCAGGCTCAGGGAACCCTGTGTCTGGGGCTGCTCAGGTTAGGGAAGACCTGCACTTCCATACCTTTGACGAGGATGGAGGAGGTGATGACCTGCTGCAAGGAGGAACTCCAGTGTTAAGATTTGTTGAAAGGGAAAGGACTTTAATTCGAGATCTAGGAGGAAGTTTTTGGCTGCCCCTTCCTTCCAGCATTGGAGCAGGGTAATCTGCCTGTTTCCAGAGGATCCCTCCCATCTGGCATCCAAGAGAAAGGAGAAAAAAAAAAACATCAGAGAAAACAGAGAGAAAACCAAAAGATCACCTAACTGTGAGCAAGAGTAAAGTAAAGATCACTGAGGCACCCATCTGGCATCTTCACCCCCTGGGGAAAGAGAGAATTTGCCTCTCTGTGTAAAGGACAGTGTTAACATTTTTTTTACTGGAGTTGGAAGGGGTTTTCCGCCCAGCTAAAGGAGGCTCTGCCCACCTGGGAGTTCCCCTTGTCCCTGCCGGGAGAGTGGAAATTTCCCTGGCCTTGGTTTAGAGATTCATGCACAGAGAGAGAGAGGGGATCTGTATAATGTGTGTAAGGTAAGGATGACCTTACAGGTAGTTATCTAGATTCAGAAGGCAGGCCACTACAGGGATGGCAGCCATTCTGTGGAAGTATGCCTGATCCCAAGCAGCGAGAGATATAGGAACCCCAATATAAAGCAGAAACTTTAGAACTGAACAATAGAATAGAAATTCTGCTAGAATGACTCTTGTAACATCATACATTAAAGATGTGAATGACCATCATATAATGTCATGCTGACCACTTCCCTAAGAATCATAGGCTAATTCAAGCTGATACCATCTGCAATCCGCAATCCGCACATGTTATCCTGAAGCTCCCTGAAGAAGAAATTTTCTTACTCCGAAACCCTGCAGAGTCAGAGGATCACCTTCAGGACTGCAGCACAAAGAGATAAGTGCACAGTGTATGACCCACAGTATATGACCTTCATGTGTGCACTATCCCATGATCACAGCTATTCTTAGCCACAATAAGGACATTTTTAGTGAATGACCGATGATTAAGCTGGGTATTGTGCTCTAAGACCATATCATAAGGGCCAGTTGTACCACAAACACCAGGTCACTGTGCCAGAAAAGGCTTTACTGAAACAGCCATTGGCACAGCAGACATTATATGATGGTCATTCACATCTTTAATGTATGATGTTACAAGAGTCATTCTAGCAGAATTTCTATTCTATTGGTCCCAAGCAGCAGCAGCCCTCTAGGCCCTCTACTCTTGGCCTATGGGCATTCTTTACACGACACTACTCCCTCACTCCTCCTCCTTCATTGTCACACAGCAGCTGACACCCTGTTCATGCAGCCTGCAAGTAGATGACATATTTTGTTTAGTGTGAGACCTAAAAAGGGTTAGGTACAGATAGCCTTTGAAGTGGAGCCATGACACAAGGGGGCCAAAGGTCAAGTCTTGCGTCATGATCAGTGACGTAGCCAGAATTGATTTTTTGGGTGGGCACAAGATTAACATGGGTGGGCGGTAGGCATGCAGGTCTTAGATCTATTAGTTGTTTTCTTATGATAAATAATGCCATATACTGCACCCTAGAATGGCTTTCTAAGTAATTTGCAACAGCCATTATGCATCATGCGTGAAACTTTTAAACATTTTACCTCGATTATTTCAAGCACTTACCAGCATTAAAAACTTCCTGCAGGGGTACTTGGGGGAGGGGGGGAGCATTGCTGCTGTGCACAGGGCCGGTGCAAGGGTATTAGGCACCCTAGGCAAACCTTACAGCATGGCGCCCTCCCACCTCCCCATACACAATTTTAAATTATGCATTTATAACAAATTTTACATGAAAAGTGACATTCTGAGGTAAAATTAATATACATGTTGTGATAATTTCATGTACTGTTGTGATGCCAACAAGAAAACTTTGCATCTTGGAATTCATATGGCATCATTCCTATTGTGCTATATTTCGGCATGGTCCTCCCGTATCAACACAGTACTATCTGCCAACACTCAAAGAATAACAACCCTACCTATGAAAAAGAATGCGACAAATATTACACCAGAATCTAAAATATCAATACACCTCCTATCAGGAAAACAGAACAGGCCAAGCTACTACAGATCCCTACAGAGAAACCACATGTTAAAAGAATGCCTCATCTCAGTCTTTGCATGCAGAACACAAACCCTCACCAAATACAGAACAAAGCCACATAGGGGCAGATTTTAAGAGCCCAGCTCGTGTAAATCCGCCCGGATTTACGCGAGCAGGGCCTTGCGCGCCGGTGCGCCTATGTTCCATAGGCCTACCGGCGTGCGCAGAGCCCCGGGACTCGCTTAAGTCCCAGGGTTTTTCGAGGGGGGCGTGTCGGGGGCATGTCGGATCGGCGCGGCGTTTTGGGGGCTGGACGCGGCGTTTCGGGGTCGGGCCCGGGGGTGTGGCCGCGCCCTCCGGAACCGCCCCCAGGTCGCGTCTCGGCGCGCTAGTGGCCCGCTGGCGCGCAGGGATTTACTTCTCCCTCCGGGAGGCGTAAATCCCCCGACAAAGGTAGGGGGGGGTCTAGACAGGGCCGGGGGGGTGGGTTAGATAGAGGAAGGGAGGGGAAGGTGAGGGGAGGGCAAAAGCAAGTTCCCTCCGAGGCCACTCTGATTTCGGAGCGGCCTTGGAGGGAATGGCGGCAGGCTGCGCGGCTCGGCGCGCGCCGGCTACACGAAATCGGCAGCCTTGCGCACGCCGATCCAGGATTTTAGCGGCTACGCGCATATCTACTAAAATCCAGCGTACGTTTGTTTACGCCTGATGCGCCAACAAAAGTACGCGAAGGCGCGCTTTTTGAAAATCTACCCCATAAAGTATAAATAGAAATGTGCAGGAAAGGTAGGTGGAGGTGGAGGAGCTCTGTTTGCAATTACCTTCTTGATTTCTTTCTCTGCCGGGACCTGTTTCCTTCAATTTGTTTATTTCTTCGTTGTTTCTTCGATCGAGGAGACTCTGCAGGACTTCCGGGCAGTGACGTCAGGAGGCGGAACCAGGGAGGCAGATAAAATCAGTCGCCCAACAGAGTTCCTAGTAGGTGGAGGTGGAGGAGCTCTGTTTGCAATTACCTGCTTGATTTCTTTCTCTGCCGGGACCTGTTTCCATCAATTTGTTTATTTCTTCGTTGTTTCTTCGATCGAGGAGACTCTGCAGGACTTCCGGGCAGTGACGTCAGGAGGCGGGACCAGGGAGGCAGATAAAATCAGACGCCCTGCGGCGCGTTGACGTCGCCGGCACGTCGCCAAAGGGGCGCACAGCTTTGTCCCGCATATAGAGTTTGTTGGAAACAGAGAAAGGAAAAATCAGAACTATAAAACTGTGAGTACTATATACAGAGTCTTACTCCACCCTGCCCCCACTTACGAAGTAAAAAAAATTTCTTGAGACGGGAATGAAATTTGGCTTAATCTGGGGTAACAATTAACTATAGACTCAATGCCTCATACTAAGCGGAAGGCTAGAGTAAGGGAGATGATAGCCTCATCCCCCTTGCCGGATGCCTCTCAGCCCCAGATACCTGCCTTTTTCACACCCACTACAGGTATTCAACCGGTGGAACGGGCCGCTGGAGGGTATGGTCATGAGCAAACACCTCCCTCCCTGGCCGAGACATCTTTAAGCCCCGGTGCTCCAACTACTCCCCCTCCACCCTTACAGATTCCTGCAGACTTTTTGAATATTGATATTATCAAGGTGGGAGAGGGAGCGTCTGCTGTTAATGGGAATTTGAAGTCCAAAGTACCGGAGAGCTTGCTTCCACAATTAGAAAATCCTGTTTCGATAACTATGGATAAGCTATGGGAAGCCATTAAAGCCTTGGAGAGTGCTGTTTTGAACCTCACTAAAATAACTTTGGACTCCAACCAACGTTTTGATAAGATTGAGACAACAACTGCTAATATCAAAGCTCAGTCTGAATGCATAAAAAAAAGGCTTGAAAAATTAGAAGTATCCCATCAAAGGTTTGCAAGAGCAGAGATATTATATGATAAGAAATTGGAGATTTTGGAAAACTCTTTAAAATATCTTAACTTAAGAGTGATAAATTTTCCCAAACATAGTCTAATATCTCCATATGATATGTTCAAAGAATATTTAACTGAGGTATTGAAAATTCCTCAGCAATCCACTCCTACCATTTCCAAGATATATTATGTAGAACCAAAAAAAATAGCTCCTCAGCAGATTCCTAATTTAGAAACATCTTTGAATTTGACAGGGGTTATAGAATCAACAGTTGATACTGTTATATCAAGTAGAGCTGTCTTGCATGTGTCATTTTCATTTGCTATAGATAGAGACAATATCTTAAGAATATATATGAGAACTAGAATGAATCTTTTTCATGGTAGTAGAGTATGGATATACCCAGATATGTCAAAGCAAACTCAGACTAGAAGAAGAAAGTTTTTAGATTTAAGAGCAGAAGTTGAAAGGAAAGGAGGGAAAATGTTAGTTAAATTCCCTTGTAAATGTGAGGTGGAATTTCAACAACAAAAAACGGTATTCTATGAGGTCTCACAGCTACGAGTATTTTTGGACTCTAAACCCCAAGAGAAAACAGCAGTAGAGATTGAGGCTTAAGTCTGATTAGTATCTGTAAATAATCTCAAGTATTTCAAATGTTCAATGGTGTTGGGGAAACCTCCCATACTTTCCTCTTGTATTGCTCTATTGCACAATACTTCGTATCATTACTTCTAAATTATGAGTACTATGAATATCAGATTCATATAGATAATCTTGTATTTGTGAAAAATTAGAAAATCTGTATTCATGAGCTGGATTATGTTGTATTGAAAATGCATAAATTAAAAATTTAAAAAAAAAAAAAGAAATGTGCAGGAAAAACTGAACTGTAAAATGCATCATGCCAGACTCTATACAGTGCAATGGAAAAACAAAAATGTCACCATTCTTCATGAAACAATTAATAAAATCAAGATATATAAATCATTAATCATAATTATAAAATCATACTAATAAAATAATTTTAAAACAGCTGATGAATAGAATATCCAATAATTAAAGACTCATGCAAATTTTGAAAGCTTTACCAAACACCAATAAAATATTTCAAACAGCAGACACATCAAATACTAGTATACTACCCAATAATTAAAATGGTTGTCAATCAAGAAAAATGAACTTAAAAAGCCACCTTTACTTACCCTCTCCAGCAGTTCTCCTACTTCTTTCCCTTGCAGGCCATACCAGAAGCAGCAGTAGCTGCTGAAGCTGTCCTCACGGTCCTCTTCCTTAGGGACCACAACCAGTCTCTTCTCTCTCTCTCACACACACACACACACACACACACAAGACACACCCTCACAACAAGTTTCTGTCTCTCACACAATCATCTCCCAAACGAGTCTCTCTCTCTCACACACACACGCAAGCAGACACATACCAGTCATCTCCCTGATCAGTCTCTCTCATACATACACACATACCTCTCTGGCCAGTCTCTCTCAATCACACAATGCTCTCTCTCTCTCTCTCTTACTTACATACAGGCTTTCAATCACACACATGTTCTATTTCACTTACACACAAGCTCTCAATCACACACATGTTCTATCTCACTTACAAACAGGTTCAATCACACACATGCCCTCTCTCTCACAGCCACAAGCCAGCCAAAAATATGCTCCATCTCTCTCTCGCACACACATTGACACACACAAGTACCCTCCCTGACTCACTTATAAACCACACACATACAGAAGCACCCTCTCTCACATACACATTACACTCTCACAGAAGCACTTTCCCTGTCTCAAACACAGAAGCACCATTCCTTTCTCACATAAACACACAGAAGCACCCTTCCGATCTCAAATACATATACACACAAAGGCCCCCAGCTGAATAGCTCGTCTCCGCCGGCGGCTAGCAGCGCCGGTCTTCTTTTCTTTGGCCCTGCCAGCCTGGTCTCCAGTGGCGGCTGGCTGCGCCGATCTTCATTTCTTTGGCCCCCGCCAGCCTGGTCTCTGGCGGTGGCTGGCAGCACCAATTTTCATTTCTTCGGCCTCACTGGCTTGGTCTCCGGCGGCAGCTGGCAGCGATGGTGCTACACTTCTGATTCCAGTTGGGTGGGCATCTGCCCACCCAGGCCCACCCGTGGCTATGCCATGGGTCATGATAACTGTAACTTCCCCTTAACATCACACAAGTTCTACATGTACTCAGGGCACTCTTGGGTCAGTCACCAGCAGCTGCACATTTTAGCTCCCTACAGATCAAGCACACCTTGGCCATGTTACTTTTTAAGTAGGCCTCTGACAAAAGAGTGATGTAATGAGAGCATTCAGTGCCATAGCCAGAGAAGGGCCATTGTATGGTCAGAGGTGATAGATCTTCACTATGGAAGAGGCTAATAGGTTGTCATCGCTCCACTATGACCGGCGCATAACTGTACAACCCATTGGGCCCCCACAGAGAGAAGACATAACTACTGCACCTATAGCCAAGCATTTCCACACCTAATGTACCAGACAGTGTATGGAGCTGGACACTAGCTAGTGTTCTTATATATAGACCCATGTAACCAAGAGTTAGCTAACAATATGCTGTGTGAAGAAGGCAACAGGAGCCAATACTGAAGCTCCCTAGTAAGGAGCTTCTGGTTTAACTCTTGCTGTCTTCCTTAGAAGCATATACTGAGGGTTCAGTTGTATGGCCTAGACTGCTAGATAAGTGGCTAGTTGGAATGTGCAAGGGCATTCTAGCATGCAAGGTTATTTGGAGGGCAAACCTTGTATCTAGTAAACCGTTAAGACAAAAAGCACACAATGAAATGACCCAACCAGAAAGTGTATTTTTCAAACTAGTGACCACTTTATTTGAAACAGTTGACAACATGTGTTCATTAATAAAGTCAACATCTTTGGTAATCACATTCTGCAAGGACAAGATAACAAATGGCACATAAAATTGTAAATGAACTGAATAGCACATTCTGTGTAAACCTGCACATACATTGTTTGAAATGGCATCATTACATATACAGGCTTAGCATCTTATCCTTTTGATACAATCATGATTACAGCAAAGAACATAGAAAGTGGCACCCCTAATAGCTACAGTACAGCTCTAATGTTGGAGCTGATAGCAGCCTTACTATGTGATGACAGCTCCGATCACCGATCACCACCAGCTCCCCCCTGCTCCCCCCCCCCCCCTCAGTTCCTCCCGGCTTGACAATCCACACTCCCCCTCTTTTTCACCTGACTTATCCCTTTTCTCCTCCTTCCCCCGCTACCCCTTCGTCTCCTCGTCACCCTGCCGCCACCCTATCCCTCGCTTTTCCCCCCCTCCACCTCCACCCCCCCCCCCTTTATACCCTTTGAAGAATCTACTTCCCAGTGTTTCTACCGCCTTTGCGACTTTTCGATTCTTCCGTAATTCTACTTAGTTAAGTGATTCCTTTCTTAAGTCTTCTGTACATTTTCTCCCTCCATTCCACTGTATTTTCTCCCTTTTAATCCCTTTTAACTATACCTCTCTCCCCTTCCTCTCCTCCTCCCCCCTTTCCCACACCCCTCCCAAACCCTTACCCACCCTCCCTCCCCTCGTCCTCCCCCTCCTCTCCCTCCCCTTTCTCCCCCCTTAAATCTCTGCTCCATTGGTTCATTTTTGTAATGCTTTTGTACTGTTTTATTTTGTTCATTTTGTTTTTTTTATTCTTTTTGGTTAGTAATATTATTTTATATTGTTTATAATGTTATATTGTTATATTGCTATATTGTTTTACTGTATCTCATCTGAGTTCTTTGTAAACCGGCACTATGTGCTTCACGAATGTCGGTAAATAAAAGTTAATAAATAAATAAATAATAAATGACAAAGAAAAGGCCCTAGACAGTCCATGTTAAAAGAGTGCGCTCAAGGGGACCATCTAAGGGCCCAGGCAGCAGAGTTCAGAAAAGGCAGCAGGACCAGGACAAAAGAGCGCAGCATGGAGGCTGAGGACTGGGACAAGACACAGCAGCATGAAGGCAGGAGGCCCAAGAGAAGACACAATAACATGGAGACGAGAAGACACAGCATTATATAGAAGCAGTAGCCCCAGGAGAAGACAAAGCAGCATGGAGCCTTTATTAGAGGAGCTAAAGTATAACAGGTACGTTTTTCTGGCTGAATTCAACTTGGAGACCTTACTTTGAAGGGAATAATTTATTTTAATAACTTTTTGTTCTTTTAATTTTTGAAAAATGATTTTTTACATTGCTTTTTTTGTTTCTTAGACATTTTTTTCTACTTAGTTTTAGAAAGGAAGCATAGAGGGGAAGGGGTTGTCTTGCTCTAGTGTCTTTTTGTTTCTGCCTTTGGATTTAGTAGTTCAAATGGACAGCTTTTTCTTTGAAGCTTGGGAGTTGAAAGAAGCTCATTGCCTGTGTTAATTGGATGAGAATCTGAGCTCTGCATATAGGTTACCACAGCTAAGAACTAATTTGCCTTTATTGGAGAAGCTAAAATACAACAGGTAAGTTTTTCTGGATGAATTCAACTGCAGAAACTTTACTTTGAAAGGGGATCATTTTTATTAATAAATTTTTGTTCTTTTAATTTTTGAAAAAAGGAATTTTTGCATTGCTTTTTTTTTGTTTCTTAGGTATTCAAAATGGATCAATTAATTGAGTAATACTCTACAATGTTGAAATGCTGCACTTGAAATGTTTCTGGCCATGGATGAATGCCATGGTTCCTTGTGTTTCTCCTTGCTCTTCAAATGGCAAGCAATTCAGCAAGGAGCAGACTGCAGGTCCAAGTTCTTTAAACCCTTCAGTGATTTTGCTGTCAAATAGCATTTTCGCTTTAACTCCTAGACATACTTGATGTATATAAGTACTTTCATCTTCAAGGAACTTCATGATAGAAATCACTGGCTTACAGTTTTCACCGAGAAATGTTATGAGACAAAACATCTTCTTTTCTTTTAATATCAGTATCTACAACTTTCTCAGAGATTCACACTTACCTTTTCCATCAGTACTAGTGAGAAAGGTAATAAATGGATGCCAGGTTTTGATCAGAACATTTACTGCCTCAATAGCCAAATACCAATGACTCTGAATGACAGAGGGAATAATTTGTGGTTCAACTCCAACTTTGTGACACATAGCAAGGTATTTTATTTTGAGCTCATGTGCACATTGAAACAAATGCTCCCAAATGCATTACAAATCTAAGACTTCCTGAAAAGCTTTAGAACACGTCAATCCTTCTTTTACAACACCATCCAGTAAATGGCAGAGATCACGCAGAATGAATGGATTGAATCCTGGCTTAGCACTTGACAAATTCTCACACATCTTTTTCATGTAGCATACCAAATCACTGCAAAAACATAACATCTTCCCGGAAAGCAAATAGAATGCTAGGAAAGAATTATCAGATAAGTAATGGAGAATAAAACAGAGAATATCATAATGCTTCTGTATCGCTCCATGGTGCAACCTCATCTTGAGTATTGTGTGCAGTTCTGTTCACCACATCTCAAAAAAGATATAGTAAAATTAGAAAAAGTTCAGAGAAGAGCCATAAAAATGATAAAAGAAGATGGAACAAATTCCCTATGAGGAAAGGCTAAAGAGATTAGGACTCTTCAGCCTGGAGAAGAGATGGCTGAGGGGAAATATGATAGGGACTCTAAAATAATGAATGGAATGGAACAGGTAAACATGAACCAGTTGTTTACCCTTTCAAAGAGTACAAAGATTAGGGGACCCACAATAAAGTTACTAGGTGATACAGTTAAAACTAATAAGAGAAAATAATTTTTAATCAATGCATAATTAAACTCTGGAATTCATTGCCAGAGGATGTGGTGAAAGCTATTAGTGTACCTGCATTTAAAAAAAGGCTTGGACAAGTTCCTGGAGGAAAAGTCTATAAATAATTATTAAGGTGGAGTTGCAGAAATCCACATCTTAGCCCTGGGATAAGCAGCTTGGAATCTGCCTACCCCTTGGGATCCTGCCAAGTACTTGTGACCTGGATTGGCCACTGTTGGAAACAGGATACTGGGCTTGATGAACCTTTGGTCTGACCCAGTATGGCAAATCTTATGTATTTATGTACTTCTAGAATTTGACCAACACTTGTATCAAAGCCAACACAAAAACTGCATTACATGCTTTAAACACTTCCAGGTGTACCATCACCGTGTACCTTACTTTTTCAGTATCTTTGTAGAAGGTAGATAAGATTGCAACAGCTGGGTCATCATGAATTTCTGGAGTCTCATCAACAGTTACTGAAATCTGGACATCTCTCACTCGATCTTTAACATGCTGAAGGTCCACTTCAAACACTTCTGGCATGTATTTATTGTAAAGCTGTACAGCTTATGGAATAGTTCTGGCTGAAGGTGCACTCTTACAAAAAAGAATGTTCCAAGTGGGCCATCTGCTTGGGATAAGGAAATACTTGACTGTGCCAAAGCCCTTGTAAATTCATGTCTTACATCTATCTCCTCATCTCTTTTTCTTTTAAACCTTGTTACACTTTCCTTTAGTGACATTTGAGTTCTTGATGGAGAGCATGTCTGTGGGTTTTTGAGATTCAGGTGCATCTTAGATGGCAGGTGTTAGCTATTTTAGTAGATGTTTTTCCTATCACTGTGGGTATAGCCACCCTGCAGAACTTGCACACAAGCATTTTTTTCTTCTTACTTCCGTAACAGCAAAATCTTTGTGCTTGAGTGGCTAATCATCAGGAGGCCGATATTAGCACTACTTAGCTGGATAAGAAGCGACTTATCCGGTTAAGTGGTGGCTTGTGAATATCCGGCTGCGATGAGTGGCCACCATTTAACCAGATAAGTCACTTATCCAGCTAAGCAGAGAACCAGATTATCTAGTAGGCAGGCATTGGGTGGATCAGAGAGATGATATTATCCAGCTAACTTAGTACCTGATTCATTAAAAGGTGAATTCGAAAAGCCCTACACACGTCAAAGCTGGGAGATATGCATGTGTCTAAAGCCACTGCATGCCATGCAGATTTTAAGAAGCGCCCGAGTACACATGTATCTCCTGGTATGTGGACAAATCGAAAAGTCCAAAAAAGGGGTGGGGCATGGACTTGGTCCAGACAGAGCATGGGCAGGACATGGGCAAACCAGGAAGGTGATTTAAACTGTGTGTAACTACCACGTAACTTTACTTCTGGATGGTGTGTAAGTTTCAAAATAAAATAAATTAGGGCTAGTCAGCGGGGTTTGAAGGATTAAGACTAAGAGGGTAAAAGGGAGGAAGGTTAATTAGGGGGGCTAGGAAGTCAGGAGCCTTTACCTGCAAGAACTGGGAACGGACTGGGAAAACTGGTAATTGCGTCGGTGCGCTTATTGAATAAAATCCCCCATTTACACGGTAGAGCCGGCATTTACGCGCACAAGTGCGCGTCCATACAAATTTGCGTGCATATGTGTGTACAGCCGATTTTATAACATACGCAAATATATGCGCGCGTGCTTTAAAATGGGCATGGCCATTCGCACGAGCAGCCATAAGTGCATACATGTATGCCCACGCGGATGTTTAAAAGTTACCATCCAAGGGTTTTCCCATAAACACAAAATGGGAGAAAAACATTAATGAATCTGGACCTTAGCCGGTTAAGTAGCGACAAACACGGGAATATTCAGCAGCACATATAAGTTTTATCCCGCTAACTTACTTAGCTGTTTTCGTTTCAATATCTACATTCATGAGTTTTGCTAGCCCCAGGCATTAAGCATCACCGGCAACAAATGAAAATATATCAGTGAATAAAAAAACGTCACTTGTTTTGATTGCAAATGTTTTACTTCAGGAAAAGATCACATGTACACAATGCAAATGTTTTCTCTCAAAAAATAAAATCAGGTTTCACAAACACATTTTTCAACAATTCTAATTTTTTTTCTGATGGATTTTCACTTCTGCATTTTTTTAGAGTGGAAAATGAACCCAGCAGCTGAATATCTTAAATTTGCCTCAGCCCGGTAATTCTGCCTATAAAAAAGCAAAGTAAAAGTTGCTAGTTTTTTTCCTCTTAGCTAGTCCCTCAAATTTTTCAATAAAATATATTTGCTCACAGACAGTTGTTTAAAAGTTGATCCCAGGAAGGGCAGCCAAGAGGGCAGACCGTTTTCGCTGTCCTATGGAGAAAAAACCCCATCAATTTACATTTAGTTAACCCTCCCTTCAACCACAGTAGCATTAGAGACAACACTTACTATTTGTCTTCTTATTTACTTATTTCCATATGTACAGTTTATCCCGCAAATCCACAGCTCTTAGCGGCTTACAAGGTAACATAATTAACAAGTAAGATAATTTTAAGGGAGTAGGCAGAACTAGAGGCGAGATAGCAGTTTTCCTCTGTTTAAAAAAAAAAAAAAAAGTTTTGCAGCGGTGTACAGGAGCACTTGAAAAAATAATAAATGCTGAGCACTTCACCACCACAGTTTCTAGGCTTCCCGCACCCCTGCCTTGCTACTCTTCCTTTGGCAACCGCTGGATGAAAAAAAAAAAAAAGTTAAGTAGCACTTAACTATTCAAGGCGCGTGTCCTCCCTGTTACCACAGTCCCATTCTGCAGCAACACCACATATTCATGGAAGTTCACATGCGACAGCTAAGAGAATGTACTTATCCCCTCCCTTCTTTTCTGTTGCTTGTGAGCTCTCTCACGATGCTGAAGATGATGCCAGCGAAAAGGTCCGTTCTCAGGAGCAAATTGGTTATAACAAAAAAAAACAATTTTTGTTCTGGGGTGATTTATTGGTGTTTTTCAGTAAAATGGGTAGGCAGGACAATTGGCGTTCCCCCCAGTCACCCTTAAAAAAAAATGCACACCATCACATGAATGGTATTAACAAGGCCACAGTTTATTGAACACAATCAGGAAACTCGAGCCAAACTAGAATACAAACCCAATCACCTTCCCCAACCCAGCGTTCTTAAAAGACTCGCTGCAACACCCCAGCGGCGTGCCATCTCCTGCCAGCCAGGACCCTGGCCCCCCACCCCCACACACACCGTAAGTCGAGACCACCTTCCTGGTTCTCCCTGCCTCGTTCTCAGCAGAGAGAACCAGGATAATGGTTGTGAACCTCACATACCGCCCACGACATGTTGTAGCAGCTCCTCCAGCTATGCATTCCCATCGTGCCGTGCCATGCCGTAACAAGAGAACCTAACTTAGACTCGAATTCACCGCCACAGACAAGGATGTTCGCTGAACAGTCCTCAACTCCCCACACTGCAGCCTACCCTCCAATGCTTCCTGTAAGGAATTATTAAAAAGGTCAAGCCCCACATCAAACAGATGATTCTTGTCCCCCCTGTGAAGACCAGGACATCCATCTACAGCCCAATCATAATGCACCTGGAAACCCCCCTTTGCTGCTACTCAAGCGCCGCCCTGACAGTTGACCTTAACACCCCTTTTCCACATTGGCTGATTGTTGAACTTGGATCTGACTAGTATGTCTGACCATATGAACCAAGAATCATATTCATCAGACTCCCAAAGTCCTTCCTGGCAGCCACTATAAACTTGTGGCAAGGTCAAGAACCCAAATCATTCCACCTCCAAATGAATAACCACAATTTCCAGTGCCTGCTGAATCTGAAGTTGATCAACTGCAGTCACCAGCAATTGGTCCCATTTCATTCCTCTTCTTCCAAACCAATGAATTTGCTTGCTGACTGCAGCCAATCCCAAATGCTCATTGTATGGATACCGAAAGGCCCTCTGATGCGCCCAGTGCACAAATGAGTAGCCCACTACCCAGACACACCCAGTCTCAACTATGCTCCGCCCAGGCACTGCAAAGGAATACAGAAATATCAGGGCATAATTTATCCGCCCCCCCCCCCCCCAGAAGAGACCACATCCCTCACTTTTATATAACAGGATATTGCCCAGAATACCAGTGACCTATCTTCTTAATTAACCCCTCTGCTATCCCCCCCCCCCCCCCAAGCAGTGCTACTCATTGCACCAATACGGAAAGAATGCATAATGAACCCTCTGCATTTCAACCCAACCTGAAAACCATTCACAACATACCAGCGAACTGGAAGCGAGTCAGATTGCCCCAACCCATCACTTTCTGAAAAAAATAAAACTAGCAATATGT
This sequence comes from Rhinatrema bivittatum, assembly GCF_901001135.1. Classification (NCBI taxonomy): domain Eukaryota; kingdom Metazoa; phylum Chordata; class Amphibia; order Gymnophiona; family Rhinatrematidae; genus Rhinatrema; species Rhinatrema bivittatum. The sequence goes on along the minus strand of NC_042621.1, from coordinate 221,058,879 downwards.
GCCCACAAAGACTATAAAGAATACCCCCCACCTGGCTTGCCCAAAAAACAAATTGCATGACTGCCCGATCTGGGGAGTTGGGCCAGTCGAATTATCGACTGGCCCAACTCCCCAACTACACTCCCGAAGGAATTGTGTACACAGTACCTCTTCCTTTCAGATATGCTGACCAAGTAGCTGGTGCCAAAGAGGCCTGGATCATTTCCCATGCTTCATCAGCCTGATGTTCCACAGATAGCCCAGAACTGCTGCGCCTTCCTCATCCGCTTGCGGGGCCAAACATTGGAATAAATCCCACTTGGAATGAGAAAGGTCATCTGCTATAGAATTATCGACCCCCGGGTCATGCCTCGCCCTAGCCAAGCTCAACAGAATAAATTCCTGCAAATATAATGCCAATACCTGAGCACATCTAGCAGACTGTCTATTGAGGACCTCACGACTCCCAAATTATCACACCAAAACAATATTTTCTAGTTCTGAAACCCATGACCCCAAATAGCCAAAGCCACCACCAAAAGAAACAACTCCAAGAAAGTAATGTTCCTGACTAACTGCCTCTTCACACAAGCTGGTGGCCACCTATAAATGCACCAGGCCCCCTGCCAATACACTCCAAAACCAAAAGAGTCTGCTGCATCCAAATGAAGCTGAATATCCCAATGTGTCACTTGTCCTCTTGAAGCACCTGCATCCCATTGTAAGACTGCAAAAACACATCCCATATACTCAGCTCCTCTCTAATTCCCCTAGTCATCCAAATGAAATGACATGATGCGCTCTCCTGACTCCCGCCGTAGCAGCCCCTACAAGCGAAATTTAAGGATCCAATTAAAAACTGCAATTGCTTCAGTGTAAGTTTTCCATCTTCACTCACCAAATGTACCAATTCCCGCAATTTCTGAACCTTCTTAATTGGCAAATAAGATACCATTTAAACTAGATGCTGGGGGTGACAGTAAGAAATTAGAATGCCACCCCCCTAAACACAAATGCAAAGGAAAATGGTGAAGTGGATAACAAAACTCAACTAAATAAGTCACAAAAGGAGTCCAAGAAAAGCAGTAACCTGAACGAGAAAAGCTGGAAAGCTATGAGCACAAATGCTCGTAATTTGGGAAATAAAATCCCAGATCTGCAAGCCCTAATGGTGGAGGTGGTCTTGGACGTTGTTGCTGTCACGGAGACGTGGTTCAAGGAATCTCATGATTGGGATACGGCAATACCGGGGTATAACTTGTTAAGGAAGGACAGAGAGGATAGGAAAGGGGGAGGAGTGGCTCTTTATGTCAGAAACAATATTCAAGCATCAGAGCTGCAAGGAAGATGGTGCAAAGAAGAGCACTATGGGCTGACCTAAAAAAAGATGATAGGGCATCCATTTTTATTGGAGTGGTTTACAGGCCTCCAAATCAAAAGGAAGAACTTTACAGAGATTTGGTTGAAGACATCCAAAAGATGGGAAAGAAGGGAGAAGTGGTGATTGTTGGAGTCTTTAATCTGCTGGATGTAGACTGGAGAATCCCTTCTGCAGAATCTAACAATAGTAGAGAGATAGTGGATGCACTGAAGGGACTCAGTTCAAACAAATGGTAATGGAACCCACGAGGGAGGGAGCTATACTCGACTTAGTGCTCACTAATGGAGATAATGTCTCTAATGTCCAGGTGGGTGCCCACCTCAGCACCAGTGATCATCAAACGGTATGGTTTCATATCACAAATAGGATATGGAGAAGAAGCATGAAGACAGGAGTTTTGCAGTTCAAAAACACAGACTTTGATGAAATGGGGAAGTACCTGGAGGAAGAACTAGAAGGCTGAGAGAACAAAAGAGATGTGGAACCACAATGGACCAAACTAAAAGGTGCAATTACCAAGGCAACTAATCTATATGTTAGAAAAGTAAAGAAAACCAAAAGAAAAATGAAACCTATCTGGGTCTCAAAGGAGGTGGCTGACAAAATAAAAGCTAAAAGAGCAGCATTCAAGAAATATAAACGATCCCAAAGGGAGGAGCACAAAGAAGAATATCTGGTGGAACTGAGGGAGTCGAAGAAAGTAATCAAGACGGCAAAAAGTCAAGCGGAAGAAAGGATTGCCAAAGAGGTAAAGCAAGGTGACAACACATTTTTCAGATACATCAGAGAAAGGAGAAAAGTTCAAAGTGGAATAGTGAAATTGAAAGGTGAAAAGGATCAATGTGTGGAAAGAGATGAAGAAATGGCAGAAATATTAAACGAATACTTCAGTTCGGTGTTCACTAAAGAGGACCCTGGAGAAACTGGAGGGGAGTTAACAAGAAACTGTAGAGGAGTGGAGTAGATATAACTCCATTTACAGTAGAGAATGTATGGGAAGAGCTGGGGAAATTGAAAGTAGACAAAGCCATGGGGCCTGATGAGGTTCATCCCAGGATACTGAGGGAGTTCAGAGATGCGCTGGCGGGTCCGCTGTGTGACCTGTTCAATAGATCCCTAGAAACGGGAGTGGTGCCGAGTGATTGGAGAAGAGCGGTGGTGATCCCGCTTCACAAGAGTGGGAGCAGAGAGGAGGCTGGAAACTACAGGCCGGTTAGTCTCACCTCGGTGGGTGGAAAAGTAATGGAGTCGCTGCTGGAAGAAAGAATAGTGAACTATCTACAGTCAGAAGAATTGCTGGCCCAGAGGCAGCATGGATTCACCTGGGGAAGGTCCTGTCAGACAAATCTGATTGACTTTTTTGACTGGGTGACTATGGAATTGGATCGAGGAAGAGCGCTCGATGTCATCTACTTGGATTTCAGCAAAGCTTTTGATACGGTACTGCACAGGAAGCTTGTGAATAAAATGAGAAGCTTAGGAGTGAGTGCCAAGGTGGTGGCCTGGATTGCAAACTGGTTGACGGACAGAAGACATGTGTAATGGTAAATGGAACTTACTCTGAAGAGAGAGCGGTGTTAAGCGGAGTGTCACAAGGATCAGTGTTTGGACTGGTCCTGTTCAATATCTTTGTGAGCAACATCTCGGATGGGACAGAAGGTAAGGTTTGTCTTTTTGGGGATGACACTAAGATCTGCAACAGGGTGGACACACCGGAAGGAGTGGAGAGAATGAGACAGGATTTAAGGAAGCTGGAAAAGTGGTCGAAGATATGGCAGATGAGATTCAATGCCAAGAAGTGTAGAGTCATGCATATGGGGTGTGGAAATCCAAAAGAACTGTATTCGATGGGGGGTGAAGGGCTGATGTGCAAGGAGCAGGAGAGAGACCTTGGGGTGATAGTGTCTAATGATATGAAGTCGGCGAAACAATGTGACAAGGCGATAGCTAAAGCCAGAAGAATGCTGGGCTGCATAGAGAGGAATATTGAGTAAGAAAAGGGAAGTGATTATCCCCTTGTACAGGTCCTTGGTGAGGCCTCACCTGGAGTACTGTGCTCAGTTCTGGAGACCATATCTCCGAAGGGACAGAGACAAGATGGAGGCGGTCCAGAGAAGGGCAACCAAAAAGATGAAGGGTCTTCATCAAATGACTTATGAGGAGAGATTGAAGAATCTAAATATGGACACCCTGAAGGAAAGGAGGAGTAGGGGTGATATGATACAGACTTTCACATACTTGAAAGTTTTTAATGATCCAATGTCAACAACAAACCTTTTCCATTGGAAAAATATCAGCAGAACCAGGGGTCATGATTTAAAACTCCAGGGAGGAAGACTCAGAACCAATGTCAGAAAGTATTTCTTCACAGAGAGGGTGGTGGATGCCTGGAACACCCTTCCGGAGGATTTCAAAGGGGCATGGGATAAACACTGTGAATCCATAAAGTCTAGAGGATGTGAATGAAGAGAAGAGGCATGGGGTGGCTTGCGGGAATGACAGCTATTACCTGGTGATTAATACCCTTATTCAATAAACATACAGACGGTTAATGCGACTCCAACATTGCTCTATGGTTCAACGGCAAGAGGAAATGTGGAAAAAAAGATTTGCATTCACAAAAAAGCGGTGGAGTAGCTTACTTGTTGCGGAGGTTACTACCCCAAAACAAATAAGCCTGATACTTCACTTTCAATTCATATCCAGCATAGCTCTCTGCTTCAATGGCAGGGGAGAATGAAGATAAGAGGATTTACATTCAGACAACAACCAACAAGTACTGAATTGCATAGTCTGGGTAAACAAATAAGCGTGGGTGAAGCTTGCTTGTTACGGCGGTTACTACCCCGAATCAATTAAGCTTGATACTTCACTTGGAATACATATCCAGCGCAGCTCACTGCTTCAACAAGAGGGGGAATGAAGAAAAGAGGATTTATATTCAGACAACAACCAACAAGGACTGAATTGCACAGGCTAGGTAAACAAATAAGCATGGGAGTAGCTTGCTTATTGCAGCGGTTACTACCCCTAACCAATTAAGCTTGATACTTCACTTAGATACAGCTCCAGCACTGCTCTCGACATCAATGGCGGGGGTGGAAGGTAACTAGAACAAAAAAGTTACTAATAAGGGCCAAGAGTAACAGATAAGTATGAGAAAAAATAAGTGTGAAAGCTTGCTGGGCAGATTGGATGGGCCGTTTGGTCTTCTTCTGCCGTCATTTCTATGTTTCTATATCCCCCTCAATCTAGTTCAATATCCAAAAATGTTACCTGCTGCTATTGGAATCCCTAAACAATCCACCACATGCATAAAACCCTGCAACAGTTGCACAGAAGTAGGTGAGGATCATCAAGGCAATGTAACAAACTATCCAGACCCGTAGCCCAAATCTTCACCCAATGAACAAACATGCTGAACATTTTGAAATATGCACATGAGACTGAACAACCATTGGGCAGGTAACGGTCAAAGTAATAAAACCCCAAAATGTAAAACCTAATAAATGAAAACTATCCAGATGAACTGACAACAACCAGAAAGCCAATTCTATATCCGCTTTTGCCAACAATACCCCCTAACCTGCCCTACAAGTCAGGGCCACGGCCACATCAAAGGAAGCATAACAAACTGAACAAACTTCCCTCAGAATGAAATTGTTGACTGAAACACCCAAAGGAAAAGACGAAGTCCAAATTAGTCTCAACTTCCTGTCCTGCTTCTTAGGAGCCAAAGCCAATGGGGACAAATGCATAAACCAAAAAGTAGCCAAATTGAACAGGCCTGCGATGTGCCCGACTTTAAATCCCCTTCCAATTTATCCACCACATACTGCAAAATGACCCACTGACCTAGAATTCCTTTCTGATCCCCCAAACCCAAACCCTCTTATGGAATTACCCTGCTGAAAACCCTCAAGAAGCATGACCGCCGCCCTCTTATTCGGTTATGCCCCTAGCCACTGCACCAGAGAGTTTATGATAATCTGAGGGGGAGCCTTCATCAATGCTTCCTCAAGCCTTGCACCCCCTCCTGGCCCCAATGGCACCATGCTTGGCACATTTGGAGGTGGGATGCCCTGCCCCATAGGAGGAACAAGCATCCTAGAATCTACTGTCTAGGAATAGACAAGAGGACCTGTTGAAATGTCAAACATCCTGTCCACTACCAGGTCCCTTACTATGTATGAGGTCCTTCCTCGCCCGGCCCACTGAACTCCTGAGAGGCATGAAAGGAACTACTCGACTGACCTGCCACACCTACTCTACCACCCTGACCTATCACAGTCATCTTGTAAGCCACAGGCTGATATCCTGGGTGCTCTATGACATAAAGCAGTTCTCTTCCATTTTATCCCTAAACCTGTTATTGTAATTAGGCCAAGCCCATTCTTCAAAATCCCTATACACTCGCAAAATGCTATTGGCTTAAGCCAATAAGGATCCATACTCCGAGGGATCATAGTGCTTCAATGCGCTAGCCAACCTCATAAAGCAACGTACCCAATTTAATATATTCCTAGGCACCTTCTTAATAGTGCTGCACTTATCCTTCCTCTTACTCTTTTTCTTCCCCTTTCCATGACGCCATCAATTTAAAAATATCAGTGTACAAGCATTTCTTAATTTACTTCCTTAATCTCTTTGGCACCCCTTCCCATAACTCGGGCAGAACCACTAAAGCCAGGTGCTCCATATCTTATCTTGGCCACTCAGAGAGATCATTGCATGCCATTTTACCAGATGACTTGGAAGAGGACAAAGAGGAAGAGGATGAAGAAGAACAAGAGGAGGATAAACTACGCTGCACAATCTTTTTCCTCGTCACCCTTATCTAACCCCCCCCCCCCCCCAGTTGACTCACCCACTACAGATTGAGAAGGAACGCTGACCCGAGAAGTTCCAGACTGCTCAATATGTCTTGCTGCACCACTTGCTGACTGCTTCAGAGCACCTGCTCTTGTGCTAACATCAGGGACTGCCTCCTCAGAAGCATTCCACTCTTAAATGCAAAAGATAACATCTAGGAGTGATTTCAAACTTTTTATACAGACCACACAGGAATCTTTCTGCCTAAATCCAAAGCTCCTCTATAGAGAGGGCTTCTGATTTTAGATTTTAACCAATAAATACCTCCAATGCAAAAAAAAAAAAAAAAAAAGAGGTATTTACTAGATAAACACCAGAAAAACACCCTTTCCCCTAATACTCTCTCCTCATCCCTTGAATCTTACACTCTGTTTATGTGCCTTTTTGGTACTGACAACTCTTCAGTTCCACAAATATATGTATTTGTTTCAATTGGAAAAGGTACCCAAGAACCCACACTGCAAAAACACTGATTTTTTTGTAATCTCAAAGAATCGCTAATTATCTGGTACATAAACACCCAAATTTACAATTTGTAAACACATAAGAAGTCCTATCTATAGAGCAGTTATGCAGCCACATAAAAGGTTTGAACGGAATAGGAAACAAATGGCCTTATGTAATGGTCTTATGTAAAGCCCCACAGTATACTGGAATCTGAGGTTCTGCACAAAGTGACATCTGGGTAATTTTCCTAGTGACAGACATAGAAGTGCTGGCTCTTGGGGCATTCCTATGAAATGCAGTCTAATACATTTATTGCAATACTGAGCTTACTAGATGAATTGCATAAAAAAAAAACAAAAAAAACCAAACACCAGGTGGGAGCAGAGATCAAGAAAACTATGAGAAGAAAGAAAGCAAGGATGTAATATTTCTCTACTAGATTGTTTATGAAGTGTGAATCTGATTCCTGCTTTTGATGATCTGAATGCCTGACTGCATCACCTCCATAATGTCAGTAGAATATTTCAGATATTTCTGGTGCTGCTCTTGTATTACCAAAAAAAAAAAAAAAAAAGTTTTATTGAATTTATACTGTAGTGCATTTTAGTTGTCAATGACTGAAGGGGAGACAATTCTACTATTGCCAACAAAACCATGAATAAGACTTCTTTGTTTGATTGAACTTGAACCTGCACTGTATACATTCATGGTAGAAAGTGTCCACATTTATTTATGGTACCACTTTTAACAGTAAAATGCTACATGCTCCCCATATTTTCTGCTTGCACATTGTACCCCTCTCAAAAAGTATCAATAGATTTATTTATTTATTTTATTGTTTTTATATACTGACATTCATTGGACAATATCACATCGGTTTACATTATAACCGTAACAACTAGTAGGACTAAGGAGTCTTACTTTGATACATTGTAACATTGCAAAAACATGGTTAACTTAATAAATGAGGTAGGGAGTATAAGTATTTAAAAAGATTTTGTCTACTAACTATTGCATTTGTTCACATGCTACATAGATCTGTCCATGAGATTTGTATGTGTGTGCCTACATACCTACTTTCATACAGATTCCCGGGGAGGGGCATATATTGAGAATGGCCCCTCCTGTCCCATTCATGCTCATTAAATCCTTCCATAGACTAATTCCACATGCAGTCTCTCACACTTTGCTAGCACACTCAGGCACCTCACCAAGCGCATGGTAAGTCTGAACTAGTTTATACTGAACTGCAAATAATCATAGTTTGCAAATATAGTTGTGCAAAAATGAAAAAAATAATCCAGTTACATTTTGGATTGGATCAAAGTTCACAAGATTTGTAAAATGTGATATTTTCCTAGCTAAACAAAGAGAATTTTGTCCTTACTATATATATTATTTCTGCTAATGTCAGATTCATATTTAGTTACACATACATCAAGATTTGCATATTGCATGTTTAGTGAAAGCATCTTGCATGCACAAAATTAACCAAAGCTACAAAATGCAGATTTCTTAAGTAATAGAAATGCTCTTTTGAATGGATTGATATATTATTTTCATAATAAATGTAAACTTTTCTGGTGCCTAATGAAAATGTTTCCATATTTTTCTAAGCATTATATGTTTGTAAGTATATTGACTGCTGTTCATGCTCTCTTTGCATCAGTTAAGTTCTCCCAACTAATGTTTTTTTCTAATGTATTCGGCTATTTGCCAGTAGTGGAGAGGTAAATATGCCATTTTCTGATTTTAGAATGAGTAATGTACTTCCTGTCTTGTAAAAAGTGTATGGGGTAATTTTAAAAGGCACTTGCGAGTATAAAACCTGGTTTTATACAAATAGGTGGCTCGTTGAAAATAGCCCCAGAGGGTATGCAGGTAAAAGGACACACAGGACAGTTTCATGTGTACTTTTACCCACATAAGAAGTGATCCACGGAGCAGAGTTAGGGGCAGGATAGGGATTTAGGTGCAGACTTTTGATTTCCAAAAGTATAGCGTGTAACTCCACGTGCACAGAAGTTACATCTGCTCTCGAGTGGGTCTAACTTTATGTACGCGTGCTGCGCCGGGTTCCCTGCACACCCATGAATTTTCAAAGATTTATGCGCTTATTTCAGCTTGGAAAACAAACTCTGGCTGCTGTCTGCGGGTAGAAAGGATTGTAGCCTGTGCGGGCTGTTTGAAAATTACCCCTTACAAGTCTGACTGTGGGAGAGTTCAGCAAACATTAACTAAATCGGACTAACTGCGATTTTCCAGTCAAATACTGCATATCCTTTAGTCCCAAATGGCTTTGTGCTACTGCCCCTTTCTCCAAATCTCACTATCTGAAACTGATAAATGTTTGTTTCTTTCGCCCCCTTGTTGAAGGTCTTTAGAATGTGAAGAACTCTGCCCTCCCACGCTTGGACAGATTACTAATGCTTGGGTGCTCTTGAATTAAGAAAACCATCAGCAGTTATTGACCCAATAAGATGAGGCTACCCTGTGTCTTGCCCTCGATAATTCTCGTCTGCTGCCTGAGCACTCTTCAGGACGCAGCTGGCAGTAAAGACAAGCAAGCCGGCAGAAAGGGAGAAACTGCACCGTTCGCACGGTCCGGGCAATTGTCAACAAAAGACAAGCATTCATGCGCCTGGCAAATCAGCGGGGAGCTGCTGGTCAGCCTAGCGGTGAGCTGCGTGCAGCACGACAACAGCAGCTACCAGTGCACGTACGAGGGGGAGCCGCAGCGGTGTCCCTCGTACAGCGCCAAAGCCAAGCAGTACTGGAAACAGATCCTCGGGCAAGTCAAGAAGAAGGCAAACGCCTGCGAGACAAAACCGCTCAAGTCTCGCGTCTGTAAAAAGCTGGCCGCCGTGGAGTCGCAGCTAATGCTTGTGCAAGAAGGGGCCGCGGCACCGAAAGCCAGAGGGCAAGGGAAAGAAGCGAAACGGGGCCGCCTGAAGGAGGCGGAGAAGGAGCCCGACGCCACCACATCGAAGGAGAACGTGGGTCACGGGACTGAGAAACGGGGCAAGGCGGGAAAGCGGAAGTCCCACGCTAAGTCCGACCCGGAACCGTCCGGCCCTCCTCCCACTAACTTTTCAACCACTGCCAGGGAAATTAACGATGAGATCTCAGAGTTCAGTGAGGATCTGGCCGACACCTATTGTGCAGAGAAATGGCATTCCCTTTGCTCTTTTTTTGTCAATTTCTGGAACGGCTAAGCCGACTAGGACTGGAATACCAGAGCAGTGTAGTGTATGGTGTAATGTGCAGCTACTCATTTCCTAACGAAAGAAGCAGCTAGCCCAGGAATGCCTTGCAAATTCCTTTGGACTGGTTTAAACCTAACATGACTGACAAATCCTTCCAGAGCTAAAACAAGTATGAACTTGTGTTCAATAGTTACAGTACAATTTCAAACATTTCTTCCGGGAATGATGTTCTGTTGGGGCTAAATCATTAGATGGTTATATTAACCTTCAATAAATCTGCATTTTATTGCCACCTGTATTATCTTCAAATCTTAACATTTTGTGTGGTATTTAATTATCTAATTTTGTCAATGTGATTCAGTTGTGTGGTAGATACAACAATAAAGATAACTTTTAAAATATACTGTACTGCTTCAAGTCATTTTACCATAATGGTGCAAATAACTCAGCTCCCCAAATAGGCACATATTGGCTCATACCTTCCTTTTTCAAACCCATAGTCACAGTCCAAAGCTATAACATGGAACAAATGTAACGGCCAAAGTGATTGGGCACTTCTATAACAAGGTCCATTTCGAATATGACAGAAGCAGCTCCTCCACCTTTCCCTTCATCCTTCCCCTTATGATATGATAACATCTAATTCTGAAATAACAGACACAAAATGCGAGAGAGAGAGCGCACCTCTATAGGGAAGCGATATGTAGATTTTCCATTTAAACCACTGTAAGAGGGGCACTTTAACTCAGGGTGAGGTTTTGGGGGGGGGGGGTCGGGTAGGTTTTGGGAGCAGTTTTACATACACAGTCAGCAATATGAACAGCAAAGTTGACATAATTGAAAATCTTATGTCATTTGGAGCAATAAAAGGTAAAAGAGGAGTTGATTTTACAATGTTCTCTCTACCTAGCTTGACCTAGCTGCAATTCGCTCCAATTGACAGAAAATCTTCACTGATGACAACTATGCTGTCGTACCTCTGACTATATACCGTATGTAAAACTGCCCCCAAAACCTACCCCCACCCCAAGTTAATAGTGCTCCTTCTTACAGTGGTTATAAATAGTAGAGTGATATGATGGTCCCTATAAAGATGCTCTCTCTCTCAAACCACCATTTGCAGATACTATTTCCATTTTCCACTACATTTATAACATTTTGATGAATCTAGGTCTAAGTTTATACCAGAGGCAATAGGGGTAAAGTGACTTGCCAAAGTTCACAAGGAGTAGTAGTGGGATTTGAAGCCTGGCTTCCTTGGTTACAGCATGCTGCTTTAACCACTAGGCTACTCCTCCACTAGCTGCAGCAGGAAAATCTTGTTAAGGTGACTGAAAAAGAAGAGACATGTCGTCAGCTAACAAGTACTTAAATTTCTTGTGAAGATTTTCTGCCGGGTCATCAACCCAGAATCATTATGAGTTTGCTTCCATTTCCCCATTGGGAAAAAGTAGCAGGTGGAGACCACCACTGGTGCTGATCTGATACCTTTTTATGTAGACAATTACCACTATAATAAGCCCTTTTTACTGCCACAGCTAGAGAAAAGATGAGGAAGCTGACAGACAGTGGGAATGGCAGAGGCTGGGAACAGCAGCCATGAAAGGACGAAGGGGGAACTTCATAATTATAGTTGAAGTGTGAACACTGTAATCCAGAGCTGTAGATAGAGTAGTGCAATAATGCACCTGCACCAGCCATAGCTGCCTTTGGATGTGCTGTTGAGCAGTGCCAGTCTGGCACACAGGAGGAGGAGGAAAAGTGAATGCAGACAAACTCTTTCTCACTTATGGCCCTGAAAAAAATGAAGTTCTCTTCCCATGAAATGAACTGAAATGAAAATTTTTGTAGTGCGTACGCTCCTAGTCTTTAGTGCTCAATCTAAACAAATGTAAGGCAGAAACCTTCATGACTACAGAGAAATTAAAGCACTTCAATGACTGTGATTTGATCCTGGATGACCTTTGAATGTTTGTGGCTCAGTTTGTTTCTTATTATTCAATTTATATAATTCAATTTCACTGAGACTTGTAAGAACATCAATTGTCAAGTTTTCAACCTGACTGCTAACCATTTGTTCATCTCTCATAAGCATTCAGAATTCAATCTTTTTTTTTTTTTTTTTAAATCCTGTATTCACAGAATATAGGAATTTGTTTTCTTTGTCTTGAAAGGTGCTTTAACTATGATTTATGAGAGATGAGTGAATAGCCAGCATCTAACCTTGAAGCAGTGCCAGCAGGACCCAGGGATTTGCACAGCACAGCAACTGCTGGATGCTGGAGGTGAGGGGGGGGGGGTAAAGGGGTGTCAGCACAGCCAGCATGCTTTGTCCTTCATGCTGAATGGGATCAGCGCCAGAGCTAGCAGCTACCTGTCTCCTGTCTCCTGCAGCTGATTGGTTTCTCTCTGCTCAGGAGAACCAATCAGATGAGAAGATGGAAGACTGAGCCCATATGGTCTGCTGGCAATCAGAAAGGGTGAGAGAGAGAGGGTGGCTGAGAGGTGGAAAGAGGAGAAGTCATGGAGAGAGCAGAGAAAGGAAGCGAGAGTGAGCAGCAAAGAGGAAGAAAAAGAAAAAAAAAACAAGGAGAGAATAGAGAAGAAAGTGAGGGGAAAGAGAGCAGCAGAGAAGGAAATGAAATGAGAGAGGAGTAGAGAAGAGTGAGGGAATGCAGTAGAAAGAAGATAAAGGGAAAATAATAGAGGGAGCACAGGGGAAAGGGAAATGAGGGATGATAGACGAGAAGAGACACTGGGAGGGAGTGCAGCACTAAGGGGAAAGAAGAGAATGGAGGAGAGAAGGGAATGCAGCAGAAGAGGGGGGAAGAGAGGAAAAGTAGCAGAAAGGAAGACAGAGGAGAAAGGGGGAAGCAGGGGAGGGGACAAAGGGAGGAGAGAGAGAAATCAGCAGATAAGAACTTAGGAGAGGGATAATCAAAAGGAAGAGGAGGATGGGGAAGAAGAATGAGGAGGGGCAAGGGTAGCAGAGAGGAGAAAAGTGGGGAAGAAGAGGTAGGAGGGCATAAAAGGGGAGGGAGCACAGCAATGAAGAAAGGGGCAGGGGGGAAAGAGGAAACAGGAGAAAGGGGGGAGGAGATAAGCAGAGAGGAAGTATTTAGGAACAGGGAAGAGGATGGAGGGACAGAGAAGGGAAGAAGCACAATAGGGAGGAAGAAAGAACCGCAGAGAGGAGAAATGTGGGGAAGGGAAAGGAGGTTGAAGAGGTGGGGAGAAGAGAGCAGGAGAGAGGATGGAAGCCCGGAGCAGAAGAGGAGCCAGCTTCTGGAATGGAGACTCAGTCTTTGTTTCATCTGTTGCGGGATGGGCTGAGGAGCAGGAGGATAAAGATCTGGGCAGAAGGGAGTGATGGACTGGCGAGGAGGCAGGCAGATGGGAGTGTGGGAAAGGGGGAGCAATGGATCGGAGGAGGAAGCAAGTGGCTGGGCTAAGTGGATGATGGACTGGCCCTCAACTACATGTCATCGTTTGAAAGTGACCCGCTAGGGAAAAAAGTGGGGACCACTCTCTGCAGGATTTGGGTTTCACTACGTGCAGAATCAGAGTGAGAGGCAGTTGATATAAATAGTTCAAGAACACAGCAGAGCAGAGCAGCAAGGATCGGCTGGCTGACGCCAGGGCCCACCCCTTGACCCCCCTCACCCCATCCCCAAAGCATTCTCCTGCGGGTGCTGGAGACTTTGCAGAGAGCTAATGTTTGCTCCTTTTTTAAATAAGATACAATACCTATATTGGTGATGTTTGAACAATCTCACGGTTTTAAACAGTTTGTCTCTTGATGTTTGAGATGGTAGATTTGGCGATACGGAATACGGTGGGCTCAAGATTCTCCAGCTCTGGATCCAGTCACTTGCTCATCTGAAGCCGCCATGTCCAAATGTCCCAGCCAGAGCAGCAGCTTAGAAAGCAGCCCGTTTCCATTCAGAAGCTCCTCTCGCTGGCCGCTGCAGGGACAAGAGCACAGGAGCTGTGAACCAGCTTGCAGGTCTCTCGGTGGCCCTTTCCTCTCCACATGCAGGGCAGCCTGCTCGATAAGGAAATCCACACAGGAAGCAGGGCTATTGTGGAGCCTGTGAGCATGCATTGGCTCACAGGTACTGTCGGTGCTCCATGATTTCCACCCTATCACTACTTTTGAAGGGAGCAGCCTGGTAATCATTCATATAGTGTAGCAGGACAGCAGCACCAGGCCTGGGTTGAAGTCTGGATGACTGGCATTTCACAAATTTCAAACGTGTGCTAATTCAACCAACCTTCTGTCTCTATTAAGACATGTCCAATATATGCATATGTACTTTCTGGATATTGCAGCTATAAAGCTGAATCACCTCACTGGCTTGAACTGATCACATTGTCACAAAAGGCCTGCTAGAATCATATTTGTTTTGTATTATACAGCAGGCAGAAATACCAGTTCTTCATCCAGTTTAGAGGACTCCTCAGGGGCCCTCGTTATAATCAAGAATAAAACATTTGTGCTTGATTAAAACCTCTCCGCATACAACTTTAAGGTCTACAGGAAGTCTTGCTTCTTTCCTGGACCCAAGGAGCTGCCAGATGGCCTGCCTCAGTCACAAGGGGAAATCCCATGCTTAGCTTTCGATCTGTAATGATCGTAGGTATGCCCCAATCACCTTCAGGAGAAGGCTCCCTTAGAGACACTTTACAACTCCTTGAGCAGCTTCGCACTTGGGATGAGGTTGGGGAGAGGAATGGGAACAGGTGGCCAGAGTGTGAGCCAACTTGATCTTTTATGGTATTCCGGTTGTCTTGCTGAAGTTCACCACCCAACCCACAGGCCGATGTAGTGTGGCGCGCTGCCGCTGTGCACGGCTCAACGTGCGGTTGGACACGCGTTTTGGCCACGTGGCCATAACCCCCAATGCAAACGGGGGTTAGCGTGTCCAAAACGCACACCCAACCGCCCGGTAGATAATAGCGCTCATCACATGCAACTTCATGTTGATGAGCACTATTATGTATTCCCCTCAATGCAGAAAATAAATGTGTGTCCAATCTGCACATTTGTACGCTCAGAAATTAATGCCAGCACAGAGCTGGCGTTAATTTCTGAGCGGCCAAAAAAAGTGTACAGAAATGCAGTAAATACTGCTTTTCTGTACTTCAGGGGTGTTCCCGATTGGTCCTTTCCACTGACATTTGTCAGTGGAAAGGACCAATCCCCTTTCAGGACAGCCTTCTGAAAGGTAATTAGTCCTTTCGCTGACATGTGACAATGAAGGGACCAATCGGTTATTCACTCCTTCACTTATTGCCGATTGGTTCCTTCATTGTCACATGTCAGCGAAAGGACCAATCACATTTCAGAAGGCTGTCCTGAAAGGGGATTGGTCCTTTCACTGACAAATATCAGTGAAAAAGACCAATCGGAGGCCAGACCTTGGGGGGAGGGAGCTTAGGGCAAATCAGACAGGGGCGCCTAGCCATGTCTCCTAGGCACCCGAGGTGCTAAGGATGTGCTAGGGACGCGCATTTTTCCCTAGTGCATCCTTTTTAGCGCAGCAAATCATTTGAATATAATGTCGGGTCTCCGAGAGAGGTGGTTGGGCACACGTTAAGAAAGTGGGTGCTCAGCGATGAGCGCCTACTTTCTACGCGCTGATACTGCATCAGCTTGCCAGTCAGCAACCTAATATGTGCTGGAGTTACAGTGAATCATTTTATGATATTTAAAATTAATAGCTATTTGCATCTTGAATTTCCGCTTATTTGTATTACAGTCTTGATTTTCATCCTGCATTTTTATATATTTTCACATATTATTTATGATGGCACTTTGTCCACATTAGAAGTAAGCAAAATTTGTTTAAACTTGCTGACGTTTGGTGGTTGTTTAGGTGGTTTTTGATTACTGCTGGCTTTTAGTGCACAAAACTTTAGCTTAGACTGCGATCTGAATACAGTGAAGCAATTTGACAAGGCAATAGCTAAAGCCAGAAGAATGCTGGGCTGCATAGAGAGAGGAATACCAGTAACAAAAAAAGAGGTGATAACGCCCTTGTACAAGTCCTTGGTGAAGCCTCACCTGGAGTATTGTGTTCAGTTCTGGAAACCGTATCTCAAAAGGGACAGAGACAGGATGAAGATGGTCCAGAGAAGGGTGACAAAAATGGTGGTGGTGGTGGGGGGGGGGGGGGGTCTCCATCAAATGATTTATGAGGAGAGGCTGAAGGACCTAAATGTGTATACCCTGGAGGAGAGGAGGTGCAGGGTTGATATGATACAAACCTTCAGATACCTGAAAGGTTTTAATGATGCACAATCGTCAAACCTTCTTCGCTGGAAAAAAATTAGAACTGGGGGTTATGTAATGAAACTCCAGGGTGGACGACTCAGAACTAATGTCAGGAAATATTTCTTCACGGAGAGGGAGGTGGATGCCTGTAATGCCCTTCCGGAGGAGGTGGTGAAGACAAAATCAGTGAAAGATTTCAAAGGGGCGTGGGATAAACACTGTAGATCCCTATAGACTAAAGGATGGAAATGAAAAAAAGAGCACATGGGGGGTAACTTGCTGATGCGTCTGTTACTGCCCTTAACCAATAAGCCTGATACTTTTAATGCTACCATAACCTTGCTGGGCAGACTGGATGGACCGTTTGGGTCTTTTCTGCCGTCATTTCTATGTTTCTATGCTGCAGATTCTGGAATCTCCTCTTCCAGCTTCTCCCAAGATCCTGGAAACCCACTCCCCCCCCCCCCCCCAACCCTGATCCTGGATCCTCCCTTTCTTCCTCAATCCTAGAACCTCCTTCTCTATTTCTCCTCTACCCCATCCCAGATTTCTGATCATCTTCCTTATTCCTTGACCTTCCTATCTTCCAACCTCCCCATTCCTGGTCCTCTCTCCTTATCCTCCATTCATCCATCCTGAGTCCTCTCTCTCACTCTCCTCCCCCCAGCTCCAGCCAACCTCTCTCTTCTCTCCCCATTCCTGTTCTTCTCCCCCTCCTCTCACCCCATTCTTGAGATGCCCTCCCTTTACTGATACTTGTGGCCCATTTTCCTCACCCAGTTAAATCAAAATAAATTATACAGTCTAAAGCAAGACTGGAAAACTTCTTTATATTTATCTATATAAATAAAAATGTTAAATAGTTTGGACAAAATCACTAATCTCAGAAACCACTGAACCGAATGCTTTCAAATTTGGACACAACCTTCATTTCGCATACAGGAAGGTTCTTCTGTACTTACATTACAGATATGTCACACCTGTGACAGGTAAAATAGGTTTAAAGATTTTTTCCAGAAAACAGCGACATCTGCTGGACATAAGCGCCATCTGTTACACCTTACACTAACACATGCTACACTAATCATTTCGCCAGTCCAGGTCCACATTTCACTTCCATTTTAACACATTCGCGCACTTTTTTCGCTGGAAGATAACTATTTCCTTTACAGATAAAATACATCCACCACCCTCCTCACACCCCCCCCTTCCCACACACATGCCAAATTTATTTACTTCCCAGGCCCTCACAACACACACAAAACCTGACAGAAGTCCAGGAGGCTCCAGCGGGGAGCCAGGACTGGTCCGGGACACATCTCCTGCACTACGGCCGTCGGCTGCCAGCAATCAACATGGCACCGACGGCCCTTTCCCTTACTATGCCACTCGGGGACACCAATGGCGGCAGTAGCCCATGTGACATAGTAAGGGCGAGGGCCCCTCGGCGCCATTTTCAGGACTAGCAGCCGGCGGACCTTTGCCCTTACTATGTCAGAGGACCTACCGCTGCCATTCCACCCCACTGACATAGTAAGGGCAAAGGGCCGTCGGAACCTGTTTCAGTGCTCGCAGCTGACGGACCAACACCAATACATCGCTCCCGGACCGCTCCTGAACGCCCGCTCCACCGACCGACATTTTTATCAGGTCTCGGGGGGGTCTGGAGGGTGGAGGGTAGTAATTAATTTATTGCGAACATCTTGGGGAAGGGTCACAAGGGGGGGGCAGGTTTCATTCATTCGGCAACTCTGGGGGGGCAGGGGGGGCTACTGTTTTTCGCAGGGCTGGGGGAGGGGGGCAGGAGAGTGTGGGGTGGTTAGTTTAAGAGAACGTTTCTCATAGGGTTGTTTTTTGGGGGAAGGGGGAGGTTCACACACAAATACATACACTAAACTTGCATGATCTCGGGAACGCACCAAAAGAGCCCTCCCCAGACCACAAAACAAATTTGGAAGTGCAAATTTGGTTAGGCACTCCCCTATTTGGCTACATAACACGCACAGACGCCCAGGGACAGACCACATGTAGCAGCAACAATTTTAATTTCCCAGGTCTTGGGAGGGGGCAGGAGGGTGGGGGGTTATTATTTGATTTAAAGGGTTGGGATTGGGGTTTGGTTTTTTTTGGGGTGGGGGGGTTCCCACAGAAATAGAAAGACAAAGGTTTTCTGATCTGAAGGGTAGGCAGTAGGCGGGGGGGAGGTGACAGTGAGGGGAGGGAGAATGAGGGGGGAGGTGAGTGTCAGGGGAGGGAGAATGAGGGGAGAGGTGAGTGTGAGGGGAGAGGGTTGGAGTGGGGACGGGGAGGGAAGGGGGGCTGAGTGACCAAGGGGGAGGAGGATGAGTGACTGAGGTAAATGAGCAAGGGGAAGGGGGAGGGAGGGTAAGGAACCTGACTCTGCCACTGCAACGCGTGGCCGGGCACCGCTAGTAATGTAATATAAAAGATGGAAATATTTATTAACATGCTAAAGAATTATTTTATTTTTTTTTTTACAGAATCTACCACTGAGCTGTTGCAGTAAATTAAAGTAATTGTTTCTTTTGTAGGTTGAGTGCCAACAGTCCTTCTGGTGTCTTTTAACTGTTTTCTTCCAGAAAGAAGCTTCAAGAGGAACTAACACTCAGAAGCAGGCACAACACCTTAACATTGTTTTATCTCCGCAGGAACTGGAGGAACCTCTTCCAAGGTTCTCTCATAAGAGCTGTTGAGTCAACAGTTGTCACAGAAGAATCAAAGTAGTCACCTTCCCCTATGAAGGTGGGAATTCAAGTCCACCAGTTTATGAACTATTGAACTTTACCTCACCATGCAACTATAATAAAACTCCCTGAGAACAGCATAAACTGGTGGACTTGAATTTCCTGACCTCCTATACTGCATGAATCCAAGGACATCATGTTCAAATGATTATTTCAATTTTTATAGCAGGATTTTTTCCAATTTTTTTCTTTGTGTAAAACTGTGCATAATTGACATTCAACACAATTAAATGAACAATTCAAAGCAGAAGTACAGTAACTAACTCACACAACATGTGTCATTTGATAGACATAATCATTCCTTCCTAAGTTGAGTAAGGATTCTAAGGAATGATAAATTAACTAAAACAATAAAATCCATCATTAACCAGAAAAGAAGGGTCTTCTTGACTTCTAGGCTTCTTGATTGACCAGGTCAACTGGTTGATTGAAGAATGAAATTCAAATTAGAAAAGTCTAAATGAAATTTCTTCCCTCCAAGGAAAAAAACTTCAGTCTCTCTAGACAGAAATACTCTTTCCCAAACAGAATCAAACTTTTTTTTAAAATTATTTATTTATTGAATTTTTCAAATTTTTACAGAACATTGTTCAGAATATGACATCATAGTATGAGGGAAGAAAAAAAATCAGATCAAATTTTAATAAAGAAAAGCAAACTCTAATATATCATAATTTTTACTTCTTCTCTACTCTGTCTCTACTTATAAGAAATAGAGGGAGACATTTTTAGGTTACAAGCAGTCTCAAAAGAAAAATTTTAAACACAATTATTATTGTACATCATTGCTTCAGAGTTAACCTGTGCACATTAATTCTATAATCCTACTACCTTCGAAGCTAATTAGAGTGAGAGTTGAGAAAAACACGTAGCTGTTCTGGTTCTCTAAACTTGTATCTTGCTTCTTTGAATAATATAAGACAGTAGCATGGGAACCGGAGTATAAATTTTGCACCCCTTGCCAAAACTTCTCCCTGCATTTCCAAGAATTTTTTCCGCTTTATTTGAGTTAACTTAGTTACGTCAGGAAAACTTTTGATTAAGTATCCATAAAACTTTTGAGCTTGATTTCGGAAGAACATTTTAAGGATAAAATCTCTTTCAGCAGATGTATCCAATTGGACAAACAGGGTAGCTCTCTCTTCCACTATAAGCTCACATGATTTTTCCAGAATTGATGTCAAATCAAAAGAATCTTCCACTTTTTGCTTCTGGCTGGAGTCTCCCTCTTTGTTTGGCTGGGGTAGATAATATATTTTAATTATTTTTGGTAAGTCCAGTTCCGCTATTGTCAGTATATTGATAAAGTAAGATCTAAGTAACTCCCGATGTGATAACAATCGCAACTTAGGAAAATTTAAAATTCTTATATTATTCCTTCTTACAAGATTTTCCATCTTATTCATTTGAATATTCTCTGATTTGATCAGATTTGTTTGGATTTTTTCTATTTCTGTAACTCTCTTTTCCAAGCCAGAGGATAGCATTTCATTTTTCTCAAGTCTCTTTTCTAGGACTTGGCTTTGCTGAATACTCTCTTTGACCATATTTGTTAATGATATAATAGATTTTTCCATTGCTGAAATGGCCTTTAATATTTGTTCCAATGTGACTTTTGAAGTATTCAAATATGAAGATTCACACACAACACGTATTTCACTCTCTCTTCTCACTCCGATATTAAGAAAACTGTTACCTTCAAGGGCTTGCTGCAACGCTTCCACAGGTGGGCCCCTGGAGCTCGTTAACTCTGAGCTCACCGAGGTAATTATGGCTTCTTCGCCTCCTCTCTGGGGTTCCCCTCCCTGGATGGCAGATTTTCCTTCCAGCAAGGCCACGATGTTCACATCAGGTTCCAATTTCTTAAGCGGCACTTCTGGGGTGATAGGCGCGCCAGGGCTTAAAGACGTTTCTATGGCCAGGGGGCTCAGCGACTGCTCTCCGCTGACTCTTCCAATGGCCCCTCCTTCCGGCTGTAGCTGCATCAGGCCAGCGAAAACCTCCTCGATCCGTGGTTGTCGAGTAGACTGTAACGGAGTTGAGGTAATTTCTTTAACTTTTGCTTTGCGTTTGGTATGTGGCATACTGCCACTCTCACAAGAAAAAAGTTCAGGAAACAAACAATAGTAAAGCAAAAGGTTATAGGTAAACGTGGAGCTCTGTTTTTGCTGCTCACTCCTCGGCGGCCATTTTGTCTCCCTCTGAATCAAACATTTTATATTACCCTCTCATGGAAGTAGACAACTTTTTTCAAATCATAGCAAAACATCACACAGTGAAACATTACTCTTTATTACACCAAGACATCATTTAAAATTAGGAGGTGGCTCAGAGTAGGGCTCATAATAGGCTGGGTGAGGCTTGTTAATGACCACCCCACATGCAGGTAATACTCAATTGAGTATTCAGTAGGTGGGCCAAAAACATGCTGGAAAACTACAGCATGTGGATGTAGCAGCCCATGCACATCTCCTGCATTCTTCTGGCTAGCTCTCAAGGATAATCAGGGTGGGCTCTCCTGAACCCCGGATCAGTGTAGGTCCTCACTATCTGACGGTCAGCCTCCTCTCGCAGCCATTCCTTGCAGTTATTCTCCACAAACTCCATAACGTGCATTGGCATGTATGGATAGTGAAGTCCTAAGTCTGCACACGAGCCTGTCCACTTAAGAGACTCTCAGCAGATCTCTTGGGTTGGTACAAGTGCTGGGGCAACCCACGATTGGATGCACATAACTGGATATATGTCCTGGTCAAACAACTTGCTGGGTATAGTAACACCAGTAGTAGCCACTGGGTAGAAAGCCTCACTGAGCATTGGAGACTCAGATATGGATGAATTTGGCAGCCCCACTCCAGGGGAGCTGCTGCCAGTTTGGGAGATGTTCCCCGAGGAAATACCAGATCTTGTAGGCACCATGCACCCCTTCATAGCGATAGTACAATACTCTCTGTAACTATGAGGTTCTCTTGCAAATAGATATACCTCTGGCGTGGCAATTACAACGTTTCCCTTGCTGTTCTGGTGCTGATGGCCATGTTCCAATCAAGTGATCCTTTGTCTCTAACTACAGATTGATTATGGAGCCCTCCAGAGGATATGGAGCTAGAGGACCAGGTATCAGAGGACCAACCTCTGCCATGGCCCGAATCTGGAGGTCACAGAATCGGCAGGCTTCAGCAGGCTCTGTATGGTTGTGCTTCCATGAAAGACCTCATGAGAGCAGGCTTACCTCATTCCACTTTTCTCTCTCTGCTCTCTTCCTTTTCTACTGCCTCCTGCTCTTGTGTGCAAAAGGCCTCTTCCACTATGTCCCCCCAAGTGGGAGGGTTAAGCTCAGGTGGTCTTAGATTCTTTGTTGTTGTTGCTGGTGTTACTGAAAAAGCAGTCATTCCCACAGTAGCGCTCTCCTCTCCCAGCATCCCGGCATTGCCTCCCGCTGTTGGAATGGCAGATCCCTGCTTTTCTCCTGGCTGGGTCCCTAGGTGATAGGCATGATCATTGCTTCCCTCTGATGTTTCTGATAGGATTACTTGCTTCAGTTTGGATGCTAGTTGGGGTCCAGGGAACCTGGCTGTGGTGTACAACAGGCCCAGGCATTGACGGCATTGGAGCTGCAGCAGCTGCACCGGTTGTAGAGTTTAGCAGTTGTCGCGTTCAATGGTGCCCATGGATCTAGCTCCTTCCAGGATAATTTTCACCCTTCTGCGAGGGGTGAAAAACATGGGGGTCTCACTTGCTGCCATGGTGATCCCAGCTGCTGCCACAGCAGTGAAAACAATGTCTCGCTCCAGCAATTTGGTGCTGCTCCCCATTCCGTGATGGTCTCCTGAGCCCTCCTCCGAACCTCAGTTGGATGGCTGACTGCCCCTGCTGCCGGAGCACGTCAAACTGGCCATCAGCATTTGATTTCAAAGCAGTGCATCACTGTTTTTTACGTACGCTACTACTTCTCCTGATGTGTCGCCACCCAATTCTGGCCAGGCTGTGCCTCGTGCTGCGTAATCGACATGATGATGTTGCTCATGCGTCATGACACCGCTCTTCTCAATGACATCAGATGTACACCGACCGACTTCTTTCTCCCAGCTCTTGGCGTGCTTTTTCTCGGCACAGGTGGTTTTCGCAGGAATGGCTTTGACGCAAACTGCAGCCATCTTTGTAAATTTTGCGGCTTTTTCTTTAAATGCTCAGGAACATTCAACATCTACACCGCAGCAATTAATAAGTCTCATTCGACATGATGTGCATCCTGCACTCATTCGAGCCCCACATTCTTGGGAGCTAGTTTATCTAACCCTCTCCCCAGGTATGGACTGCTAGCTGATAGGACCATAAAAGTATTTGTTTACTCTTAGGGGACGGAACCTTCCCAGGTTAGCGTTTCACAGTCTCTTCCTTTCAGGGCCTGGATCCCCCGGGGGGAGAGCTTACTTCCAAGTCCTATGTGCTAAGGGTGACACCTTGAGTTCTTGTTCTTGTCCCTGGGAGAGGGTACTTGTATGTCCCAGTGCATGATGGATGTGCCCAATAAAACAACTGGAGCCACTATGTTAGTGTTCAAAGTAAAGTCTTTACTGTTGAAAATGTATGAAATTGGCACACAAGTTAATCCACAGCACCACATTATATGTTCCTTTTTACAATCTCCTCCTCAGTATGTGCAGGAATGTCTGATGCCAGGACAAGGGAACATCTACACTCCGGGGCTTGGAAAAATTAGAGTTCCCATGTGGGCAGGTGTCCTTTGGATGGGCAGAACATTTCTTCCAACTGGCCAAAAATACCAAATTAAAGCCTCTGCACAGAGAGAGAAATTCTCTCTCCCCAGGGGTTTGGAAACAGCAGACAGGTGTTTTCAAGGATGTTAGGTTTTGCCTTAACTCACAGTTAGTTGATTTCCTGGACTTCTTTGTTTCACATACAGATCTTTTCTCTCTTCTGTTTTGATCCCTGTTTTGATTCAGTGTGCTCACTCAAGAAGGAAGGGCATCCAGAACTTCCTCCTGCATCTTGAAACCAAATCTTTTCAAAAACTGAAACAACGGAGTGTATCTTTGCTGCAGGTCACCACCACTTCCAGGGCAGGTTTTCCCTAACCTGCATAGCCCCGGGTACAGGGTCTCGCAAGGCTCCTACCACTTAAAATAGTAAATCCAAAATATGTACCCAGAGGCAAAATCCAGATAAGTGGACTGCAAAGGAAATCCCTAACAACCCTGGTCAGGACCATCATGCAGGGTTTGCCTGGCTCCTCTGACTGGGCCTGAAAAAGCAACAAAAACTAAGCTCCTAAATACCTCTCAACTTTGTGCAAACCAAAAGGGACTGCCCCTTCAGCTCTAACCAGAACACTGCTTTATATCATAAGAACATAAGACATTGCCATGCTGGGTCAGACCAAGGGTCCATCAAGCCCAGCATCCTGTTTCCAACAGCGGCCAAAACCAGGCCATAAGAACCTGGCAATTACCCAAACACTAAGAAGATCCCATGCTACTGATGCCAGTAATAGTAGTGGCTGTTCCCTAAGTAAACTTGATTAATAGCCGTTAATGGACTTCTCCAAGAACTTATCCAAACCTTTTTTGAACCCATCTACACTAACTGCACTAACCACACCCTCTGGCAACAAATTCCAGAGCTTTATTGTGCATTGAGTGAAAAATAATTTTCTCTGATTAGTTTTAAATGAGCTACTTGCTAACTTCATGGAGTGCCCCCTAGTCCTTCTATTATCCGAAAGAGTAAAAATAATCGATTCACATCTACTCGTTCAAGATCTCTCATGATCTTAAAGACCTCTATCATATCCCCCCTCAGCCATCTCTTCTCCAAGCTGAACAGCCCTAACCTCTTCAGCCTTTCCTCATAGGGGAGCTGTTCCATCCCCTTTATCATTTGGTTGCCTTTTTCTGCACTATCTCCAGTGCAAATATATCTTTTTTGAGATGCAGCGACCAGGACTGTACACAGTACTCAAGATGTGGTCTCACCATGGAGCGATACAGAGGCATTATGACATTTTCCGTTTTATTCACCATTCACTTTCTAATAATCCCTAACATTCTGTTTGCAAAATAAGGATTTTTCCCCCCTATATGTATCAGTTTGTAGTTTTACACGTTAGAGTTCATCTGCTACTTGGCCAGCCAGCCCCTGCAAGGTGCTCCTCACCAGGGGGACGGCCATTCCAGACCCCCTCAAAGGAAGGAGCTGCATTTCAATGAAAACCTCCCCCTTCATATCCTTCATCCCATTCTGCACTGAGCTAGCTGACATTTGAGAACCCAGGGACTTGCTTGTAGTACGTCTCTAGTGTCCGCTACACCAGCAAAAATGTAAAACTGTTACTAAGGAGGATAGAAGAAGATACCTTCTCCTTTCATGGTTACAATAACATGACTTTAATATGTGTTCATTCATTCCCAGTAACTCAGGCTCAGATCTGATATGAGTTAATTAATCTCAGCTGTCTCACCTGATTTAGATTTTAATGAAAATAAATCAACAAGGGCATTCTGAAGAACGTTTAAGGAACATAATTCATCACTGAATTGTTCTAGCAAATAACCTGCTAAAACTTATAGCACGGTTTTATGACTGAAGAAATATGAAGACAATCAAAGGATAAAATTCTGTGTGTTCATACAGGTGTCCTGAAGTTATGAAACTAAGCTACTCATGCAAAAATAGCCTTAGTAGACTACTTAAAGCACAGAATTAGTTTAACTTGTTTTCTATGATTGTCTATTGTGAGCCAAAGTATTTGCTGAATAATTTATAAACAGGCCGATACAGTAAAAATCACGGGAGAGTGGGTGAGCGCCCGCTCTCCCGGCTCGCACACAGGTCACTCTCCTGTGTGCGCGATTCAGAAAAAAAAAGTATTCAAATTAGGGCCGGTGGTAAAAAGAGGCGCTAGGGACAATAGCGCGTCCCTAGCACCTCTTTTTGGACAGGAGCAGCGGCTGTCAGCGGGTTTGACAGCCGATGCTAAATTTTGCCAGCGTCGGTTCCCAAACCTGCTGACAGCCACGGGTTCGGAAACCGGACGCCGGCAAAATTGAGCGTCCAATTTTCAACCCACGAGCTGTGGGCCGATTTTACATTTTTTTATTATTTTTGATTATTTTTAACTTTTGGGACCTCCGACTTAATATCGCCTGATGCCGAGAGAAATTAACGCCTACCTTTGGGTAGGCGCTAATTTCTTAAAGTAAAATGTGCGGCTTGGCTACACATTTTACTTTCTTAAATTTTAATTTCTTAAAGTAAAATGTGCGGCTTGGCTACACATTTTACTTTCAGTATCGCGCAGGAATAACTAATAGGGCCATCAACAATCATTTGCATGTTGCGGGCGCTATTAGTTTCGGGGGGGTTGGCCGCGCATTTTCGACACACTATTACCCCTTACTGAATAAGGGGTAAAGCTAACGCGTCGAAAATGCGTGTCCAAACGCGGGTTAATAGTGCGCTCCGCCGGAGTGCACTGTACTGTATCGGCCTGATTGTAAGCTCTCTATAGTGGGGATATATAACCTTCTCTGCTCGCTTTGCCGTTTTGTTTAATCATTTTGTGTAATGTTTACCTGATATTGTTCATGTGACTGGTTCTATAAGTCCTTTCAGTGGGGAAAGATATGTATTTTGTTATTATATTATAAACACAGCCTTTCCACTTCCAGCGGCAGCACAAAGGTGGATTCTGTGGAAGAGTTAGAAAATCCAATGGCAAGGTTTCTGAAATGTGGCACATTTATTTACATAAACTTGCATATTAAAGAATGAAAATGTTTATTTTACTTTATAAAAATAAAGTCATTTTCTGACATCTCTTGTGTGTCTGGTTAATTTGTTTGGTTCTATAAGGAGTGACTTCACACTATTACTTAATCTCTTTTTCAGCTGCATGGAGGTTGTTTTTTTAAATTACGTAGGCACTCCCCCATCTTTTGACCATCCCCTTTTTGGCCTCTTTATATACTGGGTTTTGCATGCTTTTGTAATGGCCCACTGGACTTTATTACCGGTAGTGCCCTTAGTTTAAATCTTTTAGGGGCCCATGCAATAAGAGGCGCTAAGGTTTTCACAGGGTTTTACTCACATTTTAGCACAAGTTTTTCGGCATCAGCATAGCCCTGGTGTGTAAAAAAGGCTTTGGCACCAGAAAACCTGCAATAAAAAACCGGCAGCAGGCTTAGTGTGGGTGCATGCAAGTCGCTGGTTAATAGCCTAATTAGCTATTAACCTGCAAAGCTAAAGGACTGCCTAGCACATTTCCTACTACCACAGGAAATTTAATGCCTGCTCAGAGGCAGGTGTTAAACTTCATGCAGCTGACCTGACCAAAGCTCCTTCCCCACCCCACCCCGAAGGTCTGGCCCAATGGACCAAGCAATCCGGGTCCAGACTCGGCGGTCCTCTGCCGGAAATGGGGTATTCACTGGCAGGTCTGTATCTTAAAACAGTGCTTGCCAGACTCAAAATCTCGCCCTGCCCAGGGACCCCTGCTGGAGACCCTCCTCTAGCAGAGCTGTTCCCAATTGGAACTTTTTACTGACATATGCCAGTGAAAGGGCCAATCCCCTTTCAGGACAGCCTTCTGAAAGGGGATTGGTTCTTTCCCTGACATGTCACAGCGAATGGACCAGTTGGCAGTAAGTGCGAGACACTTAATTTATTCACTCCTTCTCTTACTGCCCAATGCAAATGGTGCCATTTGCACTGGAGGAGGGAGTGCTGGATAAATAATGTTTGTGACTATTGCTGCTAGAGAATATAATATGAATAAATGAGGCGTCTTGATGATCTGCTGTTACAAGGTGTCCCCTGATGAAGGCTGGTGACAGCCGAAACATGGTCCGTGTGGGGGCAGTGTTTGGAACGCTACAGTAGGAGCTAAGTACTTTTAATGAAAATATTTAGTTTAATAAAAAAAATTATAGAATTTTTCTGATATGAGGAAGTTGGGTTGGTTAAATGAATAAATAAATGGGTGGGTAAAAAAGTGGCATACAACATCATGTGATTACATTAAAAGTGCTAACAGAATGGCTGAAGCTGTTTACGGACCATTGCGTGGCGAGAGACAGTGGATTAAAAATTATTTGCACTAAGTTCTGATGACGTTGTTTTCCATGAAAAATTTTTTTTGTGATGTTGGACGACGATTGATTTGTTTCCTCTCTTTGACTGCGTGTTGTTAGTATTGAGGGGAGCTGGCTTCTGTGTTGTAAGTGCTGTTTTAAGACATGGACCTTCCATAAGCACCATTTCAGGTAGAGAACCCCTGGGTTCAACCCGGACTGCTTGACCCAGCCACTAGTGCTGGTCTAGATCTAAGCTTCATGTAGTGGTGACTTTTCCATGGCAT
The DNA here is from genome assembly GCF_901001135.1 of Rhinatrema bivittatum. Classification (NCBI taxonomy): domain Eukaryota; kingdom Metazoa; phylum Chordata; class Amphibia; order Gymnophiona; family Rhinatrematidae; genus Rhinatrema; species Rhinatrema bivittatum. Next base: position 221,030,573 of record NC_042621.1, on the reverse strand, counting down.
CAGGTCTGTGGATTGCGATTGTGGGCTCCTGATTCAGTAAACCTTTGAGAGCTACGGACACACAATTCTTCCTTAGTGTGCCCTTTTTTGTGCAGCCTCTCATTTAAATACTGCATTGGGCACCCAGGAGTAGTGGCTACACACGCTTTAGAACAATGGGCACTCAATACGAGCACCTGTTTTGAGCCAGCATTTTACTGCATCGACCCTTTAGTTTGGGACAGCTAAGCCAGTATTTGGCGGAGGCACCATTTAGAACAGCACCTCCTTTTAAGGGAGCTGGGATGGCCATCCCCCTGACTGAGGCAGCTGGAGAGAGGGCATGGGGAACTCAGAGGGCTCACAAGGCTTCTTACCACGAAAATGTCCAAAACCAAAAAACAACCCGGGGCATGGGTGCTCCCCTAGTTAACTTTAATTTACTTCTTTCTATACCTATCCACAGTTGGTTTACTGCATTGATTACAGCCGTGTGTTTTAGTGCAGGTTTTATTATATCAGCCCCTTGGTATGCTAAAATCACATAAAAGAGACCCAGACAACCAAATCTGAACTATACTGAAGCCCAGAAATCTAAAATATTTAAAAACCCCCAAATTCATCATAATTAGTAAGGCTGACTTATCTGAACAGGCTTTGCGAGGGCAACAGGGAGTTCCATGGCAATGCACAGATTTTGCAGCCCATACTGTAGCATTGTGAGAGGCTAGGAACCCTAATTTTAAATAATAATAATACCATATACAGCATATTAATAGATACTTTAACTCTTTGGTTCTTTGCCCTGTCCTTTTAATGTATTTCATTATCTTTATGGTTCATAAATCATGTCCCAAGGCACGTGTCGTCCCACAATATTTATGTTTTGTTTTGTATTATTGCTTAAATCAATCAGAGCTGTCATATTTGCTTTGCAATCTGATTAAAGATAAATCCTTCCAATCTGTTCTTATGATAAAGACTTCAAGGACGGTATAAATAAATTCTCACTCTTTATAGACAATTTTATGTCTGAAATCTTTCTCTCAGTGTGATTCTTAACAAAACAATTTACCATACCTTTAACCTGTGTTCAGCCTACAGACGAGTTAGGACACCATCATTCCTAGGCTTATAAATTTATACTCTAACACCTATTAAGCTTGGAAGAAAGTCAAGGACTAGGTCTTACTGTAATTCAGTGTATTAGAAATTGTCTATATGATAGCAAGAGTGAGCGCTTAATTACTGGCTACCCTTCCTGAAGACTGGAGGGTGGCCAATGTAATGCCAGTTTTCATAAAGGGCTCCACGGGTGACCTGAGTAACTGGAGACTGATGAGTCTGACATTGGGGGCAGGAAAGATGGTGGAAGCCATTGTTGAAAACAAATTTACTTGTCATGTGGATAAACATGACTTAATGGGGAAGAATCAGCATGGATTTAGCAAAGAGGAGATGTGCCTTACAAATGTATTAGAATTCCTTGAACGTATGAATAAGCATGTGGGTAAAGGTGAGCCAGTCGATATAGTGTATTTGGATTTTCAGAAGGCATTTGATCAAATCCCTCATGACAGACTCCTCAAGAATTTTTAAAAAGTCATGAGATAGGAGGCAAAGCTTAAAGGACAGGAAACAAAGAGTAGGACTAAATAGTCAGTTTTTTCCATCGGAAAGCAATAAATAATAGAATACCTCAGGGATCTGTCCTGGGGCCAGTGTTGTTTAATTTATTCATTAATGATTTGCAAAAAGGAGCAATGAGTGAACAAATCTGCAGATGACACAAAAATATTCAAAGCATTTAAAACAAGAGCAAACTATGGGAAACTGCAGAAAGACCTTGCCGGACTGAGGAATTGAGCACCTAAATGGCAAATTACATTTAATGTGGACAAATGCAAAGTGATGCGTATAGGCAAAAATAATCCTAACTATAGCCACACATTCCTGGGTTCCCTATTAGGAGTCACCACTCAGGAAAACGATCTTGGAGTCACTTCAAAACCTCAACTCTGTATGCAACTATGGTCAAAAAATCAAATAGAATGTTAGGAATTATTCAGAAGGCAATGGAGAATAAAACAAAGAATACAATAATGCCTCTGCATAGATCTATGATATGACTGCACCTTGAGTATTGGTCATGCCAGCTCAATAAAGAAAATAGTGGAGCTAAAAGAAAGTGGAGAAAGGACAACAAAAATTATATACGGAGATGGAACGTCTCCCTTATGAAAATAGGCTAAATAGGTTAGAACTCTTCATCTTTGGAGTAGAGACAAATGAAAAAGGATAAGATAGAGGTTTATAAAATCATTAGTGCGGTGGAACAGGTAAATAAGGAATGGTTATTTACTCTTTCAAATAATACTTAAACTAGGGGGCCCTTCATGAAACATAGGTACCAGTTAAAAAAAAAAAACTAGAGAAAGTATTTTTCACTCAATGCACAATCAAGCTGTGGAGTTTATTACTGGAGGATGTGATCAAGGCATCTAGCACAGCTGGGTTTAAAAGGGGGTTGAACAAGTTCCTAAAGAAAAGGTCCATAAACAATTACTAATCAGGCAGACTTGGGAGAACTGCCACTTCTCCCTAGGAGTGACCAAGGAATGGATCTATTCTTTGGAATCCTCCGGTGTTTTCTAGTGACCTAGAGTGGACACTGTCATAGAGAGGATGCTCAGCTCAATGAGCCTTTGGTCTGACTCATTGTGGCACGTTTTATGTTCTTACTGTCTTTTTCTCAAAGACTATAGCTCATCACATGACAGCTGTAACCTTCTCAATCTGCCCCTTTGATGAATGGCCCCTAAAAATGTTTATCTCAGTTTAAGATACCCCAGATTTACCAGCATGTCTATCAAATATTCCTCAGTTGTTATCACTCCAAAGGTATTGTATTTGCTCCCCCTATCATAAGACAAATACTTACTCGCTCCTCGGAGCCCTTCCTCATCTCTGGCTATCCGCTGGGTCTTTGCCTTGGACTACTGCTTATCCCGTTCCCGGGGCTTCTTCTAGAACCTTCACTATTTGTAGTACCTCCACTCTATGGACCACTACCATACTAGCTCTAGTGTGGAACCCTCATCGGTATACCCAGAGCTGCGGACCACTACTGTGCCATCTCTTCTGAGGACCCTGCTCCACGGATCACTACCGTATGTCTCTACTGAGGAGCCTCATCGGTGTAACCCACTCTGCGGACCATTGCTGTATCTTCACTACAGAGGTATTCTCCTTGGGTATACCCCACTGCACAGACTCTGTGACTTTCTCCTGCACCCCCCGCTTCACGGGCAGTGCCTTTTTCATTCTCTTCCACAGACGTGTCTGATGTCCTCTGAGACTTCGCCTCCCGACGGTGAGGTTCTCAGAGCTCCTCCCTGTGGGTGGTACCATCTCTCACCTTGGCCCAGGGTCCACATACCTACAAGTCCTAACAGGGATCACCCAAAGCAGTGTAAAGAAGTAAAATTTACAATGTCAAAACAGTGCAAAACATAATCAACATACAAATAAAACCACCCAAATACACCACCCAAAAGGATGGATCTGACCCAAGCCTCCTTTTGATTAGTATATTTGTGTCAGAGTAATTTTAACTTAGGATACTTTTTTTGTGAAGGGAAGGTCAGAAAGCTGCATCAGGTTCATAAGGTAGGATGGTCTGATGGGACCTTCTTGAATTACATATAGCTCATAACCTGATCTATATTTTCTTTGTTATATGTGCTCTATTGTAAACTGTTATGATGGTAAATAACTTAATGACGGTATATAAAAACTTTAAAATAAATAAATAAATAAATAAATGACCCCCTTCATTTGGGGCATCCTTAGCTAGAGCAGTAAAGTATGGAAGTACATTTCCTCCACTGAAAAGATGGTTATGAGTAACATTTCTTTATGCAATAAAGTTTGGTCATGCATCTGTCTTGGCACTATTTAGTAGGGATGTGCAGAGCAAAATTTTATGTTCATATTTTTTATGTCCGAAAGGGGGTCCCACTTGCGGCCAATATGGACATAAAAAAAATCCAATGAGTTGGGTATATGTACATATGTGCAAAAAAAAAAATTAAACCCCCTCACCCTCCTTAATCCCCCCCCCAGACTTACCACAACTCCCTGGTGATCGAGCGAGGAGTGAGGACATCATTTCTGCAATCCTTGCCGGGAATCACGTGACGTCGGCGTCACGTGATTCCCGGCTTGTTCGCGCCGAACGAGCCGTCCGGCGCGAACTTGCCGGGAATCACGTGACGTCGCGTCTGAGTGACGCGGCGCCACGTGATTCCCGGCTCGTTCGCGCTGGACGGCTCGTTCGGCCCAAAAAGAACTTTTGGCCAGCTTGGGGGGGTCAGGAGGCCCCCCCAAGCTGGCCAAAAGTTCTTTTTGGGCCGAACGAGCCGTCCGGCGCGAACGAGCCGGGAATCACGTGACGCCGGCGTCACTCGACGTGCCGCCGACGTCACATGCTTCTCGCCAAGGATTGCAGAAATGGCGTCCTCACTCCTCGCTCCATCACCAGGGAGTTGTGGTAAGTCGGGGGGGGGGGGATTAAGGAGGGTGAGGGGGTTTATATTTTTATTTTGGCTCAACAATCGCGATTTCCCACATATCGAACATATCTATGTTCGATATGTGGGAAATCCGATCGTTTATGTCGAATCAATTTTTTAAGTAAAAAAAAAATATGAGTTGCGTTTTACTAATGCGGTCAATCCGAATGCACACCCCTACTATTTAGTCTAGTTTCAGAAAACAGAACTTGTGACTGGATTTTTCATTGCTCATTTATTGTTTTTACAAAAGAAAAGAGTCATGGCTCCTGGACAGTCACAAAGCTACGTGAGGCTTTTTTTGTTTCTTTCGTGAAAACAGTGTTTGTGCAAGGAAGCTGGTAGATATTCTCCCTTGAACTGTAGCATTATTACTGAAAAGTGCTATCATGCCACGTCTTTGATCCAATCTAAGAGGACTTATGAGTAAGATAGCTTTGGAAAGGAAAGAAATTTCACTTTTCTGCATTTTAACAAAATGAAAGTAACACTTGTTTAGCTTGTTTTCTGATGCTATATTTACTGAAAAAAAAAGAGTAGGATTGTATAAAGGTTGTCTGAAATCTACTGTCTTTTCCTATGAAAATAGTATCCTGCTGCAAGACAGATTTACTGACACTAGACAAAATGAAGGCTTCATGGGATGCATGACAATTCTTCACCCAGCAATGTTATTGTTACTCACAGATTCCTTGACATTATTTAATTTGATTTTAAAAAACAACACATTTTCATGCAAGCTCAAAGTACTGTATGATAATAAATTAGCATACAATATACATATACGATATATTTAATAGCATACACTATAGCATATAATTAATAAATATTGTAGCTGTAGTGTTTAGCACAGACTAGAAATGGGGGGGTTCAGTACCTCGTATCACAAAACAATAGGCTTAATCTATTCCAGTTGCAAGAGAAGGAAGAGCCCACAGACCCTCAGAGCGAGAACTAAAGGGGAAAGTCTTCTTCACCTGTCACAGTATTTGCGACACAAAGTTGTTGTGGGAGTCTCAGTTTAGTGGACCCTTGGGTCGACCTGCTGGAGACTAGGAAGAGATGGACAATGTCTCTGATGAACAGTGGGCTGGGAGGCAGATGTTCAGGCGGGACGTAGGTGCTCTTCACCCTGGAAGCTGGTACTCCCCCGGGAGGAGTCCGTATGAGCCCAACCGCTGGGACTTAGGTGGCTTCTCCCTTGAAAGCCGAAGCCCCCCCCGGGAGGAGCCCATAGGGGCCCGGCCGCTGGGACTTAGGCAGGTTGTGGATCAGGACAGGTAACTGGAACCAGACTAGGACAGTAGTGATACTGTAACTGGGTTCGGGTTCTGGAACCAGGCAGAAAATGTAGCAAGCTCAGTTACTGGAACCAGACAGGAACTGTAGCAGGCCTCGGGTACTGGAACCAGGCTGGAACCAAGCAGGTACTGTAGCAAGCAGGCTGGAACCAAGCAGGTACTGTAGCAAGCAGGCTGGAACCAAGCAGGTACTGTAGCAGGCAGGCAGGAACCAAGCAGGTACTGTAGCAGGAACGAAGCGATGTAGCCAAGCAGGTCTCTCCGGGGCGCAACGCAACAGGAAACCAGAATGCTAACCCGTTGCAAGGCAAAGGCTGGATGGCCACGGCCGGCTTATCAAGGCCGCGGCATCTGACGTCAGGAATTGGGCGGAGTCAGTACTGGCGGGAAACGGGCTACAATGGCACCCAAGTGGCGCGCGCGCCTAGGAACAGGGCATCCACCGGAACCTTCATGGCGGTGCTGCCCCAGCGGGGACGCTGCCAAGCAGGCCGCAAGCCAGGACTCCGGAGGCGGGAGCAGGTCCGGTAATCAAGAGGTAAGGGCCTGGCCGCAGTACTCGCGGCCAGGACCACAACAAAAGTTCTTTATAAATAAGGCTGAAAATAGAAAACTATTGTACTTTGAGCCAAACAAGTGTTATCATTTCTTATAAAGACGATATGTGTTTATAAGACCATCATGACTGCATTTTCAAAGCATTTTGGGGGTAAGCATTTTTTTTTTGTTCTGGTCCTGCTCAATTGGAAACAAGTCTGGGATATGGCATCATGAGCCTTCATTTGCAGCTACTCAGGGGAGGAGAGAATAGGGACTTGGGAGGAGGGTGGCTGATTGGGGTCTGGGGCAGAATGGGAGAAAGAAAGCAGGGACTGGAGAAAGAGAGAGAGGAGAGGAGGACAGGAGAGCAGGGACTGGGAGATTGATTGGGATAGGAAGACCACAGACTGTGGGTGGAAATTCAGAGATTCGGTGGAGTTGCAGAAGACTAAAGAGGAAAGTGACAAAAAGAGGCTGGATCAATGTGATTAGAAAAACAAGTTAGCCAGATAAAGGTAGAAAAAGGCATTTTATTTCCAGTTTAGTGACTGGAGAATGTTAACTTTGTGCAGCTCTTATATGTTTGTCATTTTCACAGTCTAAGAAAATTTATGTTTCTATTTCTCTAGAGTTGTACTGCATGCAGAATCTGGCTTCCTAGGGTTTCCTTTTTTTTGCATATTTGTAATTTATGGTCACTTATTCTGGTATAGTGAGGGCCTGCTTCTCTACTTAGTTTTTGGGTGCTTGCTAGGGACTTGTAGCCTGGATTGGACACTGTTTGAAACAGGACGCTGGGCTTGATGGACCCTTGGTATGACCCAGTATTCAATTTCTTATGTTCTTAAAGTTTCTCTATTATTTTTATGGGGAGAAGGGGGTGTGGTCAAACTGGAAAATATAAAAGGGAGCCCATGTCAGTTATAATATAAGGGAGTGGAGGAATAGCCTAGAGGTTAGAATAGTGGGATGATGAGAACCAGGATAGCCAGGATTCAAATCCCACTGTTGCTCCTTGTAACCTTGGGCAAGTCACTTCACCCTCCATTGCCTCAGGTAAAAACTTAAAAGTAAAATTTTAAAAGCCCTGCATGTACCAGAACCGGGAGATATGCACAAAAGTAGGGCTAGCATTCACCGAGAGGAGTTTAAAATCCACCCAAGGACACGTGTATTTCCCACTGCATGCACAAGGGAAAAGTTAGCAAAAAGGGGTGGGGAGTGTCAGTGAAAGGCCAGGAGATGTGCACGACTGTGAATACTTATACACACAGATGCACGCAGGGGTCCCCTGACACATAACTTACCTACTGCTATGGATGGCATGTAAGGAATATAACAAAAAAATCTAGGCTATTCAGCAGGGTGCTAAGGGTTGGTGCTAACAGGGGCAAAGGGAGGCTATTAATTTAGGGGAGTTAAGAAACCCTATCCCTTATCTGGGCAAACTGGGAATGAACTGGAATAACTGGTAATGGCATCAGCACATGTCTCTTATAAAATTCCCCCACTTACATGGTAGAAGCGGCACTTGCATGCACAACGGCCCGTCCATTTAAAATTATGCACACATGTACATGCGTCCAGGCTATTTTATAATGTGTGTGCATATCTGCGTGATTGTTATAAAATGGATGCCTCTTTGGACGCGAGCCAGCAAACGTGTGCACCCGTGGGCCTGTATTAAAGTTACTGTCCCAGTGTTATGTTTTTGTATAGATGTGAACCCTGGGTCGAGATGAGGGATGTCTCCGCCCACAGGGAGGAGCCCTGTGGGCCTCATCGTTGATAGGCGGAGTCTCAGCAGTGTAGGAGACAGCTATAATATAGAGACTTTATTATGTAGGAAGGAAAAGGCAGAGCCCGCAGAGCGGGAGCTGTAATTATTACAGTTCTGAGCAGAGAGGTATATCAGGGTGATACCACAGCTTGAGATGATCTGATAGTGGCCCGCAGAGCGGGGTACGCCAGTAAGTCCCTTCCCATGGGTGTAGATAGCCTCAGTGGTGTAGATCTGGTAGTGGCCCGCAGAGCAGGGTACGCCGAGGAGTCTGTACTGTAGATGATGAATCTGAGGAGCAGGAACCCGCAAGTGGATCTTGTAGCTGTAGCTGCAATACCCTGCTGCTCAGGGTGTACTGAAATGGCTTTACTGAAGAAAGAGCAGTAGTGGCCCAAGGCACAGGGTACACCATGGGAAAGCTTCAGCCAAGCTTGAATCGTTGAAGTCAGCAGTAAGGTACTCAGAAGTGGAAGTTCCAGGTTGAAGTCCCAAGCAGTGGGTCAGGTAGATTCCCAAAGGCAGGAAGGCCCTCCAAGGAGCGGATAGCCAGGAACGCAGAAGGGCCCCCGAGGAGCGGGTACCCAGAGCATCCCAAAACTCAGAGGGAAGTCCGGAACTGAAGTCCAAAAGTAGAGCGGATTCAGCAATGAGGAAACTCCTTGCTAACTCGTAGTAGCAGAGGGCCGATCGGTTAAGTATAGCATCGGGTTGACATCATCCAGAGGGGACGCCCCCGAGGTTCCCGCCATGACGTGTACAAAGGAGGCCCTTGTACGCGTGCGTGCGCCTTAGGTGATTCCGGGTCCAAGATGGTGGTCGGCAGTGCCCATGCCGTCCCGGGGACACTGAGGAAGTCGGCGCTGGCTGATGGAGACTGCCACTCTTCCAATGATTGACGGTGCAGGGAAAAAAAGAGGTGAACATGAGAGGTCGCAGCTGTCTGCAACCAACAGGTGTAACACCCAGGGGCAGGGAAAATAAATATTGTACCTGAATGTAATTCACCTTGAGCTACAGTGAAAAAGTTGTGAGCCTCATACCCTAAACAGTTTTCCCAGGTCCACGTCATTCAAGAGGTCTTGGTTGTTATAACTTTTGGCCACTTCTTCCCCTCTTTACCTCTCTAACTTACTCCCTTTTCATGAATCCCCATCTCAGATCTTACCTCATTAGTATTACAGGATCACCCTGATCTGTCCTTTTGTAGTGATATATTTTAACTGCATCTTCTAGGTGACCACATAGCAAGTTTGAACACATCTGAAGATGCTGTATACAATTTTCATTGCATTGAATTGCATGAATCTCTCTTTTCCTCTTCACTTCTTACTAGTCACATAATTGCATGCTAGTTCACTCAAATATATGAATATAAAGGACAGGAAACAGGTTGCTATTTGTGACTGCTTTGGAGAATAATAGATCCTTCATTAAGTCCATTCTAAGCATATAAACTGACAAGTATTTTATGTTCCATTACTGACATTGTTGGTTCTTGAAGATACAGAAACAATGTCCTGGGAGTTTTAGGGTTCTCCTCTTGCCCAACTCTTCAAGTGATTTCTTTCATTAGAGTCTCCATTCATTTTCCCATCACCGAGGTGACACTAACCGGCCTGTAATTTCCAGCCACTCTTGTTAAGTGGGACCACCACCGCTCTTCTCCAATCGCTCAGCATCACTCCTGTTTCCAGGGATCTGATGAACAGGTCACTCAGCGGACCCACCAGAACATCTCTGAGCTCCCTCAGTATCCTTGGATGAACCTCATCTGGCCCCATGGCTTTGTCCACTTTCAGTCTTCCTAGCTCTTTTCATTTTTTCTCTTCTGTAAACGGGGTTTCGTCAAACCACCCTCATCCACAGCCTTGTTAACCAGCAATGGTCCTTCTCCAGGGTCTTCCTTAGGGAACATTGACTTGATGTATTTGTATAATATTTCTGCCTTTTCCTCATCTCTTTCCTCATATTGATCCTTTTCACCTTTCAGTTTCACTATACCACTTTGGACCTTTCTACTTTCTCTGATGTATCTGAAAAAAGCTTTATCACCTCTCTTTACCTCTTTGGCAATCCTTTCTTCCGCCAGAGCTTTTGCTTTCCTGATTACTTTCTTCGTCTCTCTTAGTTTCACCAGATATTCTTCCCTGTGTTCTTCTTTTTGGGATCCTTTCTATTTCTCAAATGCTGTTCTTTTTATTTTAATGTTATCAGCCACCTCCTTTGAGAACTAGATAGGTTTCTTATTTCTCTTGCTTTTCTTTATTTTCTAACATAAAGATTTGTTGCCTTTGTAATTGCTCCTTTTAGTTTGGCCCACCGTTGTTCCACCTCTCCTATTTTCTCCGAGTCTTCAAGTTCCATCTCCAGGAATTTTCCCATTTCAGCAAAGTCCATATTTTTGAAATTCAAAACTCGGATCTTCGTGTGACTTCTCCGTATCCTATTTGCAATATTACTGGTGCTAAGGTGGGCCCCCATCCAGACATTTGAGACGCTATTCCCGTTTGTGAGCACTAAGTTGAGTGTAGCTTCCTCCCTCGTGGGTTCCATTACCATTTGTTTGAACAGAGCCCCTTGCAGGGCATCCTCTATCTCTCTACTTCTGTTACATTCTGCAGAAGGGATCCTCCAGTCTACATCCGGCAGATTAAAATTTTCAACAATCAACACATTTCCCTTCCTTCCCACCTTTTGGATGTCTTCAATCAGCTCTCTCTGTCTAGTTCTTCAGTTTGAGTTCCGTAAAAATGGATGTGCTATCCTCTTTTTTTAGGATGGCCGATAATGCTTCAGCTCTATGCCCTAAACCTTGTAGTTCAGTTGCCTGGATATTGTTTTTGAAATAAAGAGCTACTCCTCCCCCTTTTCTATCCTTAACCAAAAAGCCTGATACTACACTTCTGATGCAACTCCAATATTGATCTCTGCTTCAAAGGCAGGGGGAAAAGGAAATTGGACTCAAACAGTAACCAACAAGAGCCCTGATCTTGGTGGTCTGAATAACTGATAAGTATGGGAAACTTATAACTATGGGAGCTTGCTGGGCAGACTGGATGGGTCATTATGTCCTTTTCTGCCATCACTTCTATGTTTCTATATGATGTCACTATCATTCAAATGACAATTTGTCAATATGAGACAAATCAGGGAGCAGTGGACTGCCTCTATGTGAGACATCACTAAAGCATATACAGTTTTTCAACCTAGAGGTAATGAAATCACAAAGGCTCTGACTGAGAAGGAATATAAACCGCATTTGACAGCTTGCATGTCTCAGCATGTTTTAAATTATGGCATGGCAGGGTGCTGGAAACTCACTCCCTATGCTGTCCTCATCTAAGCAGCGGTATCTCAGTCTTAATTTAATTAATTTCAAGCAAATTTTCTCTCATTTTAGGTACATGTAGTTGCAGAAATAACTATATACAGAGCTAGAGGAAAAGTCTATCAAAAATAACAGGTAAGACTCAGTCCTCCAATCTCCCCCCAGCCCTTGGAATGCACCATATCACAGGTAGTTATTGACTACATATATATATGTGTCACAGTGTGTGGGGGCATAAGCACATGCGCTGTGTACTTATATCCGCACAGAGGCTGGCAATGCTGAAACTGTGTTTTATGTGGGGGAGGGGGGGGGGGAGAGGAATTGGATTCACACGACAACCAACATGGGCCCTGACATTTATGGTCTGGGGTACTGATAGGCAGACATAAGGGAAAAAGCACAGGGCTGCTTCTACAGCCAAGTCCATAAAGGCACGTCGAGCAGTACTGTCCAAATTTTCAAAAAGGGTCATCACCCAGTAAAAATGTTGCTAGCAGTATATTTTTTATGGGTTATCATAAGGCTTGGGGATAACTGCACGGAGCGGCAGTTGCTACCCTTAAGAAAAACGTGGAGGTAACCTGCACAGTACGGCAGATACTGCCATAAGAAGCTTGCTGGGCAGACTGGATAGACCATTGGGTCCTTTTCTGCTGTTATGTTATATTCATACCTGCAGGAAACACAAAGTACAACAAGCATGTTAATTGGATTTCTTCTTTAAATTAACATTCCTAAGAGACCATTTTTGGGTGCAATACCAAAAGGGCGACTGAATCAAATAAAATCAATTGCAAATCCTCCAGAAAACACACTATAAACATGATTTTTCAATCATCACACACACACAGTGACAAAACAAACAAAGCAAATTATAAATAGGAAGATAATAGTATTAGATTATTAACTGTATAAAGATGATGTCTTGACTGAGCCCTGTAATGGTCTCTGAGAGAAGCCACATTTTATACCTTCATTAACACGGTGAGCCAACATGGAAGTAATAAAGAGAGAACTCTTACTAGGTGAGAAGGTGATAACCATGTGCAAATCAGGGTTCCTTGTTTTCTCTTCCCAAACTCTTGGAGCAGGGTCAATTAGTGGCTCAAATTATAATTAATAATTTTTTACTACTCCAAGTGCAAAGGAAGCATACTTATTTGCTTACTATAAAAGAAGCAAGTGGAAATTATGTAATTTAAAGAAATAAAATTCTGAAAGAATGCCATTATTAAATAAATAAAGACTCCCCCAAGACCCCATGAAATGTGCTTACTAGCCCAAGATAAGAACATAACTCTCTTGCACTTACTTCTTCCTCGTTGTAATTAGTTCATGAGTTATCTGTCCCCCTCTATGCTCTTCCTTCCCAGTTACATACCCCTGTTTTATTGTAACTTTAAACTTCCATCAGTTAATGTTATGTTATTTCTTTGTTCCTTGTAAACCGATATGATATGATATTTTTTCATGAATGTCGGTATATAAAAAATGTTAAATAAATAAATAAATAAATAAATAAATAAGAAATTTCCCAAGGAACTGTGTTGGTCCTAAAATATAAACCATGCAATAGACTACTGAAAAGTGTTGTTACTAAGTAACTGCTCATGTTGAAAGATGAATGTCTTGCTGCCTTAAGTTTTTTGAAAGCATATAGTTATGTTCTGATCTGCTGAATTGATTTATGTTTTATTTTGTTTTGGGGTTTTTGTGTGGTTTTTTTTTCACGTGGCTTATAGTTTTGTAAACACCGAGATGGGTGGCCAAATGACAGTCCTTGACTGACTGGTCCCAAATCTATGATCAATATCTCCTTCTATTCTTGGGTACAATGAGCAGAGGAGGGATTATTCTTTTCTGAAGCTTGCAGTAAGTGATTGTGCTTTCAAATCTTTCTACCATCAGAGGAGGGAGAAGTGCAGAATACCTGGGCAAGATGTCTTTACTTCTGTCTTAACAGATCAGTAATGCTGCTGCTGTTACATAGCCTTTGGCTAAGTCTGTGATTCTCATGCCTCAGGATACAAAATGCTCTAGTGAATTTGTTTGTAAGCTTTGGCTCTGAGGAGGAAGCAAAGTATCTAGTAATTGTCTTTCTCACATTTTCCTTTGTACTGAGAAGAGCAATGCTTTTCACACTTTTTTTTTTTTTTTAAGCTCAAGATAAATATCTCGGGCAGTTTTATACTGTATTTCTATCCAATGTGATGGCAAGTAACAGAAGAAATGAATCTTATTAGCTAAGGTGGAAAACGAGCTGGAAGCTTCTTATGCGTATGCACGCTGGGTAAACCTGATTCCAAGATGAAGAGGTCATCCTGCAGCAGAGGAGATGAAACTGCCGTGTGAAGGGTATAATGAATGGTGAAAGGTTTAGATAAAAATCACGTTTGCCAACTGATCAGATGTATGTTATTTTCTCCATTATTTATGGGTTGTACTAAATCGTGTCACACAATCTGTGAGATACAGTTGTGCTCATAAGTTTACATACCCCTGGCAGAATTTGTAGCACTTTAAGAAAACAAGAGTGATCAGACAAAATACGTCTGTTATTTTTAATCTGTTTCACATTAAACTATTATGCATCACAGAACAGTACAATCACTAAACAAACCATAGCAATAAGGGAAATAATAAAATGGTCCTGTTCAAAAGTTTGCATATCCTTAGTTCTTAATATTGTGTATTACCCCCTTTTGCATCAGTGATGGCTTGCAGTTTTTTTTGTGATAGTTGTGAATGAGGCCCTTTATTTTCTTATGTGGTACAGCTGCCCATTCTAGTTGGCAAAAAGCCTCCAGATCCTGTATATTCTTTCGTTGTCTAGCATGAACTGCATGTTTCAATTCTCCCCAAAGTGGCTGAATGATGTTGAGGTCAGGAGACTGTGACGGCCACTGCAGAACCTTTACTTTCTTCGGCTGCAGCGTCAAATTGGCCTTATGTTCCGAATCATTGTCATGTTGGAAAGCCTAAGTGCATCCTATGCACAACTTCCTGGCTGATGAATGCAAATTCTCTTTCATTCATTTCTGATAATATTCTACATTCATCCTGCCATCAATTTGGACTAAATTCCCTGTGCCACTGCAACTCACGCACCCTGTAAACAGCAGAGATCCATATCCATGCTTCACAGTAGGGATAGAGTGTTTCTGTTCATAGCGTTTATGGCTGTAACAATAAAGCACAATTTTGGTCTCATCTCTCCAAATTATTTTGTTCCAGAAGTTTTGAGGCTTCTCTAGGTGCTGTTTGGCATATTGTAAGTGGGCTGTTTTGTTGCATTGGTGCAGCAATGGCTTTTTTCTGTCATCTCTACCATGCAGCCATTTTTGTTCATGCATCTCCTTATTGTGCATGCTGAAACACCCAAACCATTTTGTTTCAGAGAAGGCTGTATTTAAATAGAAGTTGCTTGTGGGTTTTTCTTTGCACCTTGACAAATTTTCCTGGCGGTTGTGTCTGAAATCTTTCTTGATCTACCTTGGTATTAACAGAACCCATATATTTCCACTACTTGATCAATGTTTGAACAGTATTGATTGGCATTTTCAAATCTTTGGCTATCTTTTTATATCCTTTTCTTAATTTATAAAGTTAAACTACTTTTGCTCACAGATCCTTTGACAGTTGTTTTACTTTCCCCATGCTTCAGTAACCACCAAAGACAGTGCAGTCCTGAATAAAATGCACAAGAGTTTCTCAAGAGCTAAGAAAGTCATTAACTATTTATACACAGACATTAATTTCAATCAAATAAGGCACAGGTTTGGATACCTACCCTTCATTGCTATCTCAACCTGTAAGTGTCAACTTGAGTGTATATTATCAGCCCAAACATTCAAGGGAATGTACATTTTTTAACAGGACCATTTTATTATTTCCATTATTGCTATGGTTTGTTTAATGATTGTGCTATTCTGTGATGCATAATAGTTTTTTTTTTTTTTATTTATTTATATTTATTAATGCTTTTAAACAAACTTAAACAGCAATGTCCACTTGTCATAGATTAGGTATTAGTGAAAATATTACAGGTAATAACATAGTTGTATAATTTATATAATACGGCAATAATTCTTGCAAGAAAGAAAAGAAAGAAAAAGAGGAAAATAATATACATTATACATTCCGTATCATATTGTCCTTATACAACCAAATTAAAGAGGCAAAACCCCCATTATAAGGAAATTGGGGATCCAAGACAGAAATAAAATGAGCAAATTTGGTAGAAAATATAAGCAAGAAAACTCAGTAGGTTACATAGTGCTTTCTAAGTCCCTAGATAAGGTTTCAGTGATAGGTAATTTTGCATCAATAAATTTTCGTAATTCAAGCGGTTCTAAAAACACAAACCTATCATTTTGATACTTGATTACACATTTACATGGATAGTATAGCATAATCTGTGCCCCGAGGTTTTTTACCTCTTGGCTCAGTTGAAGAAATTTCTTCCTACATGATTGTGTAGACTTCGTTATGTCGGGATATGTCCATATTTTTTGACCGAGAAATAGCTTACTCCTATTTCTAAGGGACAATTTCAAAATCTTGTCCCTGTCTATAGCATTTACAAACTTTACACACAGAGTCCCATGATGTTCAATTTGTTCAGTCATGCTTTGTTCTAAAAAAGTTGTAATATCATTTAATTCCTGTTGTTGCTGTGCACTACTTTTGTCTTGAACTTCACTTTCTGATTTCCCTTGAACAACAAGGAAAATCTTTGCAATTGCTGGTATCTCCTCAGGGGTTAGCATCAACACTTCCGTCAAATATTTTTTATATAATTCATAAGATGATATTAACTTCACGCTTGGGAAGTTAAGAACTCTCAAATTATTATATCTGGCTTGATTTTCCAGTACTTCAATTCTTCGTGTGTTTGCTGTTTCACCGTGTATCAAGCTAACTTGAACTTTTTCTATTTGTGTTACCCGATTTTCCAAACATTGCAATTTTTCTTTCTGCTCAGTGACAACAGGGTCAATTTAGGAAATACGATTCTGTGTCTCTAATATTGTGGTGTTCAAGTTCTCAACTGATCCTTTAACTTCCAATAGGACAGCCCAAATATTCTCCAGTGTTATAGGCCTGTGCATATCGCTTGAAATTTTTTGACTCACTGTTTCCTTCAGGCGACGTTCCTGCCTCTCACTCGAGGCCGCGGCCCGGTCCTTAGACTCCTCCCGGTGTCGAAGTCTGGGGGGTTCCCCCTTCCCCGAACTTCATATCCGCTTCCACTTCTCTCGGGTTCCCCCCGATGGGGTCGCGAAGCGCCGACATCTTTGGTCGCGCTCCAAGATCCAAAACCGGAGTTTGAGCGAATGAAGGAGGTAAGGGCTTCGAGGGAGCCCCGGGGCTTAAGGAGATGTTGAGGCCCTGCAGCGTCAGATTTTGCTCTGCACTGACGCCGACATCGGGCACTTCTCCCGGGGAACTCACATTAGTCGGCGAGAAGAAACTTCCGATCAGTGGTTGTGAGGGTGCAAGGGCCGGGGCTGTCGGGGTCTCTACCCTGACCCTGCCCTTCCTCTTTGTGTGCGGCATTCTTCGAGGAAATTCAGAAAAATATCGGGAGCTCGTTCTCGCACTACCTACTGCACCGACGCCATCTTGGATTCCCCGCATAATAGTTTTAATTTGAAGCACATTTAAAGTAACAGACATGTTTGTCTGATCACTTGTTTTCTTAAAATGCTACACATCTTACAAATTCTGCCAGGGGGATGTAACTTATGAGCACAACTGTGATTGGAACTTAGAGGGAAATATACTGAAGCACATTTTCAAGATAGATTCTGCGACAAAATGCCCTGTATGTATATCCCTTATTATATGATACTGCATAGCAGTGATTCTCAGAGCCATAGTCAGGCAATTTGGCACCTATGGCCAAGTGAAAAACTGCACCCTCTTCCATTACACAACATACAGTATGATACCTTGAGTTGGGAAACTCTGTTAAATATTTGTACAGCAATGCCCAAGGCTGATGGAAGGGTGCTAGGTACTCTAGTCAAACCTTATACCCCCCACCCCTATCATGCCTTTCTCACACACAATTAAAAATTATGCATTTGTAATAACAAATTTAATATATAAAAGGATATTTGAAGTACAATCTTCTAAGTTAAAAATATAATTTACAATATGTATATTATATTTACATGCAATGCTGTGTTGTCAGTCAAACAACTCTGCAATAAAGCATAACAACTGTAATGCATCTTGGGCATGGGCTTGGCCCTCACAAAGCCATGAGAAAGCAGAATTACTAATCAATAAACATTCTATATCAAAACAGCACTAACTACTAGTAGTCAAACATCAACAACCCTACCTATGTAAAGGTAACACTGCAAATATTGCACCAGGCCCTATAATACCAATTCCCGCCTATCAGGGAAACAGAACAAGCTAAATTGCTATTGATCCATACAAGCTAGTGGAATAACTCACCATGGTCACACATGCAGAACACAGAAAAAATACAGAATACAGAATAAAATAGAAACATGCAGACAAAAACCTAACTGGAAACTGCAACAAGTCTAATTATATATGTACTGCAACAATGGAAAAACAGAAATAATACCATTCCTCATAAAACAATAAAATTAGTAAAACCACATCAAATAATTCAAAACAATTAATGAATAGAATAACATCCACGAATTAAAAACTCATATACAAATTTTCCAAACACCAATAACAAATTTCAAAACAGACATATCAAATAACACCCAATAATTAAAACTAAAAGGGATTTTTAAAAAATCCCCCGTCCTCTATATCTGGCAACTTTTGATTTCCAGATGCCTTGTGATTGTCATGGATTATCAGGTAGAGAAGAAGGGGAGTTGTTACATACACACATGCACTCTCTCTGTCTTTCACTGATATACACATGCATGCTGTCTGTCACACACACACACTCATGCATGTATGCTATCTCACTCTCATACACATATGCTCTTACATACACGTTCTCTCTCATACACACGCATACATACATATGCTTTCTCTCACTCACTCACACATACTCATACACATGTGCTCTCATGCTCTCACACACACATACATGCTGTCTCTCACATACACACATTGGGGCAAATTTTACAATCTACGCGCGGGAGTAGATTTGTTCGCGCAACCTGGCGCAGAGCCGCACAGCCTGCCTCCATTCCCTCCAAGGCTGCTCCGAAATCAGAGCAGCCTCGGAGGGAACTTTCCTACTGCCTCCCCCCACCTTCTCCTCCCTTCTCCTATCTAACTCACCCCCAGCCCTACCTAAATCCCCCACCCTACCTTTATTTGAGAATTTACGCCTGCCTCTGGGCAGGCGTAACTTGCACATGCCGGCCGTTCCGGAGGCCTGAGCCCCGCCCCAGAACACCCCCAGACTGGTGCTCCGCCCCCAGAATGCCCCTTTTTTGAAGCCCCGGGACATATGCGCGTCCTGGAGCTTGCACGTGCCGCCGAGCCTATGCAAGAAAGGCTCGGCATGCGCAGGGGCAGGTTGGGGCAGCTTTTCGGGGGTTACGCGCGTAACCCTTTGAAAATCTACCTCATTGTCTCTTACTCTTACACAGACATGCATGCACTCTCTCTCACACATATACACATGCTCTCTCATACAGACACATGCTCTCACACAAACACACATACGATTTCACACACACATCCTCTCACTCTTTTTCACACACACACACACACATTCTGTCTCTCTCTCACATGCACACACACATGTTCTCACACTCAAACTTCTCTCACTCACTTTTTCTCCTTCTTGAAGCAGCAGCAGTCTCCTTCTTCAGCCCCTACAGGCAAGGGCCAACTTCAGACCACAGGGGGCTTACCCAGCTCTGGCCTTGGGCTACTTGTTTGAGGGGAAAAGGTACGTTTCCTGGTTTTCATAGGGTCTGCCTAGTTCAGGGCCAGGGTTTTGCTCATAGAGCCACAAGATGGTTCAGAGTGCTAACTCTAAAATACAGATAGCCTACTATATGGAGTCACCCCTGAGAATCCAGATTATTCCTCAGGATACTCAAAAGGACTGCTGGGACACGCAGATGCCTAAACGAAGTGTGGGATTCCAGAGGAGATCCATGAGTTCTTACCAAGCAGTATATTAATGTTAGACTGTATTGTGAAATCTTTTCTTCAACTGTGATTGTTTCTTTATGGAAAGAATCTCTGCTGAGAAAAAAAAAGCCTGGACTGTGTTCTTGGCTTAGAAGTAAGCTTTATCTCTTTTGTGGTCTATTGTGAACTTTCTGTTCTATTACATGCAGCACATAAGTCAGGAACTGTGTTCTGTTTATCTTCATTTCTAAATAAAACATCTATCAAAACCATAATCTTGTGTCCATGAACTGCAGAGCCTTCAGCCTGACAACATGCTGGGAACCCTCTACTCTGCTTCCAGTTTCTGCAGCTAGCTGGTCGGAGGACTCTGAATGATAGTTGGCCAGAGGACTCTGAATGATAGTTTTCTCCTGAATCCTTGTGCTTGTTGGTTGTTTCAGGCTAAAGGGAGCTAGCCCTGGTCTGAGGCTAGTAAGAAAATGAAGTTAAGTTTAGCCAGTGCTGCGTTAGAGCGAGGAGTTTTGTTTTATGAGGGTATATGCGGTGCTGGAGAGAAACAGGTGTGAGCTAATAAGACTGCAGCCACATTCTAAACACTGCCTACACAGCCTGCCACACCCTACAAGCTGTGCTACAAAACCTGACTCCATTCCAGTCCTGTCAAAATGGAGTCAGGTTGGAATGAAAGAACTGTGCTGGAATAGCTGATACAGATGGGGATATACAACTTATCTTCAAGACTTCCTGTACCGTGCTCCTATTTCCTGGGACGACATCATGGGATTTGGGGATTGTGGTCATCCTGTATACCCAGCAGAGTTTGGATGCAACCCAAGGGAATTGCAAAGCTTAATTGAGGGGTGCCACTTTTGGATTTGTGAAGCCTGGGTTGCAGAGTATTAAACTAAGGCAATGAGAATGCCCCTTATCAGTCAGAAGTTCCAAAGAGAAGCAGAGACTTTTGCCCAGGCTTGGTTCTGGATAATACCCCAAGGTGATTCCAGGACTTTCCTGGAAGCACTGGAACAGAAATTTGGGGAACCTGAAGCCTCAAGGAAACCAGTTTCTATTCAGGGCCAGTGCTAGCCTTTTGCTGCCATGTACAAACAGTTACTGTGCGGCCCCCTGCCCCCCACCCCATCTCCTGCCTCGCTTTGTTTATTTTATCACGTAATTTTTGTTGATTCCCAAATAACCAACACACAATAGACAATATCAGTCTCATGCTCTGTCCCTAACCCTCTTTCCCCACTAAAAAAAACCCCTGCTCCATCCAGTGATCTAAACTTTCAAAACTGACACAATCCATGAAGATCTCTTACCCCATTCACAGGTCCAAAATTCCTAAAGTTTTAAACATTTTCCAAAGAGCAATAAAATATTTCCAAATAGAAGCCACAAACACCCAGTAATTAAAACTAATAAGGATGGAAAAATCCCAAGCTCCCCATACCTGAAAACGTTTCATTTCCAGACACACTGAGCTTGTCATGGATTACCGAGAATATCACAAACTTTCTCTATTAACACATCAGGCTGGCAGGCTGCCATTCACACTCAAACACACACACATACACACACACTCACATATACACAATCCAGGCAGCCATTCACACACAAACACACACACTCACATATACACACACTCACATATACACAATCCAGGCAGCCATTCACACACAAACACACACACTCACATATACACAATCCAGGCAGCCATTCTCTCTCACACACACACACACTCACATATACACAATCCAGGCAGCCATTCACACACAAACACACACACTCACATATACACAATCCAGGCAGCCATTCTCTCTCACACACACACACACTCACATATACACAATCCAGGCATCCATTCACACACACAAACACAATCCAGGCAGCCATTCACACACACACACACACACACACTGATTATGGCTCTTTAGCCTAGAGAAGAGGGGCTATGATTAAGTTTTATGAAATTATAAGTGGGGTGGAATGGGTAAATACTAAATAGGGAACTGTTATTTATGCTTTGAAACAACATTAAAATTATGGAGACATTCTATGAAACCTGCAACTGGCAGAATTAAACCAAATCATAGGAAGTATTTTTTCACTCAGCTCATAATCAAGCTATAGAATCTGTTCCCAGAAGGTCAAGGCAACTAATACAGTGAGGTTCAAAAGAGGATTGGACAAGTTCCTGAAGGAAAAATCCATAATCAGTTATTAGATAGACTTGGGAAAGCCATTACTTATCACAAGTGTGCAGCAGATCAACTCTTTGGGATCTGCTGGATACTTGTGACCTGGTCTGGTCAGTGTTGGAGACAGGATGCTGAGCTCAATGCAACATCCGCTATAGCAGATCAGAGGACAAGCTGCAGGATGCAGCCAGCGCTAGGAAGCAACCATAGTAGCAGTCCTGAAAATACTCCTCTTTCTGAATAAAATCTAAATTGTTTTAAAGCCTATGAGTCTGCCTGAATTCTGCCACACAAACAGCTAGTTTGCATTAAAAAAAAAATTGCATTGGGTCAAGCTGCTGGGTAAAAGTCTTTATCTTTAATTTGTTGAAAAATAAATGTCCGAGTCTTAAATACACAATAAGAAAAGAATTCCAGGAAAAACAAAGATGCTCAGGGAAACAATTTTCCCAGCGATAAAAACCTGCTTGTGTTAAACAGTTTTGCAAGGATACTCTCTGACAATTTGGTGTTTACTACACAAACCTTTTACCATAACCTGTTGTGCTTTGTAAGAGAATGTAAAACCGGACTCTGGTTAATAATCAAATGCTTTCAAAAGTTCCTAAACAACCTAATTATGCTGAGATTTCTTTTTATACCATAAGCAAATAGTGATAACATTGTTCTCAAGCAGTCCACTCCATTGAAGGGAACTTCTACACAAGTTCACTTACACTTTAAAAAATGCAAAAAAAACTCCTCAACAAAACTCCAGTGTAATTAATTCAGGGCACAAGTACTAAGCATATTTCTGCATACAAGTTGCTTTGTTAGATTTGCCTGTTCTCATGTATTCTCCGGGCGAGAGAAATATTTTGTTCTATTTCTGTCAGGCATTCAGGAAGTTAATGAGGCATGCACCTTTGAAGGGGGAAGGCTGACTATCCTTAACTCAGCCCACCTTCAGTCCTTTTCAATAGAAAGACATGGCCTGATTGCTGTGGTGTGATATTACACATCAGGGTCCTTCCCTCCCACCACGGAGATCCCTCCCCTGTGTCTTGAAGCACGCTGTGTGCTGGGCAGTCACATTGCATTTTCCTGGGCTTACATAAATCTTAATTGATTGCAAAAAGGAACATTAAGAATTCCCTTGCTTGTCAAGCACAAGCAAAATGTCATGGAATCTGTACAATAGCAACAGTAACTGACTTTCATATGCCAGTGCTGCTTAGTTTGGTAATCCGAAGACAAGAGATGTTTTGTATTAGCTTTCTCTTCCAGACTGCATGTGCCTAACATTAAGGTTTTAGTTAAATGTCACTAGGAAATATTTTTTGGAGGAGTGGCAGTCTTCCTATATTTGAGGATATGCTTTTTTAAATTGCATTCAGCAAATAAAGTTTATTAAACTGTATCTGACTTACCTGAGGAAAATGTTTTCATTCTGATCTGCAACAGTATTATTTAAAATCTTTTCTTTCTATCTCTGGGGCCTATTTACTAAGTATTTTTCCCATAGACACAAAATGGGAGAAAACCTTTAGTAAATAACCCTTGCTGTCTTTATTATTAGCTCTACATATCAACAATCACAAATCAACCCATCTTGTGCAATTACATAACAGAAAATCTCATTAGTGTAGGCTCTGAAAGAGGTTATTTCTTAAATCTGAGTTGCATTATAAATTACATGATCCTCCGCATAGCTAATAATAAAAAAGCATGAGTAATTTTGTAAATAGATTGCATTAGTGCAAGTAATCCTCTTTATAGTCCATGGTTGCGCTGTGTCGTCTTCTTCCATTTGTAAAATATGAAAACTGGCTGTTGTCCTCTCACCACCTTGGCACCTATGGCTGCTCTCAGTTTGTTTTTTTTAATATGTACCAGTGACATTGGTTGCCTCCTTATGTATGGCACAAATTACCATATGTACAATGTTCTAATTTAGCTCTCTCATGCCATGTGGCAATTATTAAATAGCCTATTCTACTTTGGCAGTTTTGGCTGACTTCTGCTGTCTTGTATATAGATGTTGTGTTGTTTTGTTATGTATATTTTATTGTTCCCCACCGTCACCTCTGCAGGGTAACCAATTTTATAAATATGTTAAAAGCTGACTTTTTTTTTTAATTCAACATTCACAAGAAATAGTGCATCTGAATAATAATAAAAAAAAAGTTACCCAATATTACCTCCTTATTACCATCCCTCATTCTACTGATTAAATTAATGTATTCTGGCATCACATGTGGGTTATTTCTACTTTTTACAGCAACTAGTCATAGGGCGTTATTTTCTAACCCTATAGCATGCAAAAAGGGACCTTTTACACGCGAAAAGTCCCTTTTCACGTGCGATAGCTAAATTGGGGCGGAGTTGGGGCGGCACCAGGGCGGACACGGCGGAAACATCGCTGGCAGCGAAAAGGTAAGAACCCTTATCGCTGCCAGTAGCGCGCCCAATAGCACCACCTTTTACAATGGCGCTATTGGGTGCAAACGCCGGCAGCGATAACACCGTGGTGGTGCGATTGCTGCCGGCTTTCGCAGGCCCGCCCCCCCCCATTACCGCGCGATTCAAAGAGCTCTGTGCCGTAGGAAAATCCAGGCCATAGAGACAACAACTCCATGAAATTAACTGGTAGCAGATATAAAACAAATTGGAGGAAGTATGTTTTCACTCAATGCATAGTTAAACTATGGAATTTGTTACTGGAGGATGGGGTGAAGACAACTGGCATGGTTGAGTTTAAAAGAGGTTTGGACAAGTTCCTGGAAGGAAAGTCCATAAACAATTATTAGCCAGGTGGACTTGAGGAAAGCCACCACTTATCCCTGGGAGTGGGCAACAAGAAATGGATCTACTCTTTGGAATCTACTAGGTGATTCTTAGAGATTCGGATTAATCCCTGTTGGAGAGATGATGCCTGGTCGACCCAGCATGGCATTTCTTATGTTCTTATGAAAGAATCTAAGTTATAAAACACAAATACAGAATGTTAATTGTCAAATCACCAGAACAGAAAACTTATTCTTCATTGTGTGACTTGTATGGTATTCCAAGAAATTGTTTCCAGAGTTCTACATGGGAATACATTTTTAGTTATATAACACTATGGGCTTTATTATACAACAATTTTTCCCTTTCAGTGCTTCTGTAGAAGAATTGTTACATTTGCAAGTACAGATTGAATTTAACTTTTCACACAAATGCCCTTAAAACCAGTCCAATTCTAAGATGACTAAACCTTTCATTCATGAAAATTAAACTGGCTCCAAACTCATTTGATGAAGACAGTTGACTGAGGACTGCACTGTTTTAAACTATTAAAATAACTCAGAAAAGGAGATGTTGCTCAAGCTTACTTTTTAAATTTTGCTGCATTTGCTGTTAGCTTAGAGAAAACATTCTTGTCTAAGGAGATCATGGTCAGCAAAGTGAGCTACAGGAAGTAGAAAAAGACATTAGTTTCCACTTGTGGGGTTTTTGGTTTTTTTTTCATTCCTTTAAATTCAAGCTTCTGTTTAAATTGCAACCATATTTATGGTTAGTGGTCTGCCAGCAGGAGCATACAACGAGGAAGCCACACAGTGCCCTATCATTGCATGTTAGCAGAGACAAGATATAAGGATTTAGAGTTAATCCTTTGTCTGCGCTTACTGACAAGTAGTACACAATTTATATGCATACTTCTATCCTGGCAGCAAGAGACTTCCACACAGCTCTTATTGAGGGTTAATAGCTCTTTGGGATTCTATTCTCTAGCCTATCTTGGCATGAAATGATCTCTTGCAATCCATCTTCCTGCTTTATGTGCTGGAAGCTCCCAGAGTACAAGCACTTTTTTTTTCTTTTTAAGTTCTTTTCTGCCCAGCTGAATTTTCTTTGGATCTAAGACCCCATAGTGTGAACACACTTTTATTTGTTTTGCTATTCTGTGAGGCATTTAGGCAGACTGAAAATATAATGAATGTATAGCATGATGTCATACCACCCCTAAGGAGGGGCCAATGCAGAATTACAAGGAGAAATGTATATACTGTCTCTCTTGTTAGCAAACAGAAATAAAGGGCAATAAACAAGTTGTAGGTGGTACATTTTTACTGGATTATATTGATACCTTTTTTTGTTTCATTTGAGAGCCAACTCCCTTCAGCAAGTCAGTGCAGAAACTGAAGGAGAGTATAGCTCTGAAAAGCTAGTAAAACAAAAATGTAACTAATTCATTCAATAAAAAGTTTCACCTAGAACTTGTTTGTTGACCTCTATTCTTATGTCTCTAAGTGGACTAACAGTGTAATCACACAGAAAATAAAAAGGTAAAGCTAAGTGCTATTATTCAATCTGGACAATTATTTGCTTCTGCCCTGTCATGTTGTTAGTTTACAGGCTCTACCTACTCCAGTTTTGACCATAATGAAACAAACATTTAACTCTCTTCAGTTAAATCATGGATTCTTATATGGATGCATACAAGAATCTGCATTTTGTTGTCCCCAATTTAAAAAAAATATTAAATTGAAAAATCTTTGCTGTAGAATATTAATGATGCACAGTCTTGATCAATTTTTGAATAAAAAAATACATTACCTTTCGTTAAGAAGGTTTTAAAATTATCCATATTATCTTCATTTATATTAAAAAGAAGGATCCTCAGAACTAACTTTTATTATCCACTACATATGCTACAGTTTTTATTCATAAGCCCAAACAAAATGGTGTAAATCTTGCATTTTTATTGGTTATTGCAGTAATAGTAATCATAATGAACATGAAATATTTAAACTTGGGATAAAAACCTTTAATGCAAGAAACAAACTGTTGGGGCTGATTACATAGGGGCATTGCATAATATATTTTCCCTTCTTGGATTCTGGAATATACTAGGACAGTTTTGTTCTATACAATAGTACTTGATATATTCTTCTGTTTTTTACTTGCAACAATCAGTTAGGCACAAATGGGAATACTATTTATATTGTTAAACAAGCCAAAAATATAGGAGTCTTAATGGATACACACTTTATCTTCGTCCTCATGTAAATCAATTAGTGCAAAGTTCCTTTTTTAAACTTCGTTTAATTCAAAGAATATGTCCTTATTGTTGAGAACAAGATCTTAAAACATTTATTTGCTCCCTAATAATAACACCTATTGACTACTGTAATATCTTGCTTCTTGGTCTACCTCTTTCTACAACACGAGTTCTTCAACACGTACAAAACTCAGCATCAAGAATTATTGCTGGAATCCCACCTAGAGAACACATTATTCCAATTATTTTGCATTACCATTGGTTACCTATTCTTTGGAGAATTAAATTTCAGGTTGTGCTTTTTGTTTTCAAAGGTATAAATGGGAGTGTTTCCCCTGCCTTTAATGCTGACTTAAAACTTTATCAGCTCTCTAGATCTCTTAAGTCAGGGAACCAAATGCTGCTGGAAGTTCCATCTTTTAGACTTAATTCATTTGGATGGTCCAATTCTATGGAATCTTCTACCATTAGAAATCAAGAACAAAGTATCAATTAAAACATTTAGGAAATTAATTACATCATTTTAACATTAAATTAATTAAATAATTTTAACATTTTGTTAAGGTAACCCAACCCTTATGCAGATTGAGACTTGAATAAAGTTTGCTGTTGATTGATTCGTGCTTGTTGTATTTTACAAATATTGCAAATATTGAAAAGAAACAAGCATCTAGGCAGTTCTAAAACTGGAATCTAGGTTGCCTAATGAAATGTATGTCTATTTGAATTTGTCATTTACTTTTTATTGATCTATTTTTAAGTTTTTTAAATTTTTTTATTAATTGTGAATATGTTTTAGTTCAAACAATTTATATTAATAATAAAAAAGTAAAAACAATGCTTGGCAGGCATAAGACTCTGATGCATGCCAAGAGACACAAGGACAATCATTTTTCAATACAGAAATATCAACAGACAATATAACAACCTACCCTCCCTTCCCCCACCCCATCCCCCTCCTTAAGAGTAGGATTTTCAAAAGCTACCAGTGTTTGAAGGGATTATAATGTAGAGAAATATAACTTTCAAGCATTCAAAAATAAACTACAAATTTGATGCAGTAGTGGTTGAATATAACAATCCCATATGGACAAAAAGTTATTTCGATGTTTGAATGAATTGTGAGACAACATATTTTTCATCTGCATCATAGAATGAAGTAAGTTCCTCCAATACCAAAATGAAGGAGCCTCTGACTCCTGCCAATTCAATAATATCAACTTTTTCCCCACAGCACATGCTTTTTTAGCAAACAGGTAATTACCTAAATCCCAAATGCTCAATGAAGGGAGACAATCAAAGGGCAACACTTTCGGGGTAAAGGGAATCAACATTCCCAGCAAAGTCTCCAAATAAGCTACAATTTTCTCCCAAAACCGCTGGATAAGAGGACACACCCAAAAAGCTTGAGATAAATTACCTATACTGGAAGAGCATTTTACCACTGATCAGAAAGAGAAATCCTAGCCTTAAAAGACAACTGTTGAGATACAAAAGCCCTCCAGAGAAATTTGTATTGCATCGCCCTAAAATACATATTTGCTGATATATCTGATAAATTTTGAAACTGCTGCAAATGGTTTGGGAATCTATTTAAAAAACTCCTTCTCCATTCCAGCGATCCACGGAAATTTGACAAGTGTCAAGCTGAGTTAATTTTGCAAGAGCTTTGTACAAAAAAGACAAGGATACAGATTTTGAAAATCCTCAAAAAGAAAAAAAATCATCAAATAAGTGAAAAACTGTGGACTTGAGGGAGTCCTGTGGCAAGCACCGAATATAATGCCGCAGCTGAAAATAAGCTAAAAAATAGGTGCATTCAGCTCATATTTCTCTCTTAAACCTTGAAAGGGAAACAATCGACCCTCTTTTTCTACAATATAGTATAATAATGTGAGACCCTTAGTCGCCCAGTGATGGAAAATCTCCGATTGGATGCCAGGAGTAAAATCAAGGTTCCTTCAAATAGGTAAAAAAGGCGAGCACGTATCTGAGGTCTTTAACATGTGAACTAATTGAGCCCAAGCCCAATGTACAGAGGCTAATGAGATACTATGGGAATATGACTTCGGAAGTTTTGCCAGCGAGGCCTGCAAAACACACTGTAAATCCAGTGGAGAGATTAAAACTCTTTCACCATGAAGATCAACAAAAAAGGATTTGTCCAGTAGCCATTCCCGAACTATACATAAATTGCAAGCCAGATTATATGTCGTGAGATCTGAGACCCTCATGCCACTTTGATCCCAATTGTCTTCAACCATGCTAAAGGAATGCTTGGCTTCTTCCCCCACCAAATGAATTATCAAAATAACTTTTCCACAGATAAAATATCCCTATGTTTTAATTGCAAAGGAAACATTTGGAGGACATACAGCCACTTGGGAAGGATTATCATCTTAAAGAGATTGATTCTGCCTCCCAGTGAAAGTGGCAAGTCTTGCCAGATCTGCAGTTTATCCCTAGAAAATATCAGCAATGGGGAAACATTCCAATGATAAAGAGCTGATAAATTAGTGGAAATCTGCAATCCCAAATCCTTAACGTTCCTATTGCCCAATGTAAGGGGAAATGATCACCCCATTGTTTCTTAAGAGTTTCTGGGAAAGCCAGTGCCTCAGACTTCTCCATGTTTAACGGAAGACCAGAAAAAATCCCCAAATTATGAAAAATACCCAATAAGAAATCGAGCGAGTTAACAGGATCTGTTAAAAAAAACCTAAAATATCATCAGCAAAAGCTGCATATTTAAACGTTTTGTGACCCAAACAAGCCCTACGCACATCTTTGGACATTTAAATGTAAATCAATAATGGCTCTAATGTTAACAGAAATAATAAGGGAGACAGGGGACATCCTTGCCTAGTGCTACGAGCTATGGAGAAGAAATCAGAGCATGTCCCATTAGCTTTGACGGATGCTGTTGGTTGGTGATATAAAAGTTGGACTGCATCAAAGAAAAAACATTCTAATCCCATAGAGAGAAGGAAAAAAAAATACTCCCATTCCTTGTGTAAGGAATAAGGTAAGCGAGAATAAGGTAAAAGTAAAATAATATGTTTATTGATATACAATCTTAACAATTCTAAGCATTAAAATATACAGTTCTAAGCATTAAAAATATTGCTAAGCATATACATCTGTATCCGTGCACTGTATTTCGGCCAATACTCACAACACCCTTTTAATCATCAGCCTGGCAAGGAGAGAGCACATCACAGGCGAAAGGGGTCCCGTCACTTTGTACATCTACAAAGGAAAAACATCACTTTGCATTTCTGCAAAGGAAGAGCATCACTTTGCATTTCTGCAAAGGAAGAGCAGGTTTCTCTCTCGTTTTTCAGCCATAGCTGTTTGTCTTTTATAGCCTAATGTAAACAAGTGTGCGTGCCAAATTAATCTGTGTTTATGTGGGACAGGATTACTCACTATCCTAGAATCAGATCTATGCCAACAGTCCCAGTCTAAACTATGCATTCCAGACTCAAGGATGGATGGTCAGGTCTCTGGGCCGAATGTCAGTGCTGCAGCTGATTCTGCAGTTTCCCTTCCACCATGCTATCAAATGCTTTTTCAGCGTCAAAGCTAACTACCAAAAAGGGATCTTCAACTCTGTGACACAGCTCCATAGCTGTTTATAAAAGTCAGACATTGGTAAGGGAATAGCATCTATGAACAAATCCCATTTGACCAGAACCAATAATAGAAGGTAAGATCACAGCCAGTCGATCTTCTAAAATCTATGAGGTAGATCTTTAAAAAGTATGCGCGCGCGAACAAAAGTACGCCGGATTTTATAAGATACGAGCGTAGCCACACGTATCTTATAAAATCCGGGGTCGGCGCATGCAAGGCTGTGCAAAATTGGCAGCCTGCGCGCAGCCTGCTTCCGTTCCCTCCGAGGCCGCTCCGAAATCGGAGCGGCCTCGGAGGGAACTTTCCTTCCGCATCCCCCCACCTTCCCCTACCTAACCCACCCCCGGCCCTACCTAAATCCCCCCCCCCACCTAGGGGGCTCTCCATGAAGTTAGCATGTAGCACATTTAAAACTAATCGGAGAAAGTTCTTTTTCACTCAACGCACAATTAAATTCTGGAATTTGTTGCCAGGTGATGTGGTTAGAGCATTTAGTGTAGCTGGGTTTAAAAAAGGTTTGGATAAGTTCTTGGAGAAGACATCCATTACCTGCTATTAATCAAGTTGACTTAGAAAATAGCCACTGCTATTACTAGCATCAGTAGCATGGGATACTTGCCGGGTAATTATAGCCTGGATTGGCCACTGTTGGAAACAGGATGCTGGGCTTGATGGACCCTTGGTCTGACCCAGTATGGCATGTTCTTGTGTTCTTATGAAGCTTCAATAATTGTAGCACTGACCACAAGTTTCAAAACTTGTGCTAATTGAACCATTTTTCTGTGGTTTACCTCTAAGCCAGGCATTCTCTTTGCTACTGCCCTCATCTGGCCTTTCATGGGAGTAGACGGAGAGCGGAGAGGTTTACCCAAAATTAGTCCGAATTCCTTTGCTGAAATCTACAACAGGGCTTCCTAAACCTGTCCTTGTAATTCCATAGTCAGCTGGGATTTCAGAATGTCCACAATGAATAT
Organism: Rhinatrema bivittatum; assembly: GCF_901001135.1. Taxonomy (NCBI): domain Eukaryota; kingdom Metazoa; phylum Chordata; class Amphibia; order Gymnophiona; family Rhinatrematidae; genus Rhinatrema; species Rhinatrema bivittatum. The sequence goes on along the minus strand of NC_042621.1, from coordinate 220,999,131 downwards.
TAGGGATGTGTTTATTTATTTATTTGTGTGTAGCCAAAACTTTCAGTTTGATTCATTACATTTATTTTTAGCTGATTTTTGGATGAATTTATTTGTTTCAGAAAATAATGCACAATATTTTCTGAAATGAATGAAAACAAAAGTTTTGAGGAGGTTTGGAGCCATTATTAGTTCATTTTGGATTTAATGAACCAAACGAAAAATGCCTTTTTCATTTTGGGAAACATTTATTTAAAACAAATGCATCCCCCTAAAGAATATCCACAAGGTAGATTTGCATACATACTGGCGACCCGGTGTATGTAAAGTGTCTCACGCATATTCATAGTGGATATCCTGAAAGCCAGTTTAGTTAGAGGGTGGACCAGGACGGCCTTGAGAAACACTGCTGTAGGCAGATCATTTCTTTCTGTCAGGGGTGCAAGCACATTAGTCCCACCAAGGTCATTATCTCTGGTTTCTTTTGTGCCCAGGATCTCATCAGTGGAGTGAAGGTAGATCAATTTTCTCCAAATCATGTGCTTAATTTATCAAAGCTCTTTCCATACTTTCGGGGGGAATTTTAAATCTCCGGTCTGCGAGAGATACATGCATGGCCATGCCAGGCGCATTTTCAAAGTGCCCGGTCACGCGCGTATTTCCTGGCATGCACGGAAGAGGTAGGTTTTTGAAAAGGGGCAGGCTGGAGTGGGGTATGGGCGGGGCAGGGGCTGTCTGGGACAGTGCGCTGGCAGCCGACTGGCACGTAGAACTTACAGCTGTTCTACCAAGCAGGTAAGTTCCAAAACAAAAAATACTTGGGCAGGTAGGTGGAGTCTAGGGGTCGGGGAGGAGAGGGGAAAAAGATAGGAAGGGGGTTAGGGAAGTTCCTGGCCTGTCCCTTTTCAAAAACCCGCCTCTTGGAGCAGACTGGGAGGGAACCGGGGAAGGCCCGAATGAGTCGTCGCGTGCTTTTAAACAAAATACCCCCCTTTGCGTACGCGAGTTGGAACCCGCACGCACACATGCACGCCAATATAAAATCGGGCACACATGTGGGCGTGGGTATGGGATTTTATATAACATGCACGCGTAGCCGCACGCATGTTATAAAATCGGTGCATCCACTTGTGCACGCCGAGAACCGCGCACACATGGACGCCCGCGCGGCCCTTTTAAAATTTACCCCTTTGCATCTATGGGAAAAACCTTTTACAAATAAGTCCCATATTTAGATCAAGGTTAGACTCATATTTAGATTACAGTTAGAAAGACTGGAGAAGATAAAGTGCATCTTTTGACATTGTACAGGAGTTTTGCCTTTTGCAGAATAAAGTACACACTTTTATCTAAATATCTGACAATCAACAGTGGCAAATGTCTCACACATCACTGGAGGTAAATGCTGTAGCATTAAGGCCTCCAAAATGAAAACAGCTCCCTGTTTGCGCCATATTATGGAGTCACTTTACTGTTATTTAACAGCAGGCAGGTTCTTTATTGGAAAGCAAGGCAAGAAGTGGTATAAAAAAGAGAAATTTTTATGCTCAAACTCTAAAAGGTTGGTAAACCAAATTCCAAGCATGACACTAACTTCTTTTTGATGTATTATGTACATAAGAACATAAGATATGCCATACTGGGTCAGAACAAGGGTCCATCAAGCCCAGTATCCTGTTTCCAACAGTGACCAATCCAAATCACAAGTACCTGGCAAGTACCCAGACATTAGATAGATCACAAGCTGCTATTGCTTATTAATTACCATTACAGCAGTATGGATTTTTCCTCTAGGAACTTCTCCAAACCTTTTTTAAACCCAGTTACACTAACTACTTTAACCACATCCTCTGTAGACAAAGCTCTTGTCAGAGCCAATAGAGAACTCAAGTATTGCTTAAAGAATTACATTCAAAGTATTGGTGGCTAATGCCCTTAATATTCATTCAGTTATTACTTTTCAATTTATCATAGCTTGTAAAATACAAGTCAAATATGAAAACATAAGATATTTCTGTCTGCTTCAACAAATTAAAGTAAAAAAGGACATTAAATATGGATAGAAAACTCCTACTTAACTTAGAAAAAAATGAAACAATTAGCTTGCCTACAATCAATTCCAGCAACTGATTACACAGAAATTGAGGTTAACAAATACAAACATAGCACAAAAATAAATAATGTGATATCTTTATATTGGACTAACAATACATTTCTTGTCACAGTAGCTGATTAGAAATTTGAAGGATGGCTCAAAGTTTCCATGTGTGGTTAATCTGTAGAGTTAAAAGTTATCCACCTTTCTTTCCCAAAATTGACCCATTGTCTCTCGCTCCATGTTGTAAAGGCTATGGCTGGATGAGTACACATCACACATTCATGTGTGGTGGGATCTGATGGCAGATAAAGATCTGCTCAGCCAGACTGCTGCTCATCTTTACAATCCTTTCCTCCCCCTCACAGATGCCCTGTGCTTGTCCCCATGCCATCTTGAATTTGCAGACTGTCCTTGACACCACCAACTCCACAGGGAGGTTGTTTCATTCATCCAGCACCTTTTCTATAAGGAAATATTTCCTTAGATTACTCCTGAAACTACTTCAGCCAGGTGCGTGCATGTTATAAAATCCGGGGTCGGCGCGCGCAAGGGGGGTGCACAATTGTGCACCTCGTGAGCGCCGAGCCGCGCTGCCTTTCTCTGTTCCCTCCCAGGCCGCTCTGAAATCAGAGCGGCTTGGAAGGGAACTTCCCTTCCCCCTAACCTAACCTTTCCCCCCAGCCCTACTCTAACCCCCCCCCCCCCCTCCGACTCTTGTCCGAGGGGGGGGGGGGGGTAATGGAACTGTAGTGTCCGTTACACCTAGATATTATCATAACATTCTCCTAAATTATTTTGTTATTTAAATTGTACTCTCCTTGCTCCGTTGAAGTTATTTATTGTTCTCATTAAGTTATTTTATTTTATTTTTCCAAGTTAAATTTTCCCTGTTCTCTGTAAGACATTATTCTACATTCTGTCAATTTTATTGTTACAATGTAAACCGAATTGATTAGTAACTTTGTTGCTAGAACTTCGGTATATAAAACTGTTAAATAAATAAATAAAACATTGGAGATTCCATTGTTAAATCTAAAGGTGTCAAAATTAATGCAAAGCCAACAGGAGAGCAAAATGTGATCTGATAAAGAGACAAATGAAGGTGGTGCATGTTTTCTGCTTTGGCACAAATGTGAATGAACAGAATGTGGTAATGCAACTGATATTCTTGACTGTGCTTGCAACATGTTCTTACAAAACACAAAACTGGCAGGGAGTGAGCACTGAAAACTATTTATGTTTTTTCTTTTCTTTTGTTTTTCATTTTGTTTGTTGTTTATTTCATTTTGCTTATTTAAAATGAAAAAATAAAACAACAAAAATAAAAAAAATAAAACTGTGGGTCCAGAGCCCACCCCCTACCATCAAAGTTTTAAAATAAAAGTTCCCATGAGCTTAGTGCCAATCCCTCGAACCCTCCCGTGCCACTTCTTACCTTATTCATGAGTCTTCAGCGGACAGAAGAGATCCCCCTTCACTCCTGCCCTACCATGGCCAGAAAACCAGCAGTAAAGTGGCAGGAGTGATTGGGATTATTACTGTCCACTGAATACTCATAGATGGGGTAAGAGGCTGTGTAGAAAGGGCCTGGGTGAGATGTAGGAATGCCATTGAGCTGGGGAGGGCAAACTTTATTTTGGAGGCCGTAGAGTTTTTTCGCTAGCTGGCTGTGCTTTCAAATTTTTTTTAAAGGAAACAAAACAAAAAATGTTAATTTTATTCTTTTATGTTTAAATTTGAAAAATGAATTGAAACAAAATGAGAAATGTTGGTAGAATTTCCCTTTTGATTTCAAATGAATGTACTTCCTTATACTTGGGTTTCTTTTTTTCATAATTTAACATCTTAAAATGCATCTCATTGAACAGATATGATATATACAATACCAATCGGGCCAATACAGTAAAGTACACTCCAGTGAATGTTGATGGGCCTATTAGACATTCCTGCATGATACAGAAACCAAAATGTGCAGCAAAGCCGCACATTTTACTTTCAAAAATTAACGCCTGCCCAAAGGCAGGTGTTACTTTTGGCCAACACCGGGAAAGTGTACAGAAAAGCAGAAAAAGCTGCCTTTCTGTACACCCTCAGACTTAATATCATAGCGATATTAAGTTGGAGGCCCCAAAAATTTAAAAAAAATTAAAATTTAAAATCTGCCCACGGCCCGCGGGTTGAAGGACAGACGCTCAATTTAGCTGGCGTCCGTTTTCTGAACCTGTGGCTGTCAGCGGGTTTGAGAATCGACGCCGGTAAAATTGAACATTGGCTGTCAAACCCGCTGACAGCCAGCACTTGTGTCAAAAAGGAGGTGCTAGGGATGCGCTAGTGTCCCTAGTGCCTCCTTTCACCGCAGGCCCTCATTTACATATTTTTCTTTTCTGAATCGCGCACCCAGGATAGCGGGCGCTCGCCGGTTCTCCCGTGGGTTTTTCTGTATAGGCCCAAAAGTTAGCAAATAAAACTTACAGACATCATCTACCACACTAAAGACAACTAGATAAGCAATTCAGACATCAGCATTAATGAATAATTTAAAGAAAGGGGTTGATAAGACAAACTAGTATGACAATTTTTGCTAACACAAATAAAAGGCAGGCAGAGATAGAAAGAATGAAGAAACTAATTTCTGGACACAAGAAACAAATCAGACTATGCATTCTTGCAGGCCAACAAAAGTGGTTAAGAAATAATCTGACAGAAAGGAATACATGTACAGCATGAGCCAGAAAGCAACAAAAATGGAGAATTAAATTTAATATTTATGTGCATTGACTGAATCATTTGACCCAGAAGTTCTTCCTCTCTCCTTTTTCTTCCAACAACAGTATATTGGAATCAGGGCTGGGATCCCGATGACATGAACCATCACTTTTCACTACCTGGGGAGTTTCCCTCTATTTCACTGTTTCTAGTCTGGTCCATGCAGTAATAGTCCCGAGGCTGGAAACCATGTACCATGGACTCCTTCCAGCTTCCTCTATCATGAGAGTCACCAAGTGTTATCCCTAACAATGATTACAATTTCCTCCTGAGGGCTGGGAATGCTGCTTTGCTGTATCCTTGGCACTTGCTAACCTATTTTATTTTTTTTTATTTTAACAGTTTTTTTATACCGACCTTCATAGTAAATTTACCATATCAGATCGGTTTACAATTTAACAAAGGGAAAAACTAGAGTAACAGATTCACGTAAACGAAAGATAACAATAAGTAGGAATAAGTCAAAGTTACAATCAACAGGGGGAGCGAACTTGGAAGCTTGTAACAAGCTGGAAAGAAGATAGGCCGGTAAAAAATTTTACCATAGAGTGTACAAGTTAAAAACTTAAGGACGGTGCTTTAACCTGAATGTCTCAGAGTCCATTTATTTTTTCTTTGAGAAACGGAGTGCCAGACCGGGTAGAAATGAAGGCCAACTAGTGATTGTCTGGTGGTTCAGGGAAGGCTTTGTTGAAAGAGCCAGGTTTTAAGACTTTTTCTGAAAGATAAAAGGCATGGCTCCAGTCTGAGGTTTGATGGGATACTGTTCCAGATCGATGGGCCTGCTATCGAAAAGGCTCTGTCTTTGGTTATAGCGAGGCGTGTGGCTTTAGTAGGGGGAACATTAAGAGTGCCTTTGTAAATGTCTCTAGTTGGTCTGATAGAAGAGTAGAGTTTGAAAGGTATTTCCAGGTCAAGTTGAAGTTGATGATGGATGGTTTTATGGATTAAGGTAATCGATTTGTATAGAATTCTGTAATTTACTGGTAACCAGTGTAGTTTCCTGAGAATTGGTGATATGTGATCGTAGCGGCTGGTACTGGTTAACAATCTTGCTGCCGCATTTTGAATCATCTGCAGAGGTTTAGTAGAGGATTTGGGAAGTCCTAGTAGAAGTGCGCTGCAGTAGTCTATTTTGGCGAACAGTAGCGCTTGGAGGACTGTCCTGAAGTCGTGGAAGAATAAGAGAGGTTTAAGTCGTTTTAGAACCTGTAATCTGTAAAAGCAGTCTTTCGTTGTAGTATTGACCATTTTCCTTAGGTTTAGTCGGTTATCTAGAATCACCCCAAGATCTCTAACCTGCTTACATGTGATGTGAGAGTCGAGTGGTGTAGGTTGGTGGATATTGTTGTCATTTGAGGAGATGAGGAGAAGCTCTGTCTTAGAAGCGTTAAGGACCAAGTTTAAACTGTTGAGTAGATTGGTGATGGAAAGTAGGCAGTTATTCCAATGGGTGAGCGCTTTTGAGATTGATTCTGTTATGGGGATTAGAATCTGTACGTCGTCTGCGTACAGATAATGAATTAGGTTGAGATCTGTTAACATTTGGCAGAGGGGGAGGAGGTATATGTTGAAGAGGGTTGGGGATAAAGAAGATCCTTGTGGTACGCCAAGATTAGATTTTGTTAGGGGTGACTCTTTATTATTGATTTTGACTTTGTAAGTCCTAATGCTGAGGAAGGACTTGAACCAATTGTACGCAGATCCAGAGATGCCGATATCTGCTAGGCGATCCAACAGGATGGTGTGATTGACGGTGTCGAAAGCCGCCGAAATATCTAACAAGACTAGTAAGAAGGAGTGTCCTTTATCTAACCCCATAATAATATGGTCTGTTAGTGAGATGAGGAGGGTTTCAGTATTGCGTGATTTACGGAAACCATATTGCGAAGGGTATAAGATCTTGTGGTCTTCCAGGTAGTCAGAAAGCTGTGTGTTTACCAGTTTCTCCGTTAGTTTAGCGACGAAAGGGAGGTTAGAGATGGGTCTGAAATTTGCTGGTACATTTGGGTCCAAATTGTGTTTCTTGAGGAGGGGCTTGAGTGAAGCGGTTTTTAGGATGTCTGGGTAGCTTCCTTGGGATAGGAGGCTGTTTATTATGCTGGTCAGAGGTCCTGAGATCAAGTTTGGGATGAGAAGCAGGAATCTCGATGGGATATTGTCAGCTGGATGGCTAGCAGGTTTCAATTTTTTTAGAAGGGATTCAATCTCTTTGGTGGAGATTGATTCGAAACAGTCAACCTAGGGGTGTGGAAGATCTGTAATATGGGTAGCCAGGACATACACTTCTTCCGCAACTGCCCTTTTACAGAGACCCCCCAGGAAACGCACAGACACAAAATTGGAATCAAACAGGCTGCGGCTTTATTGTACAATAGGTGCCCGAGCCCACAACACTGAAACTTAAGGAACTCCAAATGGCCATCCGCCACCTCCCAGCAAGACGATCACTACTAGCCACCGGGCCAGCAAGTTCCTGTCATACTTGAAACTTATTATCACAGCCCCCGCCACCTCCCAGCAAGTAGTCAAAGTTGACAACTGCACCCAGTCGTCCTTATAAATTGAAACATGAGCGAAGTCAGTTCAGCAGAAACAATAACATTGTACCCCCAAAAGGCTCAGGCAACCCGCCATAGGCACAGATCACCAAATCTGTGACCCCCAAAGATGTGGCCAAGATTCCTATTGAAAAATTCTTTCCAAAACCTCCTGAATTGAATTAAGGAATAAGTCCAAACCGATAAATGATAAGTGAACGCAGTCATCTCTAAAGAGACCCCGCTCTAACTCCCACGACCATTCGTGACAGATATGCTGACCCCTCCCAAAAGGCTTAACCAGGAGCCAATCTATTGATTGGCTTTAGCGTGGCTTCTGCGCCAGATTAAATTGTTCATTTCAGCAGGCCTTGCTATGATGTCAAACCAACAAATTACAGCAGCAGGGAATAGTATAAAAATAAACATTAAATCCTTATGAACCATGCTGATGAATTTGCTCTCTGACATCTTTCCCCAATCATTATCCCCCAAATGAATAATCAAAACATTTGGTTGCCCATAACTTTTTAAACCCCCTTGTAAACATGGTATCAACTCATCCCACATCATTCCCCTATGACCCAACCACTGAACTATGATGCACCATCCTGATAAGTCCAAATGAGACCCATAAAGATGTCGTGTGCATGTCTGTAAGCCCAAACAATATAGAAATGTCCCACAATCCAAACACGACTTTGCGAACATGCAGCACCTAGAAAGAGAAAATAATTAGGTAGAGCACTGAAATTACAAAGGCCCAGGACGAACATAACCTTCAAATCCATCAGACATCCAGCGTCTGATTCTCTGAATCATCCCTCTCGACAAACCCGCTGAAGTGGCGGAAATTGCCGCTCCAATCCTAAAAGAATGCATCCCAAATTTCACCACATCTAACCCCAAGGATAACAAACTGAACCATAGCACCATTTGAAATTAGTATTTTGTCAGAGGACGGAGGTCTGCATGAACCAAGAACTGGGCCATCCCAGGGGCATGCAACTGGGGATACGTTACAATATTAGCTACCGGACATGTGCGCAAACCTGAAACGGCCTTAATATAACAGAGAGCTCCTTTCCCACTTAATCAGTTTTTGATTTTGGGATATACAACAGCAATGAAGTATTTGATAATGTCACATGCTGAACTAGCAAACCAATGGATTCAGCTCTCTTAGATGCCCTGGCTACTAGTTCACTGACCCTAAAAGCTCCAAAAAATGCCACCACAAAAGCCACTCTAAAAAGGCAACATTCATAAGGGGATGTGCAAATGCTAGGCAAAATATCCCATAGCCTCAATAGGATGTCATGTGTGATGGGCAGGCGCCCATCCCCAGCACGAGTGGAATCTCTGGACCACCCAACCAATAACTGCCGAATCACAAAACAGCCATGGTTGGGAAAACCCCAACCATGAACCTTCATAAAAAAGGAAAAACCTGATAACTGTTTGCTGATGGAGACTTTAGTGCATCCTTCAGCTCTGGCCTTTTCCATAAATTGCAGCAATAAAACATCCGAAACAGGCCCCCAAGTCCATCCCATAGATGAAAGGAAAGAAACCACCTTATGGGCACCTTTTACGTAACCATTCCAAGTGGATGGGGCTAGTAATGCTCGCAGAAGCTTCCGGGAACCAAATTTCCATGGGAAAGGAGTTACCAAAGCTCCGATTGGATCCGCTTCTGGAGCAAGCTTCCGAAACATCTCCCACTTGGAACGAGAAAGAGAATCAGCCACATGATTAGTGAAACTTGGGACATGATGAGCCCAAATGGTCACATTCAAATACATACAGCGAAGAATAAGATCACGCAGCAAATCAGAGATCATCAAACTCTTCACCGATCTTTTCTTAATGACCTCGACCACACCCAGATTGTCACACCAAAAGAGGACCTTCTTTTCTCAAATGCGAACCCCCACAAGTACACCGCGACCACAATTGGGAAAAGTTCCAAGAAGGTAATGTTTCTGGTGGTGCCAAATAAATGCCAATCCACGGGCCAAGCCTCAGCATACCAAGAACCTTGAAAGTAGGCGCCAAAACCGAGAGACCCTGCAGCATGTGTGTAAAGCTCTAAGTTACGATTAGATATTGAGTCAGATTGCTATAAAGAACAACCATTGAACTCAGACAAGAACTGATCCCAAATAAACAAATCATCGAGCATTCTTGAAGTAATACAGATGTGGTGATGGTTCTTAGAAACACCAATCATCGCAAAGGATAATCTACGCAGGAATACTCTACCCATCGTAATTACTCTGCAAGCAAAATTTAAACTACCTACCAATGATTGCAATTGCTGCAAAGTTAACTTTGGTTTACACGAAGCTTCTTTTACTAAGGCCCGCATAGCATCAACCTTAGCCTCAGGTAAGCGGGAAATCATAGCAATCCAATCCAATTCAATACCTAAAAATGTCAAACGTGTACACGGGCCCTCTGTTTTCTCGTGTGCCAATGGAATACCAAAGCATCTGGCAATGTCCTGGAAACTTTGTAGCAGATTAAAACACTGATCAGAGTCGGCTTTAGCAACAATTTAAAAAATCATCTAAATAATGAATAATATTCTCGGATGCAGAAACTTGTTCCACTACCCAGTGAATAAATGTACTGAAGGTTTCGAAGTATGCACAAGCTATCGAGCATCCCATAGGCATGCATTTGTCAAAGTAATATGTTGAAACAGTTTTCATTTACTTGGTTTCTATCTGGATGTATCGGCAATAATCGGAAGACGGACTCAATGTCCACTTTAGCCAAAAGGGCACCCTGACCAACGCGCCTGATCAATTGCACCGCTGAATCAAATGAGGCATAATGTACAACGCAAAACTCTTAGGGGATGAAATCATTAACAGAATGACTAACTGGAAAAGATAGATTGTGAATCAATCTGTACTTCCCAGGTTCCTTTATGGGAATAATTGACAAAGACGAAAAAACAAAGTTTTGAAAGGTGGGGGGGGGAGGGGGGGAGGGTGTTAAGAAAAGGCCCAGCAATTCTACCTAAATCAATTTCGGCTCGTAGCTTTACTTTCACTACTTGAATCATTTTTTTTTAACTGAAGGACAATTAATACCACCCCCCATTGCGAATGGCTCGGAACAAGGAATATGAAAACCAGAATCAAAACCCTTATACAAAATAATTGCAAACTCCAATCATGGGTAAGCTTTAAGCCAGGGCATCAATGCAGCTAACCTAATAGGAGTGGATGCATGGGCAAATAACTCACTTAGAGGAACCTTTTGAGGGGGGAATGTTGCCTGCTCCCACTCCTGACTGTTTGATGCATTTGGAAGCTAAGTGACTAGCTCCGCAATTGGCACAGGCGTGTTTGAATTTGCAGTCCGGGAAGAATGATTGAATCGCCAGGACAGATCAATGATACCTTGACCGGCTCTACCCGCACTGTTGGACATGGGACTTGAGCAAAAGGACCATGTAGCTAAATTAGTGCTACCTGATGATCCGGTTGAAAGTGCAGGTGCCTTGCTGTTCATTTGCATCAGCCACAAACCCACATCTTGAGTACCCCAAGGTTGTTTTGCCAAGTGGATTTGTTCTCTTCACTCTTTTGCCGGGTGAATTTGTTCTCTTCCATTCGATCCCAAAAATGTTCATCGTAGTTAAGCCACGACCAACTTTCGTACTCCTTGCTGGCAGCCAGAATAGCATCCGCATAAGCTAATAAGGCCCCATATTGAGTTGGGACTCTATGACCAATAACACTTGCCAGACAAAGGAAAGAGCGAATCCAGTTGTGAATGTTCCGTGACACTTTCTTTTGAGTCCCTAGGAATTGTTCCATACCACCTTTTTTCTTCCTCTCCTTTCTCTTCCCTCTACGACCCTCCAGAAGCTGAAATATGTCAATGTACTTTCTGCGATGGATCTTCTTCTGAAGGGATCGCGGCACATCTTCGCAAAGTTCAGAAAACGTCACCAACACTGGTGCACCTCTGTCAACCCTTCTTGCCTTAGATCCTTTGCTAACTGAAGATGTGTCACTCGAAGAACTAGATGAAGATGAAAAGGAAGAGGAATCAGGTGAACTCAATCTATCACGCTTCCGTTTATGCTTAGATTTTTCTTTCTTCTTGCCTCCTGACAATTCTTGTGCCTTGGAAGTAGATGCCGGAGGCTCACAAACAACAGGAAATTCAGCTGGCTGACTCCGTAAGCCTGCTGAAGACTCCCCCTGTCTAATCTCAGTCCCAGCCCCTTGAACCTCAATGTCAATAGACTCACCATGCTGAAAAGTGGATGTAGTTGCCAGGTTTGCATTTGGGATAAAAGAGTCCATGTTACAAATCGACTGAGAAATTGGATGGCTTCGCCATCCTTCTTGCTGAAAGGTTCCAGGATGATCAGATGATCCACTCGGCAAAACAACCTGCAAAGGAACAAAATGCACCGCAGAAGAAGGCCCGACAAATCCTGTTGAACCAGAACCCCTTTTGGCTGTCCTTGGACCCTCATTAGAATTATTCCAATTAGGGTACCCCTTCGGGGACATCACACCACCCAATAGGACTAAAACTACCAGCTGGGAAAAAGCCCACTTCAGGACCCATAAACCAAGGGAAAGGCGGGCCACCCGAATAGCCACTGCCTTGCCCAGGGAATCTAGCTTGGGAGCAAGATCCTGAGTGCTGCGATAAGGCTGTTACACCTGAAGGGGGCCACTGGGAACTAGAGAGATCCCAATTACCCCTCGAGTTAATTAGCTGCCTTCCCCAAATGGAATTCCTGTCAGGAACAGCCACAGGGTCCACTATATTGGCTCTCCCATCCCCAGGCCAACCTCCAGCACCAGAACACAGCAGGCTCCCCCAATTAGGCCACCAAACACTAGGCTCTGCAGCCTGATCAAAGCCCCCATCTGCAGCACATCCCACCGGATGAATAGGAAGGGAATGAGTGCTTGTAGCACCATGGACAGCGGTCAGGGCAGTCTGTCGGCATCGCAGAAGCAGCACCTGCTCTGTCAGGCACTGAAGCGGTCTCAATGATGGAGGACCTGGGGCTTGCAACTTCTCCCCCTTCGGCCCTAGCAACAGCTGAGCCAGTGAGGCCGTTCAAGCGGCCTCGAATGATTTGACACCCCTCCCCGATGCTCCCCGATTGTTGAAACTTCCACAGCTGTAGGGCCACCTGTTCGTGACTCCATCCCTCCTCCAGCAGCCCGGGAAGGATTGCCCAGAATTGCACTCACCACTGGTAGCTTCACTGATAAGGCGACATCCCTAGCGATGCCGGCAGCAGCAGAACCGCCCTCCAACATGGCTCCACTCTTCTCATACGCCACCGCAGCCTCCTCTGACTCCATGACAGGACCGAAAAGAGCACCGGAACCATTACCCAGGCAAGTGACAGGCACTACAGCGGCACAAGGGGAAGCGGCCACAGCAGCAACAAAGCGCAAATGAAAGATTAGCGCCATTGCTGCCAGTAACATCTCCTGACTCCTCCTATTCTCATGACCCTAGCACCCTAAGAGCCAATGGACTGACATTTCAAATTTAAAATACGCCTTCAATCATTGGACTAGAAACAGTCCAGGCTGAACACCCCCCTCCCCTAACTAACGGACCAAGGGCCCACTGGTCCCATCCCCCCTTCCCCATGTCCCCCCCTCCTCCACCATTCCTATAATCTCCGTGGCCTGCTTCCTTGTGTGCCTGCACAATATTACTTCTACCAAGTAGGTACAAGGCCTGCTCGGCCTCTCAATCTGGGAATAAAACAAGCAGCTCTCTAAGCTAGCCCAAACATTTTTGCATTTCAATGACTATGGACTTGATTAACCAAAAAGGAGAAATTAAATTATACTTGATAATTTCCTTTCCTTGAATCCTGCCATACCAATTCACAACCTTCCTAAGTTGGTATAGATTGGCAAAAGTACAGAAATTAAAGTGGTTTCTTCACTGGGAGAACCGAAGGGAGCAGAACCAGTTAGTCCTTTCCTTTCTTCAAGCCTTCCCTTCCCAAAGAGGAGGAAGGTAAGAGAGGTGGCCTTGGAGTAGCTCTTATTTCTAAAAAGTTAATTCTAAGTTATTACTTGTTTCCTATTCTGATGATTGTTCAATTGACTAGCTTTGAGAAAGGTAAACTGACAAAGTTTATTGTTCCTAATCTCACGTACTGTTAGTTCTCTGACTCCACCTGCTGGCAGGAAGGCAATACCCACTCATCTGGACAAGAATGGCAGGATGACACTTTTGGCCTCTGGAAGATAAATATTGGGTAAAAAGTGAATGGCACTTGTTGTAAAAACAGATTATTTATGAGATGGTTGTGAAAATAATATGTTGGCAGGGCCTGAAGAATGATATTTAGAACACACACAGGACGAGCCAACAAATACTTTATTACTACCCTACACTCTGTCCCCCAGACCTGCCTATGACCACCCATTCATGCAAATAGATTCACACTTTTTATTCATTTTTCAGAGCCTTTAGAACAAAATTTATGTACTGTAGCCTCAGGCAGCAATAACTCTAGGATGGAGTGATACCAGAGTTAGGAGAAATTTTGACATTTGTAAGACTCTTAAACTTGAGAGAACAAAGGACAACAAACAGGAGCAAACTGGCTTTTATTCAATCAGAAGAAACACTATCTGAAAAATTTATTAACCCTTGCCTATTTTTGTAGGCTATTCCAAACAAGCCAGTGCTGCTTTTCCCACTGAAGTTTGATTTTTGCTTTCTATAATGCCTAGCAGGGACAGTTTTATCATTAGGAGGCAGCAGCTTTAAGTGACAAAATTTTGGGAGCCATAAGAAGTGCCCCCTCCCAAAAAAACCCCACTCTTATGGTGGCTGCCTCACCTTGCCGAAGAGCAATGCCTGGTGGGGCCACGGCAGGGCCCATTCTACCACAGCCCAAAGATGGAGGCCCATTCCACCATGGCCTGAATAATGAGGCCAGAGGGTCCATGGTGGAGCCCATCCCGCCATGTCCCAAATAGTGAGGCCTAGTGGGGTCTTGGCAGATCCCATCCCACAATGGCCCAAAGAGAGGCCCTGTGAAAGTGTGTGTGTGTGTGTGTGTGTGTGAGAGAGAGAGAGAGAGAGAGCCTGTATGCATGTTTGAGAGAAAGTATGTATGAGAGAGCCTGTATGCATGTATGTGTGTGTGTATTTTGAAAGAACCTATACACGTGTGTGTGTGTGTTGTGAAAGAGCCTATACATGTGTGTGTATTGTGAGAGAGCCTATATTCATGTGTGTATGTGAGAAAGAGAGAGCCTGTATTGCATGCATGTTTATGAGAGTGTGTGAGAGAGCTTGTACGTGAATGTATGTTTGTGTGAGCTTGAGTGTATATGCGAAACTGTGTGCATGTGTGAATGTGGTACAGAGATCCTGCATATGTGTGAGAGAGGAAGTGTGAGGGAGACCATGGGAGTGTGTAAGTGTGTGTGTTTGAGAAAGAGGATAAAGTTTATACGGCCTCTTCCCCCCAATCCATGATAATCTTAGGATGACTAGAATTCAAAAGATCCCAGGTATGGGGAGCAGGGAATGTTTTTATTATTAGTTTTAATTGCTGGATGTTATTTGATGTGTCTGTTTTGAAATATTTAATTGGTTTATGAGAATTTTTAAACATTTCCTTGAGTTTAATTATTGAATGATGTTCTGTTCGTCAACTATTAAAACATGTATTCTATCAGTGTTGTTTTGTTATTATGATGTATTATATATCTTCAAAATTATAAAAACTGGAAATAATGTGACTAAATAATGACAATATTCCAAAAAGAAAGTCACATAAACCTCATGGTTATTTCAATAAGGTATACCCTCATACCTGGGCTAATGCACACTTCCGCCTGACGGCGTTTTTAATTTTTATGTACAAATGCCAATTTGGCTGCCCTTCTCACAATGCAATCATAGGGTAACCCTTTTTTTTTAAAAACCAAGGAAAACACTGCCGCTATTTTTTAAACAGGTTCTTAAGTTACATTTTTTAAATTCCACCGCCGCTTAAAGTAATTTTTTTATTTTCTTTTTCTTCTTTTTTTCTTTCTTTTACTTATTTTCTCAAAATATTTTCTTAGAGACAATCTTTATATTTATCTCTTTTCATAAAGCAAAAGTCCCAAAAGCTCATCTACTTGTGAATACACTTATCTTTTTTTGGTGAAGCAGAGTATACCCACTTCTTATAGCATGCTAGCAGAGTGGATATACTCTGCTTCACCAAAAAAAGATAAGGGGTAGATTTTTAAAAACTGCGCGATCGCGTACTTTTGTTTGCGCAGCAGGTGCAAACAAAAGTATGCTGGATTTTATAAGATACGCGCGTAGCCGTGCGTATCTTCTAAAATCCTGGATCGGCGCGCGCAAAGCTGCCGATTTTGGGCAGCCGGCGCGCGCCGAGCCGCGCAACCTGCCTCCGTTCCCTCCGAGGCCGCTCCGAAATCGGAGCGGCCTCGGAGGGAACTCTCTTTCGCCCTCCCCTCACCTTCCCCTCCCTTCCTCTACCTAACCCACCCCCCCGGCCCTATCTAACCCCCCCTACCTTTATCCATGGATTTACGCCTCCCGGAGGGAGACGTAAATCCACGCGCGCCAGCGGGCTGCTGGCACGCCGAGACCAGACCCGGGGGAGGTTCCGGAGGGCGCGGCCATGCCCCCGGAACGCCCTGGCCCGAAACGCCACACCCCGCCCCCAAAACGCCGCGTCGTTCGGCCCCGCCCCTGACACGCCCCCTTCCGAAAACCCGGGACCTACGCGCATCCCGGGGTTCTGCACGCGCCGGCGGGCTATGGAAAATAGGCGCGCCAGCGCGCAAGGCCCTGCTCGCGTAAATCCACCTGGATTTACGCGAGCAGGGCTTTGAAAATCCGCCCGTAAGTGTATTCACAAGTAGATGAGCTTTTGGGACTTTTGCTTTATTGAAAAGAGATAAATATAAAGATTGTCTCTAAGAAAATATTTTGAGAAAATAAGTAAAAGAAAGAAAAAAAGAAGAAAAAGAAAATAAGAAAAAAATTACTTTAAGCGGCGGTGGAATTTAAAAAATGTAACTTAAGAACCTGTTTAAAAAATAGCGGCAGTGTTTTCCATGGTTTTTTTAAAAAAAAGGGTTACCCTATGATTGCATTGTGAGAAGGGCAGCCAAATTGGCATTTGTACATAAAAGTTAAAAACGCCGTCAGGCGGAAGTGTGCATTAGCCCAGGTATGAGGGTATACCTTATTGAAGTAACCATGAGGTTTATGTGACTTTCTTTTTGGAATAGTGTTATATATCTTGACATTATTATTGTTTTATGAGGAAGGATTATATTTGTGTTTTCCCTTGTTAGACTGCCTCATGCGATTTTCAGTTCAGTTTTTGTCTGCACATTTCTGTTTACATTTTATGGTCACTTTATTCTGTGTTCTGCTTGTGTGACCAAGGTTAGGTATTCTGCTGGCATGTAGTTTCTATGTAGGGTCTATAGCAGCCTGGCTTGTTCTGTTTCTTAATGCAATGTGTGTTGGTGTTTTAGGGTCTGGTGTAATATTTGCAGTGTTGCCTTTTCATAGGTAGGGTTGTTACTGTTTGAGTGCTAAGCAAAAATAAGGGTGGAGAAGAGCGGTACACTCAATGGAAAATGTCCAAATGCAGAAGGTGTAGCACTAGGCTCATTAGGATCCACAAAGTGACAAGGCAATTCAGTCAATTGCACAGAATTGTGAGGCAATTCCTACTTTTATTAGTAAATGTTGTTTTTAGTCTTCCAACACAGACCGTATTTCACCACTCCGTCTGCGTCGGGAGGGACAGAAGCCCAAACCAATGAGTAACAGTGTATTGAAAAACAGTAGATCAAAAAACAGTCAGCACCTCCAGACTCACAGTAGAATATCACAATAGAATACCCAATCCCTCTAGAGAATTTGTAACAACATAAATCTGAAGGACCCCATCAGTTAATTGTCAGGAAATCTGCTAGTAGGGACATAAGAAGGCATCAAAGGACTTCTAAAGTAAATATACCTAGAATTTATTTTAGAAGTAAATGGAAAACGTGTTCAACGCCTGCTTAATCATAGTTGGGGAAGATGTTACGAACGAAGGAAAAATCTGGGATGTCTCAATGCTGGTGTGACAGAATGATAGGAGATGCTGGGAGATCAGCAGGAAGAGACTCACAGTGAGTCACACCCGAGATGGCTTGCTCAGCAGAAAAGAGCTTTATAGAGGTAAACAGGTTGACTTATGGCGGGAGTTCAGCGAAGGGAGTTTAACAGCAGGTCACACCAAAGATGGCTTGCTGAACAGAAAAGAACAGCTTTGTAAGAATGTACATTGGATGAGAAACCTCTGCTCCATGAGCGGGGAAAGGACAGTAGTGACGCACAAGTTTTCTATGCATGTGGCATAATTTTTGGTATTGGAAGATTACAGGGATAAGTTTATGTAAGTTAAAGTTAGTGGGGAGATGAAACGCTCGTTCACACAGAACGGACCTCATGCTCTTATATAAAGACCCCGAGGTAAGTGGAGGGACCGGAGCACGGCCCAGGACCGTAACAAGGAAAATAAGATATTTAAAGAATGGCAG
Organism: Rhinatrema bivittatum; assembly: GCF_901001135.1. Taxonomy (NCBI): domain Eukaryota; kingdom Metazoa; phylum Chordata; class Amphibia; order Gymnophiona; family Rhinatrematidae; genus Rhinatrema; species Rhinatrema bivittatum. The sequence goes on along the minus strand of NC_042621.1, from coordinate 220,981,144 downwards.
AGGAAAAACCTTAAGTGTATACAACAACTCTTTATTGAGAATTCCAACATAATTCACAGTTTTAAAGAGTTCCAAAACACATAATTTACCACATAAGGATTTTTATGCATATTTTCAGCTGTGACATTATATCAAAGAACTACTTATTTATTTAGATTTATATTCCACTTTTCACAGCGTATTACATTCAGGTACTGTAGGTATTTTTCTATCCCCAGAGGGCTTACAATCTAAGCTTGTACCTGAGGCAATGGAGGGTAAAGTGACTTGCCCAAGGTCACAAGGAGTGATAACAGGACTTGAACGCTGGTCTCCTAGTTCATAGCCACTGTTCTAACCACTAGGCTACTCCTCCACTACTTACTTCAAGCAAATCCAGATTTAGGGATAAGTGGAAAAGTGAAACAGGTTCTTTTGGGGGAAAAGAAGGGAAAACCACCCTGTGCCAGGTCTCTAAAGCATTAGCCAACATAGACATGTAAGATGACTGACTACTCAGAGATTTTACTCAAGTGGCATAGATGGGCAGATTTAAATTTGATGCATAAAGACTTCCAATATTGTTTTAAACACATTCATGAAATCACGGAAAATGTAGTATTAAGGGAAACACAATATAAATTCTTGTGGCAAATTTTTGTCATCAGAACGAGCATACAAAGCAAAGATCTGCAATTCTGCTAGGTGTCTTAAGTATGATGAAGAGATAGGTGATTATTTTCATGGATTCTGGAGCTATGCCAAAGTCCAAAGATTCTGGAAAGAAGTGGAAATTTTGGTCTCCAAGCTTCTGGGTATATCTTTAGGAGGAAATCCAAGAGTTTGGCTTTTTGGGATTTATGAAGATACCCTTCCTACACTGGGTGTCAAACAAAGATTGTTTATAGATAAAGCGGTATTAATAGCAAAGAAAACAATCTTAGCTACTTGGATAGATAAGGAGGAATCAAAAATAGCCCAATGGGAAACTAGAATGGTTAAATTATTAACTTTTGAATATCTGACTGCTAAAGTACTGCCTATTCACAAACAGGAAGCTATCCTGGATATTTGACAACATTTTATAGATTCTCTTTCACCACTGGTATGGAATGTGATACTGAATTTATAGCTCTTATAATTTTGATGTTCTTTTTCTTAATTCTTTAGATGCCTACATGGGTTTGTAAAAGGGACAAGGAATGTGAAAGGCCAAAAAGCAAGTGGGAGGAAGGGTAGGGAAGGTGGATAAGGAAATGGAAACACTGAAGGGCAGATCTTCAAAAGGTTTCGCACGGCGGGCCTATTTTCAAAAGGCCCGACGAAATGTGTAAAGCCCCGGGACATGTGTAAGTCCCAGGGCTTGCTAAAAGGGGCGGTCCAGAGGCGGGGTGGGGTCAGAGGCTCCTGGCACAGCGGTCATTTGCTGCTGTGCCAGGGATCGTGCGCTGGCAGTTGGCTGGCGCGTGCAACTTACTTCAGCCCTAGGGCTGAAGTAAGTTTTAAAACAAAAGAAAAAAAGATGAAAAAGATAGGGGGGAAAGGGCAGGGGGGGGAAGGTGGGGTGGGGGGTAGGGAAGTCCCCTCAGAGGCTGCTTCAATTTCAGAGAGGCCTGGGAGGGAATGAGGGAAGGCAGCGCAGCTTGGCGTGGGCTTGGCATGCGCAAGGTGCACCCCCTTGCGCGCATCGACCCACGATTTTATAACATACACGCGTCTCCGCACGCATGTTATAAAATCGCATGTCTATGTGTGCGCGCCTGGTAGCACGCGCACATGGACGCGCGCGCATATCTATTAAAATCTACCCCCGAGTGTATTGTGAACCAGTGATCATCAGTATAGTAAATGATGTGGAGGAAAATGCAAATAAGTTTTGCTATGACAATTGGTTGTATGTTGTAACTCGTTTAAAAATTGTAATAAATAAATCTGAAAAAATATCATTATGTTCATAATGAAGTGGTGATCGTGGGTGACTTTAATATGCCAGATGTAGACTGGAAAATCCCATCTGCAGAAACTAAAAATAGTAGAGCGATAGTGGATGCCATGCAAGTATCTTTGTTCAAACAAATGGTGTTGGAACCCACGAGAGAAGGAGCTATACTCGACTTAGTGCTCACTAATGCAGATAATGTCTCAGATGTCCAGGTGGGCGCCCACCTCAGCAGCAGTGATCATCAAACGGTATGGTTTAATATCACTAAAAGAATAGGGAAAAGAACCACAAAGACCCGAGTTTTACAGTTCAAAAACACAGACTTTGAGGAAATGGGGAACTACCTGGAGGAAGAATTTAAAGGATGGGAGAACGAGAGAGATGTGGATCAGCAGTGGACCAATCTAAAAGGAGCAATCACCAAGGCAACTGCTCTATATGTTAGAAATGTAAAGAAAAGCAAAAGAAAACTGAAACCTATCTGGTTCTCAAAGGAGGTGGCTGACAAAATTAAAGCTAAAAGAACAGCATTCAAGAAATATAAAGGATCCCAAAGGGAGGAGCACAAAGAAGAATATTTGTATCAACTGAGGGAGACAAAGAAATTAATCAAGTTGGCAAAGAGTCAAGCAGAAGAGAGGATTGCCAAGGAGATAAAAAATGGTGACAAAACATTTTTCAGATACATCAGCGAAAAGAGAAAGGTCCAAAGTGGTATAGTGAAATTGAAAGGTGGTAATGATCAATGTGTGGAGAGAGATGAAGAAATGGCAGAAATATTAAACGAATACTTCAGCTCTGTGTTCACTAAAGAAGACCCTGGAGAAGGACCATCTCTAAACAACAAGAAACTGGAGGGAAGGGGAATAGATGAAAATCCTTTTACAGTAGAAAATGTGTGGGAAGAACTAAAGAACCTGAAAGTGGACAAAGCCATGGGGCCTGATGGGATTCATCCAAGGATATTGAGGGAGCTCAGAGATGTTCTGGCGGGTCCGCTGTGTGGCCTGTTCAATAGATCCCTAGAAACGGGAGTGGTGCCGAGTGATTGGAGAAGAGCGGTGGTGGTCCCGCTTCACAAGAGTGGGAACAGGGAAGAGGCAGGCAACTACAGACCGGTTAGCCTCACTTCGGTGGTGGGAAAAGTAATGGAGTCACTGCTGAAAGAGAGAATAGTGAACTATCTACAGTCTGGAGAATTGATGGACCAGAGGCAGCATGGATTCACCAGGGGAAGATCCTGTCAGACAAATTTGATTGACTTTTTTGACTGGGTAACCAAGGAATTGGATCAAGGAAGAGCACTAGATGTCATCTACTTGGATTTCAGCAAAGCTTTTGATACGGTTCCGCACAGGAGACTGGTGAATAAAATGAGAAGCTTGGGAGTGAGTGCCGAGGTGGTGACCTGGATTGCAAATTGGTTGACGGACAGAAGACAATGTGTGATGGTAAATGGAGCCTTCTCTGAAGAGAGAGCGGTTTTAAGTGGTGTACCGCAAGGATCGGTGTTGGGACCGGTCCTGTTCAATATCTTTGTGAGCGACATTGCGGACGGGATAGAAGGTAAGGTTTGTCTTTTTGCGGATGACACTAAGATCTGCAACAGAGTGGACACGCCAGAAGGAGTGGAGAGAATGAGACGGGATCTAAGGAAACTGGAAGAGTGGTCGAAGATATGGCAGCTGAGATTCAATGCCAAGAAGTGCAAAGTCATGCATATGGGGAGTGGAAATCCGAATGAACTGTACTCGTTGGGGGGGGAAAGGCTGATGTGCACGGAGCAGGAGAGGGACCTTGGGGTGATAGTGTCTAATGATGTGAAGACAGCGAAACAATGTGACAAGGCGATAGCAAAAGCCAGAAGAATGCTGGGCTGCATAGAGAGAGGAATATCGAGTAAGAAAAGGGAAGTGATTATTCCCTTGTACAGGTCCTTGGTGAGGCCTCACCTGGAGTACTGTGTTCAGTTCTGGAGACCGTATCTACAAAAAGACAAAGACAAGATGGAAGCGGTACAGAGAAGGGCGACCAGGAAGGTGGAGGATCTTCATCGGATGACGTACGAGGAGAGATTGAAGAATCTAAATATGTACACCCTGGAGGAAAGGAGGAGCAGAGGTGATATGATACAGACTTTCAGATACTTGAAAGGTTTTAATGATCCAAAAACAACGACAAACCTCTTCCGTAGGAAAATAATCAGCAGAACCAGGGGTCACGATTTGAGGCTCCAGGGAGGAAGATTCAGAACCAATGTCAGGAAGTATTTCTTCACGGAGAGGGTGGTGGATGCCTGGAATGCCCTTCCGGAGGAAGTGGTGAAGACCAGAACTGTGAAAGACTTCAAAGGGGCGTGGGATAAACACTGCGGATCCATAAAGTCAAGAGGCCGCCAATGAAGAGTGGGTGACTCGCCAGAATGATGGCTATTGACACAATACCCTTATTAAATAAACATACACATGCTTACTGTGACTCCTACATCGCTCTAAGCTTCAACAGCAAGAGGTAATGGAAAAAAGGATTTGCACTCACAAAGAGGGGAGTAGCTGGCTTGTTACGGCGGTTACTACCCCAAACCAAATATGCCTGATACTTCACTTTCAATGCATATACAGCATAGCTCTCTGCTTCAATGACAGGGGAGAAGAATAACTGATACTTCACACATCCAGCAGAGCTCTCTGCTATAACGGCAAGGAAGAAGAAAAAGGGTTCGCACTCAAAAAGCGGGGAGTAGCTGGCCTGTTACGGCGGTTACTACCCCAAACCAAATGTGCCTGATACTTCACTTTCCATGCATATCCAGCATGGTTCTCTGCTTCATCGGCATGGGAGAAAGACTGATACATCACGCATTTCCAGCATAGCTCTCTGCTTCAACGGCAGGGGAAAAAAACAAAAACAAAAACAAAAAACTGATGCCTCACGCATATCCTGCACAGCTTCAACGACAGGGGTGAAGAAATAAAGGATTCACAATCACAAAGCGAGGAGTAGCTGGCTTGTTACGGCGGTTACTACCCCAAACCAAATGTGCCTGATACTTCACTTTCAATGCATATCCAGCATGGCTCTCTGCTTCAACGGCAGGGGAGAAGAAAAAAAAACCAACAAGGGCTGTACAACATAGTCTAGGTAAAACAAATAAGCATGGGTGTAGCTTGCTTATCGCGGCGGTTACTGCCCCTACTACCCCTAACTAATCAAGCTAGATATTTCACTTGGATGCAGCTCCATCACTGCTCTCTACATTAATGGTGGGGGTGGAAGGGGAATAGAACAAGGAGCTAAGAGAAACAGATAAGAATGAAAGAAAAATGTGTGAGGCTTGCTGGGCAGACTGGATGGGCCATTCGGTCTTCTTCTGCCGTCATTTCTATGTTTCTATGTTTCTATAAAATTAGATGAAGTAAAACCACATAAAATACAATAAAAGAATGACTGAATATTAGAAAGGATACAAAAGTAAAAAAAGATAAAACTGCTGAGGGAGGTTGGTGACTTAACATTGAGTCTGAGCAAACTGGCAATTGACGTGCTAAGACACATTAAAAACTTGCTTAAACAAATAACCCTTGATTTTTTTTTCAAAATCTGTTTTCTTTAGGCATGACAAATGTAACAAACATCAAAATTCCATTCCAATAAACAATATCCAACAGGATCAAATATCATATTCTATATATATTAGCCAAAATTATCAACGATCTTCATCATACCCCTTTTGTTTTTGTTAAAAACATTCTCTTCCACCTTCCACCCATCCCCTTCAGAACCCCCATCCCTCCCAATCACTCACCCCTCAGACACACCCATTCACACCCACTCAAACACCCTTATTAAATTTTCCTTTTAGAAGGGAAGGTTAATTTCTCCCACCAGGATTCATTTTCCAATTGGAGGAATATCCCAAGATTTTAAATGTATTACGATCACTCACTCTTAAAAAATCTAAGAAGCATTTCCAAGCCTGAATATAATCTGCCGAGACTTTTCTAGCCATCAATCTTACATCAAACCTTTCTGTTTGCAACAAAGAAGTCATTTTCTCAAGCCATTTGGAAAATAAAGGCTCATTGTCCATAATCCATTCTTTTAGAATGCAGCTTTGCACTACCATCAATGCCAATAAAATAAATTAAATAATATCCCATAGGGACATCTGGTACAATAGACTATAGCATTCCCATCTCCCAATAACAAAATATTCCCCTGGAATGGCAGCATGATATTTGTACATTTATTCAACCAAGTTATTATTACCTCTTGCCAGAATGAGTGGTTTTTATGACATGTAAGAAACATGCACAAAGGCACCTTTTTCAATTTTGCACTTATGACATTCATCCATGTCTACTAATTTCATTTTATATAAGCATTCCCTATCCACTTGACAATTATATAATATGCTATACTGCATTTCCTTGTAACTTGTGTACTTCTTGTAATAGTACACTAAGTTGCTCAAATGAGTAAGGTATTCCCATTTCTCTGGACCAGTATCCAATCAATCAATCCCTTTAGCCCTTCATGTCGCATATTTGTTTTCCAGAAGCTATACCACTGAGAGAGAAAATTTTTTCCTCTTGTTATATGCTCCATTTGTAGAGGGACCTTAAGTTCTTTCTTCATTTCATCAGGGCTGTGGGCCAGACTAGAAATGTAATGTCGAATTTGTAGATAATCCAAAGAAATGTGTGTGCGGAATATGGTATGCTTCTTGTAATTGTGAAAAACTCAAAACAATACCTGTTTCTTCATCTATCATCTGTCTCATGTTAACTAAACCTTGCATAGCCCATACTTTAAAAATAGCATTATCCATCCCTGGGGAAAAATCAGGATTAGCCTGTATCGGAGAAAAAAGGGAAATGTTACAAGGGAGTCCCAAACTCCTTCTCAAACATATCCATGCTAACCAATGATCCCTTATGTTAAGTGATAGTTGTTTGTCAAGATCCCTTGAGCTTTTTTCTAAGATGCAGCATTCAGATCTTATATCATCTCGTAAGCTATTGCAAAGGTCTGGACCAGCCACAGTAAATGTGCCCTCACGAGTCTCACATAGCCAAAGCTGTTTAACTGATGGCACGTCTAATAATTTTTTTCCCTGTGATCTTAATGTACAAGATGGATTTCAGCAACACTCTAAGTGGAATGGGTACCAAGGCCTGTAACACCTTAAAGATTAGCAGCAAAATTTTAAATTTAATTCACCATAGGATTGGCAGCTAATGCAATGACATCAAAATTGGTGTAATATATTGTGTTCGTGAAAACCCACAATTATGCGGGCGGCCACATTCTGAACCATTTGCAGCGCCTGCATAGTTGCTACAGACAACCATAGGAAAACTGAATTGCAATATTCCAGACTACTCAAAATAGTGGACTGAATTATTATTCGGAAGGGCTGAACTGACAAAAAAAAAAGTTGCAGGTGCCACACAATGCGCAATTTATAAAAAGAGCTCTGCACTAATTTTTTTGTGAAGATTAAAAGACAAGTTATTAAAAATAACTCCTAAATTCCAGACCTGAGAAGAGATAGGAATGTCATTGTTGTCTAAATCAACCACCTCAAGAAGAATATCCCTACAGAATCTTAACAGTTATAGGATTTCAGTATTATTTCTATTATAACATAGCTTATTAGAAATAACCAACTTTTTATCTGGGCTACCACTGCTTTGATTTTATTGAAACACAATAAAATCAAAGCAAAGGACTGCCTCTTCTGTGTTTTTATGTAGAGTGCTACAAAAGTAATTAGTAGTAGTACTAATACAGAGCTACTTCTCTCTTTGATATTTCATAGCCTCATTGATTTAAACAAGCAGCACAGATCATAGCACAATGTATTGTTACGTAGGGCGGGTTTTAGTGTGCCCTTGGGCCTCAACCCGACCCAAGACGGATCCAGGACTGAACCGAGGGTTGACGGCATGTTCCAGCATGGCGGGACTACGGTCTTACCCTCTGCCAGGCCTGCAAGCTCCCAGTGCCAACAACAAGATGATATTGGTAGGGGAACGGTCCTCCGATGGTTCCGAGCCCTTTCGGACCTGCCGCTTGGATCGGCATGGAGCAGCAGGCCAGCCTGAGGATGAGGGCAGACGGAGGCCTTGACATGAAGACCTGACACCAGGGCTGTTGAAGACATGACGCCAGGGCTGATGCGACGGCATCCCGGACCAGTGTCGTTGCGACGACATCAGAGACAAGACGAGGAACTTGACGAAGTCCAGACGAGACGAGAAGCTGGGCAGGAGGACATTGGCACGAGACGAGAAGCTGGGCAGGAGGACACTGGCACCTTCACGGGCGGACCCAATGGGCTGGTCGTGGACCACCCTGTCCCACTGTGCGCCCTACACAGCCCGAGGAGGCTGGTCACGGAGGCAGAACTTCAATGACGGAGCCATATGTCATCTGAAGCTCCACAAAGGCTCGGACCCAAAAAACAACAAGGTAGGCGATCCAGTAGAACCGAAGGGAAACAACAAAAGGGATGCCACAAAGAAGCCTTTCTCAATTCTTTATTGGTGGAGACGTGAAAAACTGCCCGACTCTGGCCGAGTTTCACCACATAAAGTGGCTGCCTCAGGGGCTATAGGAAACATATATATAAAATCATTAAATCATGAATACATAAAAAATCATAAAATTATTAAGAACAGACAATATCCTTAAATATTAATAAATCAGAAATAAATAATAAAATTATAAGTACAAAAAACAGACTCAATCACATAAATATAACACTTATAAAAACATGAAGGCAAAATAAAAAGTGACAAATGGATTAAAACAAGCATGTAAGCAACATCAATCTGAAATTGGAGGGAATCCGCCAAATCAAGGCAGAAAAATATGTAAAGAATATATTACATAAAAAATAAATAATATTAATTTACTTTAAAAAGATCCGCAATACATGTCCATCTGACAACAGTCTAGAAATTTATTGACATAATAAAAACAATTAAACTATTTGGACCAATTAAATTGTGAAGCAGCTCTTATGTCTAAAAAAAATTTTTTTTTTTTAAATTGTAGACGTAACACACCTCAATTGGCATCAATCGTGCTTAAAATCCTATCAGTTCCGTTGATCAACGGTGCCATATACTAAAAGAGAGATTCAACAACCATCATTATGTATCTAAAAATATCATGATTTATAAACAATCATTGGGACGTATTTGTTTTAAACCACCCATATCTATCACAACATAGTGGATTCTTTAATTCTAAATTAATGTTTGAATAATATTAAAACAGTAATAACAATCACTACTGCTCTTAGATAAGCTTCATACTAAGACAAGATTAAGCATTACTTTGTTTTTGAAAAATAACTTCTAGTCAGAGCACTGCTATCAGACGGTGCCCAAACTTATCAGTGGAAACTCAAAATGTATCAAAATGTAAACTCAAAACGCCCCCGGACATGCCCCCTCCCGCCCCTTTTTGAAAGCCCCGGGACTTACGCGCATCCCGGGGCTTTACACGCGCCGGCGGCCTATGCAAAATAGGTGCACCGGCGCACGAGGGCCCTGCGCGCATAAATCCGGAAGGATTTACGCGCGCAGACCTTTTAAAATCCGCCCCATAGGCTCTCACAGGCACACAAACATACACATAATGTATCTATGAGGGAATGGGAACTTTTTAAAATATATCCAAAGCAAGAAACCTGTGAGGGAGTCGGTTGGACCATTAGATGACCTAGGAGTTAAAGGGGCTCTTAGGGAAGATAAGGCCATTGCAGAAAGACTAAATGAATTCTTTGCTTCCGTGTTTACTAATGAGGATGTTGGGGAGATACCAGTTCCGGAGATGGTTTTCAGGAGTGATAAGTCAGATGAACTGAACTAAATCACTGTGAACCTGGAAGATGTAGTAGGCCAGATTGACAAACTAAAGAGTAACAAATCACCTGGACTGGATGGTATGCATCCTAGGGTACTGAAGGAAATAAAACATGACATTTCTGATCTATTAGTTAAAATTTGTAAACTATCATTAAAATCATCCATTGTACCTGAAGACTGGAGGGTGGCCAATGTAACCCCAATATTTAAAAAAGGCTCCAGGGGTGATCTGGGTAACTATAGATCAGTGAGCCTGACTTCAGTGCCGGGAAAAATAGTGGAAACTATTCTCAACATCAAAATCATAGAGCATATAGAAAGACATGGTTTAATAGAACACAGTCAACATGGATTTACCCAAGGGAAGTCTTGCCTAACAAATCTGCTTCATTTTTTGGAAGGGGTGAATAAACATGTGGATAAGGGTGAACCGGTAGATGTAGTGTATTTGGATTTTCAGAAGCCGTTTGACAAAGTCCCTCATGAGAGGCTTCTAAGAATGGGATAGGAGGCGATGTCCTTTCGTGGATTACAAACTGGTTAAAAGACAGGAAACAGAGAGTAGGATTAAATGGTCAATTTTCTCATTGGAAAAGGGTAAACAGTGGAGTGCCTCAGGGATCTGTACTTGGACCAGTGCTTTTCAATATATATCATTTATATATATATATATATATATATATATATATATAAATGATCTGGAAAGGAATATGATGAGTGAGGTTATCAAATTTGCGGATGATACAAAATTATTCAGCATAGTTAAATCACAAGCGGATTGTTATACATTACGGGAGGACCTTGCAAGACTGGAAGATTGGGCATCCAAATGGCAAATGAAATGTAATATGGACAAGTGCAAGGTGTTGTATATAGGGAAAAATAACCCTTGCTGTAGTTACACGATGTTAGGTTCCATATTAGGAGCTACCACCAGGAAAAAGATCTAGGCATCAAAGTGGATAATACTTTAAAACCGTCAGCTCAGTGTGCTGCAGCAGTCAAAAAAGCAAACAGAATGTTAGGAATTATTAGGAAGGGAATGGTTAATAAATCGGAAAATGTCATAATGCCTCTATATTGCTCCATGGTGAGACCGCACCTTGAATACTGTGTACAATTCTGGTCGCCACATCTCAAAAAAGATATAGTTGCGATGGAGAAGGTACAGAGAAGGGCAACCAAAATGATAAAGGGGATGGAACAGCTCCCCTATGAGGAAAGGCTGAAGAGGTTAGGGCTGTTCAGCTTAGAGAAGAGACGGCTGAGGGGGGGATATGATAGAGGTCTTTAAGATCATGAGAGGTCTTGAACAAGTAGATGTGAATCAGTTATTTACCCTTTCAAATAATAGAAGGGCTAGGGGGTCAAACTTCCTTCCAGTTTCTTGTTGTGTAGAGATGGTCCTTCTCCAGGGTCTTCTTCAGTGAACACAGAACTGAAGTATTCGTTTAATATATCTGCCATTTCTTCGTCTTTCTCCACGCATTGATCATTTCCACCTTTCAATTTCACTATACCACTTTGAACTTTTCTCTTTTCACTGATGTATCTGAAAAATGTTTTGTTACCATTCTTTATCTCCTTGGCAATCCTCTCTTCTGCTTGACTTTTTTCCGTCTGGATTAATTTCTTTGTCTCCCTCAGTTGAATCAAATATTGTTCTTTGTACTCCTCCCTTTGGGATCTTTTATAATTCTTGAATGCTGTTCTTTTAGCCTTAATTTTGTCAGCCACCTCCTTTGAGAACCAGATAGGTTTCATTTTTCTTTTGCTTTTCTTTACACTTCTAACATATAGAGTAGTTGCCTTGGTAATTGCTCCTTTTAGATTGGTCCACTGCTGATCCACATCTCTCTCGTTCTCCCAGCCTTTTAGTTCTTCCTCTAGGTATTTCCCCATTTCTTCAAAGTCCGTGTTTTTGAACTGTAAAACTCGGGTCTTTGTGCTTCTTTTCCATATTCTTTTAGTGATATTAAACCATACCGTTTGATGATCACTGGTGCTGAGGTGGGCGCCCACCTGAACATCAGAGACATTATCTCCATTAGTGAGCACTAAGTCGAGTATAGCTCCTTCTCTCGTGGGTTCCATTACCATTTGTTTGAACAAAGTTACTTGCATGGCATCTACTATCGCTCTACTATTTTTAGATTCTGCAGATGGGATTTTCCAGTCTGCATCTGGCATATTAAAGTCACCAACGATCACCACTTCTCCCTTCTTACCTATCTTATGGATGTCTTCAACCAGGTCTCTGTGCAGCTCTTCCTTTTGGTTTGGAGGCCTGTAAACCACTCCAATATAAATGGACGCTCCGTCATCTTTTTTTAGGTCGACCCATAGTGCTTCTTCATTGCCCCAGCTTCCTTGCAGCTCAGATGCTTGGATATTGTTTCTGACATAAAGAGCCACACCACCCCCTTTTCTATCCACTCTGTCCTTTCTTAACAAGTTGTAGCCTGGTATTGCTGTATCCCAATCATGAGATTCTGTGAACCATGCTTCTGTGATAACAACAATGTCCAAATTTGCCTCTGTCATTAGGGCCTGCAGATCTGGGATTTTATTTCCCAAACTATGAGCATTTGTGGTCATAGCTTTCCAGGTTCTCTCTTTAAGGTTATTGCTTTTCCTGGACTCCTTATGAGACTTTAGTTGAGATTTGTTATTCACTTCACGCTTACCTTTTCAAGTTTTGCCACTGATGACAGAGTCATCCATCTCAATTAGCTTTATTCTTTGGTTATGGATTTTGAAATTCTGCATGCAATGGGTTTTTTTTTCTTTTGTGTGATATGATCTCTTCTGATTTTTCCAGTAAGTATTCTGGCAGCCGAGTTCTGTAGTATTTGCAGTGGTCTGATTGTGGTATATGGTAATCCTAGGAAAAGTGTATTACAGTAGTCTGTGCTAGTAAATATTAGTGATTGTAGTACTGTACGAAAGTGTTCTTGAGTTAATAAGGTTTTAGTCTTCTAAGGACCATTAGTTTGGCATAGCCTTCTCTTACTTTTATTGATATGTGTTGTTTAAGGCTGAGTTCCGTGTCTATTGTTACTCCTAGGTTTCTAGCCTTATCAGTTAACTCCACTGATTTATCATTTTTAAGTTTGATGGGATTTTGAATTCTTACAATGTTTTTTCGTTCGAGGTGTATAAATTCTGTTTTATCTATGTTAATTACTAGTTCCATTTGGTTTAATAGTTGTTTTATTATGTCTAGGTACAACATTGCAAAATTCAGAGTTTTCTCAATTGATTCTTCAACTGGTAGAATTAGTTGAATGTTGTCAGCATATATGAAGTGTATGATACCTAGCCCCGCTAGCAGGTGACAGAGGGAGAGCACGTAAATGTTAAATAGAGTCGCCGAGAGTGCTGATCCCTGGGGGACTCCTGTTTTTAGGTCGATCTTGTCTGATATTGTGTTTTTTATCTGTACCTGATAAGATCTATTTGTAAGATAGCATGTGAACCATTCAATTGTTTTCTTTTGTAATCCAATTTCTTTCAGTCTTTTTAATAGAATGTTATGGTTCGCTGTTGAATTATCTTTCAGAAATGAAAAAGATGACATTTTCTTCTGGCAGTGAACCAGTTCAGGAAGAAGTGACAGGTCAAACCACAAAATACCTGCACAAAGGAAATCCTCTATTGCTGTGCCTGTCAGTCCAGGCCTTATGTCCCTATGTGGGCTTGACCTCTATCCTTGACTGCTTTGCCAGTTCGTCCAGGCCTTATGTTCCTACAAGTGTTTGAGCTTGATTGCTTTGCCTGTTCGTCCAGGATTTATGTTCCTACAAGGGTTTGACCTCGATTGCCTTGCCTGTTAGTCCAGGCCTTATGTTCCTACAAGGGTTTGACCTCGATTGCTTTGCCTGTTTGTCCAGGCCTTATGTTCCTACAAGGGTTTGACCTCGATTGCTTTGCCTGTTCGTCCAGGCCTTATGTCCCTACGTGGGATTGACTCTGTCCTCGACTGCTGTGCCTGTCCATCCAGGCCTTATGTCCTTAGGTGGAATTGACTCTGTCCTGTTTTGCTTTGCCTATTTGTCCAGGCCTTATGTTCCTACAAGTGTTTGACCTCGATTGCTGTGCCTGTCCGTCCAGACCTTATGTCCCTATGTGGGCTTGACCTCTGTCCTAGACTGCTTTGCCTGTTCGTCCAGGCCTTTTGTCCCTATGTGGGCTTGACCTCTGTCCTAGACTGCTTTGCCTGTTCGTCCAGGCCTTTTGTCCCTAGGTGGGATTGACTCTGTCCTGTATTGCTTTGCCTGTTCGTCCAGGCCTTATGTCCCTACAAGGGTTTGACCTCGATTGCTTTGCCTGTTCGTCCAGGCCTTATGTCCCTATGTGGGATTGACTCTGTCCTCGATTGCTTTGCCTGTTCATCCAGGCCTTATGTCCCTACAAGGGTTTGACCTCGATTGCTGTGCCTGTCTGTCCATGCCTTATGTTCCTACAAGTGTTTGACCTCGATTGCTGTGCCTGTCAGTCCAGGCCTTATGTCCCTACATGGGCTTGACTCTGTCCTGTATTGCTGTGCCTGTTTGTCCAGACCTTATGTCCCTACCTGGGCTTGACTCTGTCCTGTATTGCTGTGCCTGTTTGTCCAGGCCTTATGTCTCTATAAGTGTTTGACTTCGATTGCAGTGTCTGTCCGTCCAGGCCTTATGTCCCTATGTGGGATTGACTCTCTCCTTGATTGCTGTGCCCTTGATGACCAGCCCTTGCTGTTAGTGGAGAATGTGGGTGTCAAGTGTTTTCTGAAGGTCATAGTTCCAAATTCCCCTCCAGAACCACATTTAGCAGAAATGTCATCCGCAGCCTGTACAAGCAGCTTTCGCAGTCGCATGCAACGGCTGCTAGATATGACAGAGGGGAGAGTGCATTTCATCTGCGATATCAGGCCCGCCATGAAAGCTGCACACTCTTACCTCTCCCTGACAGCACACTGGTAGGACCTGGCTGAGGCAGGGGCAGCCAGCAGCTCTATTACTGAACATGTATCAGGGTGGAGGTGGGCTTTACTGCACACCCACCTGACGGACCAGGCCCATACCACAGCCAATATTCTAACGTGCATCAGACAGATGCTGGAGGGCTGGCAACTACTTATGTCCATACGTGGGATTGACTCTGTCCTCGATTGCTGTGCCTGTCCATCCAGGCCTTATGTCCCTATGTGGGATTGACTCTGTCCTCGATTGGGGTGCCTGTCCATCCAGGCCTTCTGTCCCTAGGAGGGATTCACCTCTGTCCTCGAAAGCTGTGCCTGTTCATCCAGGCCTTATGTCCCTACAAGGGTTTGACCTCAATTGCTGTGCCTGTCTGTCCAGGCCTTATGTCCCTATGTGGGCTTGACCTCTGTCCTTGACTGCATTGCCTATTTGTCCGGGCCTTATGTCTCTATGAAGGTTTGACCGCGATTGCTGTGCCTGTCAGTCCAGGCCTTATGTTCCTACAAGTGTTTGACCTCGATTGCTGTGCCTGTCTGTCCAGGCCTTATGTCCCTATGTGGGCTTGACCTCTGTCCTTGACTGCATTGCCTATTTGTCCGGGCCTTATGTCTCTATGAAGGTTTGACCGCGATTGCTGTGCCTGTCATTCCAGGCCTTATGTTCCTACAAGTGTTTGACCTCGATTGCTGTGCCTGTCTGTCCAGGCCTTATGTCCCTACGTGGGCTTGACTCTGTCCTTGATTGCTATGCCTATCTGTCTAGGCCTTATGTCCCTACAAGGGTTTGACTTAGATTGTAAGCCCTCTGGGGATAGGAAAATAGCTACAGTACCTGAGTGTAATCCACTATGAAGTGCTGGAAAAGCTTGAAAAGAGGAATATAAATAAATTAAAAAATAAATTGCTGTGCCTGTCCATCCAGGCCTTATGTCCCTACAAGTGTTTGACCTCAATTTCTGTACCTGTCCGTCCAGGCCTTATGTCCCTACGTGGGATTGACTCTGTCCTCGACTGCTGTGCCTGTCCGTCCAGGCCTTATGTCCCTACAGGGGCTTGACTTTGTCCTGTATTGCTGTGCCTGTTTGTCCAGACCTTATGTCCCTACAAGAGTTTGACCTCAATTGCTGTGCCTGTCTGTCCAGGCCTTATGTCCCTATGTGGGCTTGACCTCTGTCCTTGACTGCATTGCCTATTTGTCCGGGCCTTATGTCTCTACAAAGGTTTGACCGCGATTGCTGTGCCTGTCAGTCCAGGCCTTATGTCCCTACATGGGATTGACTCTGTCCTGTATTGCTGTGCCTGTCCATCCAAGCCTTATGTCCCTATGTGGGCTTGACCTCTGTCCTCGACTGCTGGGCCTGTTCGTCCATGCCTTATGTCCAGTCCTAACTGCTGAACCCTCGTTGCAAAGGGAAACCTCAGTCTCTGGCAATTCAAACTAGTAATCCTTCACAGCATGGATCCTTAAATAAAATAAACAGTTTTCTTTAGTTTCAGGGCAGAGAAGAGAACTTCCTCCATCTTGCTTATGAAGTCATGATCTGTTTGCAAATGCTTAAATCCTAACAATTTGTACCATTATACACTCTATGGGCCAACCCATTCCAGGGAGCCCTTTCCTGCTCAAAGGAACCCTTTCCTGCTCAAAGGAACGGGAACTCTCCCCGTTGTTGCAGCCTATCTCTTACCACCTGTTGACCCATGTTCAGAACAAGAAAAGATCTCCAAGGTACTTAGACTGTGGCAAACACAACACAGTGAGACCCTGCTCCAGGTCGCCACTCTTTGAAAGCTCGTGCTCCCCTCTAGGGGACAACCCATTCCGGGGAGCCTTTCCCGGCTCAAAGGAAAGGGAACTCTCCCCAGGTGTAGCCAGCCTGTATCTACCCTCTGACCCATGTTGAACCGCTGTTTACATGGAAACCTCCTCCACCTTGAAAATTCTCTTTTGTATATCTGCTAACTCTACCAGATGCCAACGGAAACACCCCACTCTAGGGGCGAATCCATTCTAGGGAGCCCTTTCCTGCACAAAGGAAAGGGAACTCTCCCTGGGTGTAGCCAGCCTGTATCTACCCTCTCCCTCTGTGCCTTGATGCCATACACCAGATAACTCACTCAACTCCTTGTGATGTTCTGGCCACTATCATGGTTGCTCAGTGTGTTGGTGCTAGTCTTTCTGCTTGCTATGTGTGTTCCTCCTTCATTGTGCTGTAGGATGTCGATACCACTTGTCTTGCCGCTTTGCCTGTTGTACTGCCTTCGAGAGTTCATGCATCTCTTATCGGTGCTCTCTTTTGAAGCTGTGGTGTGTTTTTGCACACTCGCTGCTGCTTTGTGCCTCTATTAAAACAATCTTCTTGCCACTCCTGGTACCCCTTTGCCCCTTTAAAGTACCTTAGGCTATTCATGCCACTTTGGTGCCACTTTGCTCCAGTCTAAGTACCTTGGGGTTGTTTTGTTGTTCTGATGATTGCTCCCCAGAAGTTTCATCAAAATTGATAATAAAACCCCAATTCTGCAGCCAGAAATAGGCTGCAAATACTTCTCCCTTTAACTTTAATGGGAACTGGAAAACAAATGCACTTATCAACGTATCAGGGCGCCAATGTACGAATGCAACGAATATGCCCCCCTCCCCGACGAATACATATCCTGAATGCAACGAATACTTTCTGGATGCACATCCCTAACAGGTTTTGCTTGTGGAATAAGCTTGGAATTGTTGGGAGTCAATTTTTTTTACCTGGGCTGCAGTTCTTTTAAAGTAATCTTAGCCCTCACACTGTCCTTCTGCAGCAGTTTCTTTAACCCACAGCTACTGCCTTTGGAGGGCTGGCCTGATCATAACAGTATTTTGGTGGTACCAAGCTAATTCCACTTTACAATGATGGAAGTAACAATGCCTTAATAAATATTCAAACACATTGAAATTTTCTCCAATCTGTATCTTTAAATAATGTTATCCTGGAGTTTTTTGACAGCTGCTTGTTCGATATGTTTTGACCTTTTCTTCAAATTGACTTCATGTAAATTGAAACAGCTTGGTTCTTCATCCTGGAGTACTTAGATCAACCCAATTATTGTAATTGGACACAGGTGGGTTCTATAACTTCCTATGGGCTTTGTTAAAGCAATTTTTTTCAAATAGAGCTAATTTAGGTTTGCTATGACAAAAAGTGTGATGACTTAATAAAAAACTCAAATCGTGATTGCATAATTGATTTTGGAATATTTCTAGAATTGTTCTTGGCAGCTGAAAGTGTATGTTATATAGCTTAGTGAAACTCCTACTTTAATTCATTTTGATTTGTATTGTTTTAGACAGCAGAAAGTGAAAAAGGGTTATAGGGGTGTGTAGACTGATACAAGAAACTGTATACTTTTTTGGGATGGTTTGTACGTTAATGGAGTATTTTTGGATCATTATGTGGGACATAAATAATAGAGATGTGAATCAGAACCGGTTCGGATTCCGGTTCACATGTGTTTTTTTTTCCATCGGGCCCGATCGCGGTTTTGATTAGCGGCTGCGCCCGAGCCGATAAACAAAAAACCCACCCCAACCCTTTAAAACTAATACCTTAGCTTCCCCCCACTCTCCCGACCCCCCAAAAAACTTTTTACAGGTACCTGGTGGTCCAGTGGAGGTCCCTGGAGTGATCTCCCGCTTCCGGGCCGTCGGCTGCCACTAATCAAAATGGTGCTGATGGCCCTTTGCCCTTACCATGTGACAGGGTATCCTTGCCATTGGCCAGACCCTGTCACATGGTATGAGCACTGGATGGCCTGCGCCATCTTCTGCTCCTACCATGTGACAGGGGCTGACCAATGACACCGGTAGCCCCTGTGACATAGTAAGGGCAAAGGCTATTGGCACCATTTTGATTAGTGGCAGCCGACGGCCCGGGAGCGGGAGATCGCTCCAGGGACCCTCACTGGACCACCAGGTACCTGTAAAAAGTTTTTTTTTGGGGGGGGGGGGGGGGGGGAAGCTAAGGGATTAGTTTTAAAGGGTCAGGGTGGGTTTAGGGGTTATTTTTGTGTGCTGTTTTTCCTGGCCTCCCCCAAAACGATAAGAGAACCCCCACGATCAATATCATGGGGTTTTCCTATCGCTTTGGGGGAGCCCCCGATTTCTGACGATTGTGAAAATATCGTCTGATATTTTCAATCATCCGATATTTTCAATCGTCCGAAGCCCGATTCACATCCCTAATAAATAATGTTGCGCATCTTTAAATCCAAATGTATTCTTGCACCAGAAATGCAAAACTTATCTATTAATTAGCAGAGAATGGCAACCAAAATGATAAGTGGCATGGAATGGCTGCCATATGAGGTAAGGCTAAGGAATATGCTAGAGGTCTACAAAATCATGTAAGGACTTGAAAAAGTTAATGTAAATCAGATAATAGGACTAGAGGGCACTCCATGAAGTTAGCAAGTGGCTCATTTAAAATGAATCGAAGAAAATTCTTTTTCACTCAGCGCAAAGTTAAGAACTGGAATTTATTGCCAGAGGTTGTGGTTACAGCAGGTAGTGTATCTGTGTTTAAAAAAGGTTTGGATAACTTAACTTCCTAGAGGACAAACACATAAACTGCTTATTAATGAATAAGCAATAGTAGCTTGAGATTTATTTAATATTTGAGTATTTGCCAGGTAATTTTGACTTGGATTGGCAACTGTTGGAAACAGGATACTGGGCTTGATGGACCCTTGGTCTGACCCAGTATGGCAAGTCATGTTCTTTTTCCCATTGATCCCCTTGGAGTATTACCAGTTATCAATTTAAAAGCAGCACTGTACAAACATGTAAGAGAAAGTCCTTGCTCTATGGAGCTTAGAGTCTACTGAAAACAAACACATACATGACAAACAAAAGTCAACTGAGAAGCACATACATTGAAGAGAAGTTCTTAGCATTTAAAAGCAGCTTCCAGGTGGTGGGTTTTTAAACTGGATTTAAAAAGGGCCAGAGAGAGAACATGACACTAATTCAGGAAGTCTATTCCAGGTCTAAGACACAGGAAGGGGGAAAGCGTGGAGTTGGTGGTGAACAAGGGCACAGATAAGAGCAATTTGCCCAATGAACAGAATTCACAAGGAAGGGTGTAGGGAGAGGCAAAATAGGTAATGAGGAGCTGCAGACCGAATGCATTTATAGGCGAGTAAGAGAAGCTTTATATGTATGAAGAAACAGACAAGGTGACTTGACAAGAGGGTTTACATGATCCTAGTGATAATGAAAATGGATACGTTGTGCAGCTGAATTTTGAATAGATTACAGTGGAGCGAAATAGTTCAGTGGGAGATCAGCAAAGAGCAAGTTGCAGCAATCTAAGCAGGAGGCATTAAGAGTGGATGCATGCTCAGAAAGGAAGGGATAGATGTTTAGTGAAACTATAGAGGAAGAACTTACCCTTCAGCAGTGTTTTGGATGTGCATTAAGAAGAGAGGCATCAAAGATGACCTCAAGGTGGGGGGGGGGGGGGGGAGGGGTTCATTTGATGATTTCAAGCTGAATGATGGCATCTTTCCGCTGCTCCCAACCCTGAAGTAAATTGTGAATCTTTAAAGCAAGCTTATTTTGCCATTGTGCTTCACAAATGGCTGAAAAGGCATCTAAGAAGTTGCTGCCGATGACGTGCGGTGAGCAATCAGATCTAAGCACACATGCAGAAATTTTACAATGGAAAAGATGGCCTGACTGAAGAGATCACATTTGATGATGATGATGATGACAATACAGTCAATGCGGCTCTTCCTGCCCTCCTTGCAGAGGCAGTAAAGATGGCAAAGCATTTGGGAGAAAAAATACACGCGAGTTTAGACACCAAATTAAGTCCATTGTCAATTGAGTATCCCAACTAGTTTCCACAGTGGGAGAAGCCTCGGCAAGGCTCAACAATATTACAAAGTGCGCAGAGGAGCTAGTAATGTCCCTCACGGTCATGAGGCAGTGGTTGGAGGTTATGGAGCATTCTCAGAAGAAGCTAACAGAGAATCAGAACACGGAAAATAGGAGCAGGTGTAATAACATCTGAATTATAGGGCTGCCTGAACATGTGGAGGGTTCCAATGCAGTAGCATTTTTTGCCTTGTGGCTACCGGCACCTGCAAGCAGAACAGGGTGAAAATAGACCAGGCACAGAGTATGGGCGCCAGTGCCTAAAGAAAATGCTCGGCCTTGAGCGGTGACTGTTCACCTGCACAACTTTATTGATAAATGCCATATTCTCAAAACGGAAAGGGAAATGAAGGAGCTGAATTATCAGGGCAAGTGCATATACAATTATGCTTGTAAATTTACTTACCCCTGGCAGAATTTGTAAGATGGGTAGCATTTTAAGAAAACATGAGTGATCAGACAAAACACATCTTATTTTTAATGTGTTTCAGATTAAACTATTATGCATCACAGAATAGCACAATCATTAAACAAACCATAGCAATAAGGGGAATAATAAAGCGGTCCTGTTCAAAGGTTTGCATACCCTTAGCTCTTAATATCATGTTTTGCCCACTTTTGTATCAATGACAGCTTGCAGTCTTTTGTGATAAGTTGTGAATGAGGCCCTTTATTTTCTCATGTGATAAAGCTTTAATTCTCCAGGTTGTGAAGGTTGCTGAGGATCCCCTGGGTAGATAAATTATGCTGGAATGCACAATTTAAGAGCAGATATTTGCAGTGATATGTGTTTATAGAGCAAAAGACGGTCAAGAAAGAGTTCTATACACAGCTGCTGTTGTCAATGGAGTCCTTTACAACAGCGCTATTTATTATGGGAGGGGACTGGAATGAATGTCTTGACCCACACAAGGACCTAGCAGACAGGCAGGTCACTAAAACTGTTGATCAAGTACTTGGGGCTCAGTAAGGTCTGGAGGTATCAGAACCCTTCAGGGAGAGATCTTACATGTGTTTCTCCAAGTCACAAAACTTATAGTCGTATAGACTATTTGCTTTGTTGCCTCAGACTGGGCATGCGGACATACTTCACAGCTCTATCTGGAATCACAGCCCAGTTCTTCTTTCCATTCGATTTACACAGTCTTTACACTCAGCCAAAAGCTGGCACCTAATAATTTCACTGGTGAGACAAGAGCCTTTTTTGTGCGATGATTAGGGATGCAATTAAAGAATTTTTTGAAATTCGCAATCCTGGAGACTATACCCTGACATTAACATGAGAAACCCTAAAAACAGTAATACGTGGGAAAATGATTAGCTATGCCTCACACTCTATGAAGAAGAAGCTGAGGAGGGAGCAGTCCTTGGAAGGGCACATAAGGTAGCTGGAGCTGGCTCACAAACATACAGCGTCATATAGGACTTATAGGGTGTTAGAGCAAGGCAGGACAGACCTTAAGGGTCTACTGATGGACAACATTAAGAGTAGGGATGTGAATCGGGCTTCGGACGATTGAAAATATCGGACAATATTTTCAAAATCGTCAGAAATCAGGGGCTCCCCCAAAATGATAGGAAAACCCCACGATCATCGTTTTGGGGGAGGGCGGGAAAAACAGCACACAAAAATATCCCCTAAATCCACCCCAACCCTTTAAAACTAATCCCTTAGCTTCCCCCACCCTCTCGACCCCCCCAAAAACTTTTTACAGGTACCTGGTGGTCCAGTGGGGGTCCCTGGAGCGATCTCCCACTCCCGGGCCATTGGCTGCCACTAATCAAAATGGCGCCGATGGCCCTTTTGCCCTTACCATGTGACAGGATATCCGTGCCATTGACCGGACCCTATCACATGGTAGGAGCACTGGATGGCCGGCGCCATCTTGTGCTCCTACCACGTGACAGGGGCTGACCAATGGCACCGGTAGCCCCTGTGACATAGTAAGGGCAAAGGCTATTGGCACCATTTTGAATACTGGCAGCCGACGGTCCTAGTGCAGGAGGTCGCTCCCGGACCCCCGCTGGACTTTTGGCAAGTCTTGTGGGGGGTCAGGAGGGTCTCCCAAGACTTGCCAAAAGCCTCTGGTGGTCCAGCGGGGGTCGGGGAGCAATCTCCTGCACTCGGGCCATCGGCTGCCAGTAATCAAAATGGCGCCGATAGCTTTTGCCCTTACTATGTCACAGGGGCTACCGGTGCCATTGGTCAGCCCCTGTCACATGGTTGGAGCACAAGATGACGCAGGCCATCAAGTGTTCCTACCATGTGACAGGGTCCGGCCAATGGCACGGATACCCTGTCACATGGTAAGGGCAAAGGGCCATTGGCGCCATTTTGATTAGTGGCAGCCGACGGCCCGGGAGCAGGAGATCGCTCCAGGGACCCCCACTGGACCACCAGGTACCTGTAAAAAGTTTTTGGGGGGGGGGGGGGTCGGGAGGGTGGGGGAAACTAAGGTATTAGTTTTAAAGGGTCGGGGTGGGTTTTTTGTTTATCGGCTCGGGCGCAGCCGATAAACAAAATCGCGATCGGGCCCAATAAAAAAAACCCATATGTGAATCGGGACCCGAACCCGTTCCGGTTCACATCTCTAATTAAGAGAGCTTTGATACTCCCGCAAAGAGTATACGAACGTGGGAATAAGGCTGGAGCTATGCTGGCCCGATTACTAAGGTGCCGAATGCAACAAACTTTAACCATGGGAGTTCATAAACCTGATGGTGTCGTTACGCACGCCGTGGTGGAAATTAGTGAAAGATTTAGATCTTACTTTGCTCAGCTGTATTCGGATAACGAGCAAATCCTCAATGCTGAACAACCCCAATACTTATGAATATTCCTTTGTAGTCTTTAACAGAAAGGCAGAGAGAGAGCCTTGCAGCACCCTAATCAACTGAGGAGTTGCAGAAAGTGGTATTCAGGTTATTGGGGAAGAATTGTCCCAGCTCGGATGGTTATCTGCTGGAGTCTTATAAAAGTTTCTTGCTGGAATCTGATGGGGTCACTTGCAACTCCTTTTTAAACAGTTACAATTTTCTCTGGAGTCGACTGGCTGCCTAACCAATGCAACTATAGCTCTCGTACACAAAAAGAAGTGAGATAGACTAGAGGCTGAATCCTATCGGCCTATTTCTTTGTAAAAGACTGACATCAAAATACTGGCAAAAATTCTACAACTGTGCCTAGAGAGCTGCATGTTAGATTTGGTTGGTGAAAACCAGATGGAATTTATCAATAGTCATTCCTCCATAAATAATTCTCGAAGATTGATTAAAATTATGGCGCTAGCAAGGAGAGATTGGGTCTCGGGTCTAGGAATAGGACTGGAAGCAGAAAAGGCTTTTGACAGGCTTAATTGGCCATTGCTGTTTGCTGTACTAGAAAAGCATGGCTTTCTCCCTTAGTTTATTACCTGGGTTAGGGCCTTATATGTTTGTCCTAGAGCCTGGATACTCACGAATGGGAATCTATCAGACTTTTTTCCTATGAAGAGGGGAACGAGGCAGGGGTGCCCCCTTTCCTTTCTACTTTTTGACATGGCAATAGAGGTGCCAGCACAGAAAATATGCCTGGATCTAAAAATACATGGTTTTTGGTTGGGAGGCAAAATGCACACTATTTCCTTGTACATGGATGATGTTTTGATATATCTCGCTAATCCTGAAGCCTCAGGACAGAAGATGACTTGGATAATAAAATTCCTTTGGCTTGATGGCTGGCTACATAGTTAACTTGCAAAAGTCAAAATTGATTCCGATAGGAGCTTGTACTCCAAGGACTATCCTGCAGTGTCTCGCTTCTTTTAAGCAAGCTGCCTCTTATATTAAATACTTGGGCGTCTGTGCCCCTTATCAGGAGAGGGACCTGTATAAACTCAATTATGCACCCATCTTTACTAAGATTCAACAAGATCGTCGGGAATGGTCTGGGTACTACATATCACATAACTAATAGTTGCCTTTCTGAACGTATAATTTGTAATGTCATATATAGTGTCTTCTGTATGTACTAGTTAAAGATAATGTATATTGTTGTATATAGTGCTTTTTGGAGTATATAATTTATATATAGTGTATAAGGTTATCCACAGTCCCTTTTTGAGTGTATAATTTGCAATGTTACATATGTTCTTTGGTTGTTTTTCCATCAGGTATTGTTCCTATTCTCCTCTTCCTCTTTTCCCTCTCTTCTCTCACCCATTCTCTCTTCCTAGCTGCATCCTCCCCCCCACCCTGGTTTTTTGTATTTTCCTCCTTCAGTTATATTGAAAACCAGCATGATGTACCCACGAATGTCGGTATATAAGAACATAAGAAAATGCCATACTGGGTCAGACCAAGGGTCCATCAAGCCCAGCATCCTGTTTCCAACAGTGGCCAATCCAGGCCATAAGAACCTGGCAAGTACCCAAAAAAAGTCTATTCCATGTTACCATTGCTAATGGCAGTGGCTATTCTCTAAGTGAACTTAATAGCAGGTAATGGACTTCTCCTCCAAGAACTTATCCAATCACTTTTTAAACACAGCTATACCAACTGCACTAACCACATCCTCTGGCAATAAATTCCAGAGTTTATTTGTGTGTTGAGTAAAAAAGAACTTTCTCCGATTAGTTTTAAATGTGCCCCATGCTAACTTCATGGAGTGCCCCCTAGTCTTTCTACTATCCAAAAGAGTAAATAACCGATTCACATCTACCCGTTCTAGACCTCTCATGATTTTAAACACCTCTATCATATCCCCCCTCAGTCGTCTCTTCTCCAAGCTGAAAAGTCCTAACCTCTTTAGTCTTTCCTCATAGGGGAGTTGTTCCATTCCCCTTATCATTTTGGTAGCCCTTCTCTGTACCTTCTCCATCGCAATTATATCTTTTTTGAGATGCGGCGACCAGAATTGTACGCAGTATTCAAGGTGCAGTCTCACCATGAAGCGATACAGAGGCATTATGACATTTTCCGTTTTATTCACCATTCCCTTTCTAATAATTCCCAACATTCTATTTGCTTTTTTGACTGCCGCAGCACACTGTACTGACGATTTCAATGTGTTATCCACTATGACACCTAGAACTCTTTCTTGGGTTGTAGCACCTAATATGGAACCCAACATTGTGTAATTATAGCATGGGTTATTTTTCCCTATATGCATCACCTTGCACTTATCCACATTAAATTTCATCTGCCATTTGGATGCCCAATTTTCCAGTCTCACAAGGTCTTCCTGCAATTTATCACAATCCTCTTGTGATTTAACTACTCTGAACAATTTTGTGTCATCTGCAAATTTGATTATCTCACTCGTTGTATTTCTTTCCAGATCATTTATAAATATATTGAAAAGTAAGGGTCCCAATACAGATCCCTGAGGCACTCCACTGTCCACTCCCTTCCACTGAGAAAACTGCCCATTTAATCCTACTCTCTGTTTCCTGTCTTTTAGCCAGTTTGCAATCCACGAAAGGATATCGCCACCTATCCCATGACTTTTTACTTTTCCTAGAAGCCTCTCATGAGGAACTTTGTCAAACGCCTTCTGAAAATCCAAGTATACTATATCTACCGGTTCACCTTTATCCACATGTTTATTAACTCCTTCAAAAAAGTGAAGCAGATTTGTGAGGCAAGACTTGCCCTGGGTAAAGCCATGCTGACTTTGTTCCATTAAACCATGTCTTTCTATATGTTCTGTGATTTTAATGTTTAGAACACTTTCCACTGTTTTTCCTGGCACTGAAGTCAGGCTAACCGGTCTGTAGTTTCCCGGATCGCCCCTGGAACCCTTTTTAAATATTGGGGTTACATTTGCTATCCTCCAGTCTTCAGGTACAATGGATGATTTTAATGATAAGTTACAAATTTTTACTAATAGGTCTGAAATTTCATTTTTTAGTTCCTTTATAACTCTGGGGTGTATACCATCCGGTCCAGGTGATTTACTACTCTTCAGTTTGTCAATCAGGCCTACCACATCTTCTTGGTTCACTGTGATTTGATTCAGTCCATCTGAATCATTACCCATGAAAACCTTCTCCATTACGGGTACCTCCCCAACATCCTCTTCAGTAAACACCGAAGCAAAGAAATCATTTAATCTTTCCGCGATGGCCTTATCTTCTCTAAGTGCCCCTTTAACCCCTCGATCATCTAACGGTCCAACTGATAACATAATTAATATCATGGACGGGTAGAGCAAATGTATTTAAAATGAATATTCTTTCATGCTTGTTAAACCTTTTCCAACATGTGCAATGTTTTTTTTTTTGTCAAATTGCTTCTTTACTACAGTCAATGGGATATTGTCCAGGTTTCTGGGGGTGATTGTTATGACCGTCAGTCGCAGCCACCCGCGGCAGGCTCAACTCACGTTGTGTCATGCTTGGTTCTCTAACCCCGGTACTATCGCGGTGGTGGCCAGCCGCTACCGCTGCATTCCTTCTGGCTCCCTGCACTCCACGTGGCGGCTGGGATGCCACTGACCAGGATTCCAATCCTGGGCCTCTCTAGGCATGCACGTGTGCCATCTATCTGCCCTTTAAAGGGCCAATGACGGGAACTCCAGGCTCGTCCCCGGCTGATGACATCACTGGCCCGGACTACTTAATCTTCAATTCCAGCCTCCACTAACCGACTTGGCAATGAATTCCTTGGCTCCTTCTAGGTGCCAGTTCCTGTTCCACGGTCCAGTTGTTCCTGCCTTCAGATCTCTGCACTTCTCCTTCCAGTTTCCTGCCTTCGCACTTCCCGCTCCGTGGGTCCTGGCTTAGCGCTACTTCTCCTGGACTTTGTCTCAGCGCTTCCCGCCCTCGGGGCCAGGCTTAGCGCCTCTCCACCCAGACTTTCTCTCAGCGCTTCCCGCTTCGCGGGTCCTGGCTCGGCACTACTTCACTGGACTTTCTCTCAGCACTTCCCTCACCTCCGGGCCAGGATCAGCACAACTCCACCTGGACTCTCTTTCAGCGCTTCCCGTTCCACGGGCCCTAGTTCTGCGCTACCTCACCTGGACTCTCTCTAGCGCTTTCTGCTCCTCAGGGCCAAGCTCAGCACCATCTTGTGAGTCCCTTCCGCAGTGACTTCTGCTCCTTGGGACCCCCACGGCCCTTCTCCTTGTGGATTACTACA
Source organism: Rhinatrema bivittatum (assembly GCF_901001135.1). Lineage (NCBI taxonomy): Eukaryota > Metazoa > Chordata > Amphibia > Gymnophiona > Rhinatrematidae > Rhinatrema > Rhinatrema bivittatum. The sequence goes on along the minus strand of NC_042621.1, from coordinate 220,953,344 downwards.
GTGCCTGTTCTCTTCAAGATTGGACTCAGCACAGTACTCCATCAGACTATGTCCCAGCGCCCCACTCCTCGGGGCACCCCCCTGCACTGCTACTTTCTGGACATCAACTTCAGCGGGTTCCCCGCTCTAGCCCTTACTCAGCATACTACAGTTCGTGTCTCTGCACCTGCACCTCCTCATCCCGAAGCCACTCTCACGTGATCCTGCTCTACTCCCTTCAGAGCTGCAGTGGCCTTGCACTCCCTGAGACTCCTCCTCCTCCTCCCTCCGAGAGTGCTCCTGCTCGAACTGTGCCTGTGCTCCCCGACACTCTCTGCACCCACTCGCCTACCCTCTCCGGGACCAGCCACACAGAGGTGCTCCTACGTCCTGCCGCCCCCAGCACCCAAGGGCTCAACCTGCAGGGAACGAGGGTCGGCACAAGTGGAGTTCCAGCTTGCCTCTGTTCCCGGCCAGCCTCGCCTCCCGACAGTGGGGACCTGTGGGGGCCCAACCCTTCAGGTCGCAACAACTCCACCTCGGGCCAAGGGTCCACAATTCCTAACAGTGATAAACCCTCATGAGTGAAGCTGAGGACTTTATGGAGGTCTAAAGATGGGGGAGGGCTTGGCCTTCCCAACTTACAAGGTTATTATTGGGTGGCTTGGCTCGCTGGAGCATTTACCTGGCTGTTTCAGAACAAACTTCTCTTTGGAACTTGCAGGAGAAGCTGATCCCATTTCCCTTCTCACTTACATCCTGCTGACTGCTGGGGGTCGATGGGCTTGCCATTGATGTTCTCTTGTTGCACACATGGTACACGTGTGGAGGTATATGTGTAGGGGCCTGGGGATGGGGGGGGGGGGCACCCTGTATCAGTGTCCCCTCTGAGGCGTAGAATTAAACGATGCCTGCATTCGTTTAATAAGGAGGCAAAGATATGGTGGGATGAAGGATTGAGATGCCTGGGTCAAATGTATAAGGATGGAGTGATAAAGCCTTTTATTGACGTAAAGGCTGAATTTTATCTGCCTGACCAATCTCGCATCTGCTATGGCAAATTATTGAGGATCTTGGATAAACCTGGAGGGGAGGGGTGGAGTTGGTCAGAACTTACCCCACTGGAAAAAGCATTTTTACATGGGGATGTTCCAGGGAGAGCTAGTTCTGTTCTTTACAAGGCCATTATACAATTGTACCTGTCTATGGAACCCTCTCTTATGGTCGAAGAGTACTGGAATAGAGAGATAGGGCGGAATATAGACCCAAAAGAGTAGCAGAGAATATGGCAGAATGCACACAGGAAATCGATGCGAACTGCTGGTTAAACTTACTTTGTGCAGTTACAGATATCCCCTTTCTCATAACTTCTCTTCTCCTTCCTCTCCACTTTGTTGGAGGGGCTGTGGGCAAATGGGTACCTACTTACATGTCTGGTGGGAATGTCCATTTGTTCAGGCCTTTTGGATGCAGGTCAACAGACTAGTTAATCAAATGTTGCAGTGTATGATTGTCCTCACACTGGCTGTTTGCTGGGCCGTGGGAGGGACAGTTCATGGACAAACATAAAAAAAGTGTGTGTCACATCTGACACATGCTGCCAGATTTTCCACCACAGCTACTAAATTGAAATCGGTGCAGATGCTAGAGCACTGGAGAAGTCAAGTGCATTTTATTGTGCTGACTGAAAGCCAGGGTTATAAAGTGTGGAACTGTTACTGGAAATTTTATAGCTGTGCCTAGGTTTAGGCATGTGTGTTTGTTACTTTAGCTTTGTGGTACATGTATTGGAAATTGAGAATTCTGTGCTTTACGATGACTTAAATACAAAGTTACAAAAAAAAAGATGACCTCAGCGTTACAGGCCATGAGAACAGGAGGATGAGATGCCATCCACAAAAACAGAAAAATAGGGGAGAGGAGACTTTTTTTTTGGGGGGGGGGGGGGGGGGGGGGGAAGGCAGTGCTGGGTGAGGAGAAGGACAAGAAGTTCTGTCTTGGCCATGTTAAGTTTAAAGTGGTATCACCAAAAAAGAGCTAATTATTTTCCATTCAATTAAATCACCACAACAACAAGGAAAAAGAAAAAGGAACAATTGTACCACAAGGCTGTGCTCAAAAATTTTTTTTTAACTAAAATTGACCGTATCGGCAAGCCTGGCGACAAAACCCTGTCAAAAAATAGAGCAGGGATTGTCCGGACTTCTCATCATTTACAGTCAACTTTGAAACTCTATTTTTTACTATACTTTTTTGGAATTTGATTTTTTAGTTATTTTTTCAAATTTTTTAAATGTTTTCCTAAAATTTGTAAATCTAGAGCAATATGTTTCAATTTTAATTGCAATCAAAGGGAACTGTAACTCACTATGTCCAGGGACAAGAAATTAAATCTCATAAATCTCGACACCCGGCCGATGTTTCGCTTTCACTTCATCAGGAGCGCATATTTTCTTCAAGTATCTCCCGTCAATGTTTATCTCACCGGGAGCATACTACCATCCTTCTTGCCCAGATAAATATGTCAAACAGTTGAAATTGACTTATAATGTCACCCGCCAAATATTTATTTCTCCGGGGGATATCCGCTGCAATTCAAGAGCGGTTTGTTTTTCATGTACCCGCCAAATTTTCGGCGGTGTCTCCTCTCATTTTTGTAATATCATGATGGATGATACGCAATTGATATTACAAAATCCTTCATTAACCATCAAGTTACGACAGAACACTACATGTACATCTATGGGTGTGATTTATGTAATCATCTGCCCCTGTCAAATGCTATATGTGGGTAAAACTATGAGACAAATAAATAAAATATTTATTTAAAAGAACAATTATTTAATTGAACATTCTCTTCTAACTGGATCAGACACTACAAACCAATCACTACAATGTTTTACTTCTTGTTAAACTTGTTTATCTTTCCTTTAACTCTAATCCCAGTTAGAATAACCCCTGTTTTATTGTAACTTTCTCTTCCGTGCACTTGTTTATACTCCTGTAATGTATACTCTTATGTTTTAGTTATGTAGTTATAATGTATTGATCACCCCTTGTTTTATGTAAACCGACATGATACGTACTCCCGTGAATGCCGGTATAGAAAAACACAAATAAATAAATAAAATAAAAAAGTGAGAATGATTGAGCACCGCTCTAGTATAAACACGAAACGGCTAAGTGCCCCTGTAGTTTCTCACTGTTTAGAAAAAGAACACTCTTTTGAAGATCTAAGGGTCTGTGTCATTCAACAAATATTACCTCATTGGCGGGGAGGGGATCTCAATAGGAAATTGATGCAAGCTGAGCAAAGATGGATTAATTTCCTAGACACACTACAACCTAAGGGTTTGAATGGTGAACAAGAATTGAACGTTTTTCTTTAACTTTTTCTTTAAGTTTGTGATTTACAGCTGAGTAATTAAGGACGTTGGCAACGTTAAGCACAGCAGAGACGGGGTTCCCTTCAAGTTGCGATTTACAGCTGATCAATCCATGACGTCAACGACGTCGGTCCTTCTGACTGACCGCCACCCCTTGGTTTTGATTGGTATTTCGCCTCTATTTAAATGCTCATGGTACATCAATGTGGTTGCTGTTTCCTGCAAGTCCGGAAGTGAGTTGAGACGTTGCACGTCCGCGATGAAGGTTTGGCAGTGCTCATTCGAAATGAGATATGTAACTCTAAATAATGTCGAATATATTTGTAAAATAGTATGAAATACTTTCCTGTTTTATTATAGGACACTTGTGGGCAATTAATGGGAGGAGACACCGCCGAAAATTTGGCGGGTACATGAAAAACAAACCGCTCTTGAATTGCAGCGGATATCCCCCGGAGAAATAAATATTTGGCGGGTGACATTATAAGTCAATTTCAACTGTTTGACATATTTATCTGGGCAAGAAGGATGGTAGTATGCTCCCGGTGAGATAAACATTGACGGGAGATACTTGAAGAAAATATGCGCTCCTGATGAAGCGAAAGCGAAACATCGGCCGGGTGTCGAGATTTATGAGATTTAATTTCTTGTCCCTGGACATAGTGAGTTACAGTTCCCTTTGATTGCAATTAAAATTGAAACATATTGCTCTAGATTTACAAATTTTATGGAAAACATTTAAAAAATTTGAAAAAATAACTAAAAAATCAAATTCCAAAAAAGTATAGTAAAAAATAGAGTTTCAAAGTTGACTGTAAATGATGAGAAGTCCGGACAATCCCTGCTCTATTTTTTGACAGGGTTTTGTCGCCAGGCTTGCCGATACGGTCAATTTTAGTTAAAAAAAAATTTTGAGCACAGCCTTGTGGTACAATTGTTCTTTTTTCTTTTTCCTTGTTGTTGTGGTGAAGTTTAAAGTGGTGACAGGTGGCAATGTCAGATAAGCAGCCTCAAATTTGGGATTGGATCTGTGGTGAAATTTATGGCATAAAAAAGTAGATCTGGGAGCCATCAGCATAAAATTGGTACTGAAAACCACTGAAGATCAGAGCACGAAGGGAAGAAGTGTTGATAGAAAAGGGCCCAGGATAGAGCCTTGAGGCACATGGACTGACAGTAGTAATTTATTTATTTATTTATTTAGATAGGTTTTATATACCGACAACCGTTCACACATCGTGTCGGTTTACATGTAACTTACAAACCAAAGTAAATATAGGCAGTGCCTTTACAAAGAACATTAGAACTATAAACGCAGTAACAGATAAATAAAACTAGATAAAATAGAATAGAGAGGGGATTGAGACAAGGAGTGACAAAGGAGGGAGGGAGGGAGGGAGGGGGGGGGAGGAGGGAGGGAGGGGGTCACTGTTATCCCTCCACGTTACAAGGGGGAAGGTTATATACAGGATTTGGTAGAAAAACATTTGTTATGTGCAGGGTATATACATGGTTATAGCACCCTGTATACAGCTCTCGGGGAAAGAGGTTATATACATGGGTTGTATAGTATTCTTTATATACAAAGTGAGGTGAGGAGAGGGGGGCTAGAGGGGGCAAGTGTTAGTGCTGGGTCCTGAGGGGGGAGGGTTGGTAATTGATGATGAAAGGGGGTAGGCTTGGAGGAAGAGCCAGGTTTTAAGTTTCTTTTTGAAGTTAGGTGTGGAAGTTTCGGTGCGTAAGTCAAGAGGCATAGAGTTCCAAAGGGTGGGGCCTGCAAGGGAGAGAGCTCTGTTGGTTGTGGAAATGAGTCTGGTAGATTTTATGGAAGGAGAAATTAGGGTTCCACGGAGTGAGGAACGGGTGGGTCTTGTGGAGGTGCGAGGGAGGAAAGGTGGGTTAAGCCAGTTGTAATGTTCATTGATGATGCTTTTGTGAATGAGGGTTAGGGTTTTGTAAATAATTCGTGAGTGAATGGGAAGCCAATGGAGCTCGATGAGGGTGGGAGTGATGTGTTCTTTCTTATTTATATTAGTGAGGATGCGTGCCGTGGCGTTCTGAAGGAGTTGTAAAGGTTTGATGTAGGTAGCGGGGAGGCCAAGGAGGAGAGCATTGCAGTAATCGATCTTTGAAAAGATTATAGATTGGAGTACAGTACGGAAATCAGAGACATGGAGAAGGGGTTTGAGGTTTTTGAGGGTTTGTAATTTGAAATAACAGCTACTGAGAATAGATTTGATGTAAGGTTTGAAGGAGAGTTGGTTATCGAGTATGACACCCAAGTTTCGTGAGGTAAAAGAGGTAGAAGAGAGGGTAGAGGGTATGGGTGTAGGCGAATGTTTAGGAGAAATGAGAAGGAGTTCAGTTTTTTGGGGATTGAGGGATAGGTGAATATCAGTGAGGAGCTGGTTGATGGAGGAAAGAATAGATTCCCAGTTTTGGAGTGCGGTGAGGACAGAGTTTGTGAAGGGTATGAGGATTTGTACGTCATCTGCATAGATGAAGTGTGTAATCCCAAGGTTGGAGAGGAGGTTGGTGAGAGGGAGCATGTAAATGTTAAAAAGGGTTGAAGAGAGGGAGGATCCTTGGGGGACACCACAGTCAAGATTAACAGGTGAAGATACAAAGTTGTCAGTGAGGACTGTGTAGCTACGATTTTGGAGGTAAGACTTAATCCATAAGAGAGCAGTGCCGGTGATTCCACTAGAGGATACAGTAAAAGTACAATAGTAGAGGTAAGAAGAAAACCAGGATACAGCAACATCCCACAGTGTGTCAAGAAGCAGATGGTGATCAATGATGTCAAAAGCGGAAGACAGTTCAAGGTGGATAAGGATCGAATAAAGGTCCTTGGCCTCAGCCAGAAAGAGGTCATTATAGAATTTGGTGAGAGCAGTTTATGTGGAATGTAGAGGGCAAAAGCCAGACTGGAGTGGATCTAGAATGGCTTGAGATGAAACAGTCAAGAATGAAGAAGGGCCACATATTTAAAAGGAGCTGTTTGATGACTGATATCTGTCAGCAAAGGGATAAGGATTATGCATATTGTAATAAGGATTATCATTGATTACATGATTCCAAACACAAACACCCATAATAAAACACCTAACATAAAGGTATTCACCCCCAGTCCTCTTGGGCCGCCCACAGGTTGGAGTTTTAGAAAATCCATAATGAATATGTACATAACCTATTGCTAGTTCTCAAAAACTGGGAGTGAATACCACTGTCCTATCATATGTAGACCTTCTGAACCACTTTTTCTTAACACAGCATCTAACTACTACTTATTCAGAAAACACTGAATAACTTTCTACCAGAACTTTTCTAAGTTCAGAATTTGGGTGACTCAAACCCTGTTAGTCTACATAAAGCATATGCATAGCACCCCTATGTTATAAGAGCTTTTCTTTATTTTTGTTATCTAGGAGAAAACGTTGTGGTGTATGAAGTCTGAAGAAGTCAAACAAATGCTATTAGATTTATTTAAAAAAAAAAATGCTCAACTGTCAACAGCAAATTATACTGCTATATTTTATATTGCTTGTTTATACTTATGGATCAGTATACCAATATATCATCTTGCAATGGCTAAAATGTTGCACACTTAGGGGTAGATTTTAAAAGGAGCGTGCTTGGCGTACATGAGCGAGCGCTACCTGGCGCAAGCACATGTATGCCCAATTTTATAACTTGTGTGCAAGTTATAAAATCAAGGGTTGGCACACACAAGGGGGGTGCACAATTCTGCACCTTGCGCGCGCCCTAACCTGACCTTCCCACCCCTTCCCCCTAGCCCTACTCTAACCCCCACCAAAACTTTTATCTTACTTTTTGCACCTGCCGGCAGCCTGCCTGCACACAATCCTCCAACACAGCGGATAAGAAATATAAGGAAAAGCTCTTTTAGCCATTCATTTTAAATACACACTGTAAAACTTAAGTGGTTTTATGGCTCCAGAGTTCTGTTCTTGAATCCATATATTTATTTACAGGTTATTTGAGGGCAATCTTATAGTTGTGAGAATATGATCTTTTGACTAGTTTTGAGGGAAATTTGTAGACAAATAGCCAAGCAGTTCTGTAATCCTAGCCAGGGTTATAAACACTGAAATATCCCAAAGATCACAGCAGGATATAAATTACTTTTGCTTCTTTTGTTTATGGTTCTGATAAATTTAAACATTCCTCCTTCAAACATTATGTGTACATGCTAATTCTTTAACCAACCAAAAGGGAAAATTGGTTTCCAAAGTGTTATGAACCTTACTAACTTTTTCTCAGTGCAATAGTAACTTAATATCCCTTACTACAACAAATAGGAAATCTCATGGAACATTTTTCACTGCTAAAGAAAGCCAAAATATCTAACTGTTTTAAACAATTTACAATAGTACTATTTATATGACAACAGAACATGGTGGCATATAAAAGACCATTCATCCCTTCCACAGCACCTACTTAGCTTTACAATGCCTTGCGCTCTCTCACAGATCGCCTGTGCTGGTCTTAAACTTTCTTAAATTCTGAAAACAGTCCTCTTCTCCACAGGGAGTCTGCTCCACAAGTCCACTACCCTTTGTCAGTCAGTAATCCACTATCTTGTACAGGGATGTCTCGCCCACTTATTACATAGAATAGGCACTGCCAGTTCTGTGGAGTACTCGGCCCATCCATGGTAAGAGCAAAGCACAGGGTCTCAACTATGAGCTGTGAATGCTCCTTTTTCGGCCAGGATTGAGAACATGCACAATATGGTGGATTAATGCCTTGCCAACAAACCCAATTAAAACTGCCAAAGGCAGAGGATTAAACCTCCTGCCAATAAAATGATTTTGTAAGCCATGATTTATTTATTTATTTTTTACTCTAAAAAGCTTTACAACCGATATCTATTCAGTGGACTACTTTTGCCCCAATTCTGGTATTCTCATTGATGTTTTTCTGTGCACCTAACAAACGATCAAGTAAAAGCTGACACCTATAATCGCCTGCCAGCCTCAGGAAGACTTTATTAACCCTGCTTACCACGAAAAAGTGTTATAGAAAGTAAATAATTAAATTAGAAAGTATCCATCCATAAACGGATAGAAGGTGCCAGAGCAATAGGCTCTATCAACAAGCACTGAAAATTTTAATTTGACAATATCACATTTAAAGAGAAGATATGTTTTATGAACAGGGTTGCAAACACAAAAAGAGTGTGAAAAAAACTCCACAAGACAAAATACCAAACTAATGAAAAAGCACACCAAAGTGACAAGCTAAAACAGCATGCAAATGGCTGAAGGTCCCAGAAACATTAATCCTCTCAAGAAAGCCTAGGATGTTAATTTGGCTATTTTTCAAAGCCCATAAATCTGTCCTCTGCAAAGCTAGGCTGCCAGATGCCATCAGGCAGAACTTCTTTCAGATTGGCAGGCTCAGCATAGAGGCTTGCATCATGCTTCAGTAAAGCCCAATAAAGAGCTCTGTATGTGGAGACTTGAGAGCAGCTTCTCACAATTTTGCTACAATAGAACAAAACAGTGGGAAACGTGAAATTCCAATTGTCTGAACTGGTGGTCCCTCTTGAGCTTTATTCTACACACTGGGATATGGATTCCACATTCATTTTAAATTCCTAGTATGCAGATGAATCTATCATGGGCCTTAACAATTAATTGCACAGATTCCTGAGGGATTCATTTATTTAATCTCGGACTGTAAATACAAACTGCACAGTCTCTCTGTGCTTCAATCTGTTATACTTGCTATCAAGCTGTTTGCTAACATAAAAACATTATTATTCAGCATTCTACTTACACTAGAACTACTGCAATTCTTTTAAAGTCGTCAACTTTTTACCAGAACTACATGGAGGTTAAAAAAAAAAAAAAAAAAGCAACTGCAAAATCTTAGCAAAATTTAATTTGGAAATATCCAAGTAAGTTTAAGCTTGTAATCTATACCAAAAGCTTATGCCATTAAAATCAGCCATAAAAAAGGGGGATATATTCTACATGTTAAGGAGAAAGAGATCCAGAATGAAAACAAATGTAAAGACTAAAGGGCTGATGCAATATTTGTGCGCAGAAAGTGAGCGCTTAGTGTTGAGCGCCCATTTTCTTAACGCGTGCCCAGCTACCTCTCCTGGGTACGCGATGCAATATTTAAAATTAGGGGTCGCACTAAAAAGGAGGCGCTAGGGAAATTTGTATGTCCCTAACGCTTCCTCGGCATCTGGTGCACGGGAAAGGTGGCTGTCAGTGCAGGTTGGAAAAAACGGACGCTCAGTCTACGAGCGTCTGTTTTCTCCCACTATCTGGATCGTGTATCTTGTTTGTGTATATTGAGTGTCCAGAAAATTTTTTTTCAAAAACTTTTTTTTTTTTTTTTTTACCTAACTTTGCTTTCTTTGGTTCCTCCTACTTAGTATTGTGACGATACTATTAGGAGGAATCAAAGAAAGCAGGATTTTTCTTTTTTTTTCAATGCGCCCCAGGCTGGCGTAAAATTTGCCAGGTTGCAATGTGTGCATTGGCTGTGCGGGAAATTTTTTTCCATTGCCGGTATTAGCTAATAGCTTCATCTACATGGAATTTACATGTGATGAATGCTATTTGCTACATAGTGATTTGGACTTGCTAACCCCATATTGCATCGGGGGTTATGGATGTATGTCAAACCATGTGCTAGTCGCCGCACATGGTATTACATCGGCCCCTAAATGGCTAGAGATTTTATAGGTAGGGTGCCTGTTGTAAAAACATTATTGTAAATATTACTTAATTGGCAACTTCTGAACTATAATGCAACTGACACTTGCAAATTTAGATCCATTAATTTTTTGCTCCACACTCCCATAAAAAAAACAAAATATGCACACTGACTTGATTTAGATCAAATAAATACAAATACAGCTCATGAATATTTCTTGTGGACATCCTGGAAAAAAGAAATTAAAACTGCTTGGAGGTCCCAGCACTGAGTTGGAGAAACCCTGTTCTAGAGTGGTATACTGAAAATTCATTATGCATCTAATTCTGTACTCAGTATAATATTGGTTATAAAACAGGTGTAAGAGGAACCGCTAACAAAACATAAGATATGCCATACTGGGTCAGACTAAGGGTCCATCAAGCCCAGTAACCTGTTTCCAATAGTGCCCAATCCAAGTCACAAGTACCCAAACATTAGATAAATCACAAGCTACTATTGCTTATTAATTACCGTAATAGAAGTTTACGGATTTTTCCTCTAGGAACTTATCCAAACCTTTTTTAAACCCAGTTACACTAACTGCTGTAACCACATTCTCTGGCAATGAATTCCAGAGCTTAACTATTAGGGATGTGAATCGTTTTTGAATGATTAAAATTATCGTCAGATAATTTTAAAATCCTTCTAAATCGTTAGAGTGCACTGCATGGCCGACGCCATCTTTAAAGATGGCACCGGCCATCCAGTGCTCCTACCATGTGACAGGGGCCGGCCAATGGCACGGATACCCTGCACATGGTAAGGGCAAAGGGGCATCGGCGCCATTTTTTTTTTTAGAACAGCTGATGCCTGGGAACGGGAAATCTTTCCCCGAGGCCCCCCTGGATCTCTCCTCTCCCCGAGGTCTCCCTGGATCTCTCCTCTCCCCGAGGCCCCCCTGAACCACCAGGTAATTTTAAAAGGTTTTGGGGGGGTCGGGAGGGTCGGGTCGATTTAAAGGGTCGGGTGGGTTTTTGTTTTTTTTAGCGGCGCGAGCCTCCCTAAAAAAAAAAATTAGCGATGTGAATTGGAATCGGAAACAATTCCAATTCACATATCTTAATGATCAGATTCCCCCCCCCCCCAGCCGAATCTGATCGTTAAGACGATCTGGCACACGATTCACATGTCTATTAACTATGCGCTGAGTAAAAAAGTATTTTCTTTGATGTTTTAAATGAGCTACTTGCTAACTTCATGGAGTGCCCCCTGGTCCTTCTATTATCTGAGAGAGCAAATAAAGCAAAATTGCTTACCTTGTAATAGGTGTTATCCTAGGACAGCAGGATGTAGTCCTCACATATGGGTGACATCATCAGATGGAGCCCTGGTACGGAAAACGTCTGTCAAACGTTTCTAGAAACTTTTGGCTGGCACTCTGGGCCTACTGAGCATGCCCAGCATGCCATAATATTCTCAGCCACGGGGTCTCCCTTCAGTCTCTTTTGTAGCAATATGCATGAGCTAAAAAAATAAAATAATAAAACGTATCTGACCCAACTCCGCGGGGAGGTGGGTGGGTTCTGTGAGGACTACATCCTGCTGTCCTGGGATAACACGTATTACAAGGTAAGCAATTTTGCTTTATCCCAGGACAAGCAGGATGATAGTCCTCACATATGGGTGATTAGCATGCTACAGGCTGAGTCATTCTTATATTATACCAACTGAGATCGTCCGCTAGGATGTTTTTGATGCCTGCCAGATAAGTTGCTTGAAGACGTATGGAATGCTCTAGAACCCAAGCCCAAATCTGTACTGCTTCCTGGCATACCAGATAAGAGCCTGTGCCTCCTTCTTTGTTTATGTACCACATTGCTACTGTGTTGTCTGTTTGGATCAGCACAGTCTTGTTTGAGAGGCAGTCTTTGAAGGCATAAAGGACATATCGCATCGCTCGAAGTTCCAAGAAGTTTATCTGATACTGCTTTTCGAGCGTAGTCCACGTCCCTTGTGTTTGAAGGTTGTTGACATGAGCTCCCCATCCAAGGTTGGAGGCATCTGTAGTCAGGATGACTTGCGGATTTGCCTGTTGGAATGGGAGACCAGCTTTCAATGGTGTTTGATTTGTCCACCAGTGGAGTGATAGACGCAGTTGGTGGGTGATTTGAATTGTGTACGACAGTGGTTGGAAAGCTTGTAGCCATTGAGATTTCAAAGTCCATTGAGTTCTTCTCATGGCTAACTTCGCCATAGGAGTGACATGTACTGTTGAGGCCATGTGTCCTAGTAGCACCAGAATTTGATGGGTGGATGCGAACTGGTGATGAATTATAATGTTTGCCAGGCATGCCAGATTGTCAGCACGGTCACCTGGAAGGAAAGCTTTCGCTACTGTGGTGTCGAGGTCTGCTCCGATGAGTTGAGATGGCTCAATGTGGGATTTTGGATAATGAGAAAACCCAGGAGGTGCAATAGTTTTATCGTGGTTTCCAAAGCAGAGAGAGCTCCCTGTCTGGATGGACTTCTGAGCAACCAATCGTCTAGGTAGGGAACAGATGAGTGAGGTTTTCTTAGATGTGCGGCCACCACTGCTAGGCATTTTGTGAATACTCGAGGGGCAGAGGCCAGTCCGAATGGTAGGACTCGATACTGGTAATGATTCTTCCCCACAACGAATCGTAGATACTTGCGATGTTGTGTGGAAATTGGTATGTGTGCATAAGCATCTTGAAGATCCAGAGAACAGAGCCAATCTCCCTTTTGAAGCAATGGAAGGATGGTTCCCAGGGATACCATTCGAAATTTTTGTGAAGAAATATGTTGAGATTGCGGAGGTCTAAGATAGGACAAAGGCTGTCTGTTTCCTTTGGAATGAGGAAATAGCGGGAGTAGAACCCTTTCCCTTGTTGAGACCGGGAACTGGTTCGATGGCCCTGGCGGTCAGCAAAGTAGAGAGTTCTACGTGGAGTTGAGATGTGATGACTATGTTTGTCCAAAGTGGAATGGGAGGAGAATGCGGGGGTATTGTTTTGAATTTTAGGCGATATCCCTGATTTAGTATGGCTAATACTCATTGGTCTTTTGTGTTGAGACTCCATTGGTGTTGGAAATAATGAAGTCGACCTCTGACTGGTAGGGAGGGCATAGGGTTTAGAAAGAGGCTGCTGTTCTCTTGACTCAGTTCAAAAACCCGCTGCTGGTCCAGTTTGGGGTGTGGCTGGGTTTTTTGTTGTTTTGGCCGACGTGGACGTCCTCTTTGTGATGGACGGTACTGACGTGCTTAAGAGGCAGGTGAGTAATACCTTCTAGGTCTATAGAAGGGTCGCCTCTTGTCCCTGTGAGTTGGTCGTCTTAGGGAAGATGGCTGGTCTGCTGGCAATTTGGAGAGCTGTCAGAGTGTCTCGTTATGGTCTTTCAACTGAGATACTGTAGCTTGGATCTTTTCCCCGAAAAGATTGTCTCCAACACAAGGGAGATCTGCTAGACATTCTTGGACTTCCTGCCTGAGGTCCGAGGCCTTGAGCCAGGCCCATCGTCTCACATTTATTACAGAGGCTGATAGACGAGTTGATGTTTCGAACACGTCATAAGCTGCTCTCACCTCGTGTTTGGCAGATTCCAATCCTTTTTCAACTAATGTAGCCAAGGCTGGTTGTTGTTGTGGAAGGTTATCCACAATACCCTGTACTTGTTTCCACAAGTTTCTTTGATATTGTGTCATATACAGCTGGTATGCTGCAATGCGTGCTACCAGCATGGAACCTTGATAGACTTTCTTTCCTAAGGTATCTAAGAAGCGTTGCTCCTTCCCTGGTGGAACAGATGAGTGAGGTTTTTGTTTTTGGGCTTTCTTCTGAGCCGATTCTGCAACTACTGAATGGTGAGGTAGTTGGGGTTTCTGGTACCCTGGAGCATGTTGCACTAAGTAAGTGGCATCTGTTCTCCGATTTACTGCTGGGACTGAGCAGGGATGTTCCCTCATTCGTTGTTGCAGTTCCAAAAGAACTTCATGGATTGGGATAGTCATTATTTCCTTCGGTGCATCCACGAACTGCAGGACTTCTAGGGCCTTGTCTGGTTTCCTCCTCTGTGATCAATTCAAAAGGAATTGTATCTGCCATTTCTATAAAATTTGTAAATGACAAATCTTCAGGAGGGGATTTATTTCTCTCCTCTGGTGGAGAGGGCTTTGATTGTAGTTCTTCTGACTCTGTGTCCGTATCAACATCCTTCCAAGGAGAATATTGAGGATGATAGGGGAAGTCAGGATCCTCTGGCTGTATATGATGCTTTGATTTAAACACAGCTTTTGTTGGTATGTGTTTTGGCATCATTGGTAATGAGGGCATCGATGGGGAATCGATGGGCCTCGATGGCATCGGTGGAAATCAATTCCGGGTATCCCCCGATGAACCTGGATGTATTGGCATCGATGGATCCTTGAATGGCATCGAGGGTTTCTTTGGAACTCGATGCCAATGAAGCCCCATTGGTCCTGGGGCAGAATCGGAGTCCCCACCGTCCTCATCCGATGATCCAGGAATCGGGATGGCTGGAGCCACAGGTGGGTGTATCGGCATTGATGGCGTCGATGGTTGTATCGAAGGAATCGGTGCTGTCGATGTTGGAGGAAAGGCTCCTATCAAGGCATCGAGTCTATTCAGCAAAGGCTGAAAAATTGACTGGTCCAATGCCGATACCAATGGTACTGTCGGAGGCTGTAGATTTGTAAAGCCTCGACGACGGCTTGTTGGACTAAATTAGTCACCTCTTCCCTTGAAACTGGGGCAGTGTCCACTGCCACTGGGGAAGGTACTGCTGGCACTATTGGCACTTCCACGATGATTCGTGGTGGCACATCCTCTGACACCGAGCCCGGTGGAGAGCGCCACGGTTCCTTGTGTACAGCCAATGGAGTTGGCTCTAGTACACGGACCTTTTTTGGCATCGGTTCGATGGATTTCGATGCTGACGTCGATGCCTTGCTATCCGATGGGTCGATGGATCAGTGGCGATGCTGCTTCTTTTCTCGATGACCCTTCGATGCTGAAGAAGATGCTTTCGAGGATATCGACGGTGCTGGTGATGGATGGTCATTGGTTCTTTTTTCACTTCGATGTTTAGTTACCGAGGGAGGTGTTACCCTTGGGGATGACATCGACGATGATGATGGAATCTTATTAAACAATTCTTCCATCTTATCCAAACGGGCACACCTGCCCTTCAGTGTCATCTGGGCACAGGTTGAGCAAGCCCGGACGTCGTGGCCTGATCCCAGGCATAGAACACATTCATAATGTGGGTTAGTAATGGACATAGTCTGGTTACAATCCAGACATATTTTGAAGCCGGAGGCCATGATAAAGCTGTGGCCTAATAATGGTCGATGACCAGCGGGAATCGATAGTGAGGTGACCGGAATCGACTGAAAGCTAACCAAAAAATGTACTCACCAAGACTTTGTCAAAGGGAGACCCAGTTATGAAGAAAATGTGACTGAAAAAGTTTTCTTCCCTTAAGAAATATGAGGGAATTTTTTTTTCCAGAGCTCTTGATCTGCTTTGCTTACAGCAAGGCGGAAAAAGAGAGACTGAAGGGAGACCCCTGTGGCTGAGAATATCATGGCATGCTGGGCATGCTCAGTAGGCCCAGAGTGCCAGCCAAAAGTTTCTAGAAACTTTTGACAGAAGTTTTCCGTACCAGGGCTCCATCTGATGATGTCACCCATATGTGAGGACTATCATCCTGTTTGTCCTGAGATAACCAATTTACATTAACTTGTTCATGTCCTTTCATTATTTTGTAGACTTCTATCATATCCCCCCTCAATCATCTCTTCTCCAAACTGAACAGCCCTAACTTCTTTAGCCTTTCCTCATAGGGCAGCCATTCCACACCCCTTATCATTTTGGCCTCCCTTCTCTGCACTTTCTCAAGTGCAGCTATATCCTTTTTGAGATGCGGTGACCAGAATAGCACACAGGCTAAGTGTATTTCCAAGCTATCAGGATACATTTTTCTAACTACACAATATTAACTTAATTTTGACTCAACATCTGTTTATCTATGTTTCCAAGAATAAAAAATGTATATTAGTTTGGCCAGCCCAGTGGCAGCACTGCGCACTGCCATGGAGAGAGTTCTCCCTTCAACTCCCTGTTCTGGTTTTTCACACCCCAGGTTGGCTGGGGATGGTGATGTCTGCAGAGGTAGCATTCACAGCCCCAGGGATGGGGAAAGAGTTTTGATCATCAAATACGGTGGTCGGATTTAGAATACATAATACAGGGTTCTAGAAGCAGCCCTCATGCATGCCTTCCCACTTCAGGTCTATTGCTCAATTACCAGATTAACAGTAAGAGGTCTATTACAGTAGGAGAAAAATATCTGGGTCATAAGTGAATGATGGCTCAAGGCACCAGGATCCCAGCCTTGGTTACAACTGAGCTGGAAGAAAAAGAAGAAAAGAACTATGGGGCCAAAAAAAAAAATGCACTGGTAAAAGAGCAATCTATACAAATGGCTAAATCTTTATAACACAATTTTTAGCAGTCATCTTTGAAAGCTGAGAAAAAACCAACTTTACTTTTTTTTTTTTTTTTACACATTTTCTTTAAATATAACAGCCAGCCAGGACTCCATGGCATTGTCCTCCCCGCATACCTGTCTCAAGCTCAATGTAATAAAGAGATATCAAAAAATAAATTTTAATGACAGTGGAAAAGAAGTTGAAGCTTGAATGAAAAATGAACACAAAATAGTACCTAATCCAATTTTACCCAGTCTCACTCTGCACAAAGCTTCTCTGCCTGTTGTGGGACAGTGAGGCCATCAGTACACTTTTGAGCAACAAGGAATAGCTAGGCTGCTCTCTTCTCCACTGCTGATCAGACTCTCTGCTGCACAAGCAAGGTTGCCCATCATGTTCATGCAAGTCAGCCATAACCTACAATTTGAACAGGGCTCCCCACACCTTTGCTCACAACGATCTGGTTGGCAAGTGAAGACACACCTCAGCCTTTGTTCACCCATACTAAATCCAATCTCACAGGGAAGGCTACCATCTTCAAGGATGACCACAACTAGTACAGCAAGGGTAAATTTTCATGAAAACAGAGAAAGTCAACAAACCCCTCTCTATACTCTGCTCCTTTGACACAAGTATGGAGTGGTTGATGACATGCTCCAAACCCCATCCCACATAATTACTGCTGCAGCCTTGTTTACTCTATGCCAGTGGTACTCAACTCAGTCCTCTGGACACACCAAGCCAAATGTTTTTCAAAATATCCACGAGTATGCATGAGATAGATCTGCAAGAACTGCCTCCATTGTATGCAAATCTATCTCATGCATTAATGACATCCTGAAAATGACCATCTGGGTGTCCCCCAAAGCATAGGCTGATAGTCACTGCTCTATTCTATGCAAAAAAAGTTTCCAATGCTTCCTGAAAGTCATTGTTGAGAAGATCCTGATTTCACATATGTGCATTCTATTATCTCTATAACGCTTTTTACAACTAGATGTTGTTCATTCTTCTCCAAGCTGTTGGCAATCTGTACATCTATTTGCCTCTATTTTTCTAAACTTCTGCTCCCTAAGTTGAGATGAGTAATGATAGTGGGGGGACAATGTCAGACTAGAGCATTGTTTCTCAACCACCAATCCATACCATCATTTCCACAGACTGGCGATGATAAATTTGACTTCCTGTGCTTCTTCTGCCATTGTTTGCTTTCACATATGTGACGACTTTTGCCTACCTTGCTTTGCTTCATAAGAATATACGAATTGCAATACTAGGTCAGATCAAAAGGCCCATCAAGTCCAGTAAACTGTTTCCAATATGGCCAATCTAGGTCACAAGTACCTGGTATGATCCCAATCAGTAGATAGATCCCATGCTGCTAACAGCCAGGAATAAGTAGTGGCTTTCCCTAAGTCGACCTGATTAATAACTATTTGTGGACTTTGGCTCCAAGAACTTGTCTAAACCTTTTTTAAACCCAGCTATGTTAACTGCTTTTAACACATCCTCCTGCAATGAATTCCAGAGCTTAATTATGCATTGCATTAAAAAGAATTTTCTACGATGTGTTTTAAATGTGCTACTTACCAACTTCATGGACTGTCCCCTTGTATTTGTATTTTTTTGAAAGAATAACCAATTCAATTTACCCATTCTTTTCTACTCATGATTTTATAAACCTCCATCATAGGTAAGTCGCCTATTTTTTTTTTTTGTTACTTCCTGTTCTTAAGGATCTCCTCCTACTTTGTGTAGTCATACCTAGTTCCCAATCATCTGCTGGTCTTTGACAGGAAATGATTGCAGCTAGCAATTCCAGCAATGTTATTCGGTGAAGGGAACATTAAAGTTTATTTTATTAAAAAAAAAAAATCCATAGAGCCAAGAATGATGCAGTAAAAGACCCTCCTCCCCCTTGCTCATCAATCTCCTAATGTGAAAGAAAAATGTATAGAAAAGTAAATTTAGGTGTTTTACTGTGAGTATGGTTAAAAGGTGAGGTGAAAGAGGCTATTTTAGCCAAAAGATCTTCATTCAAAAATTGGAAGAAGGGTCCAACAGAAGAAAATAGGATAAAGCATAAGCGTTGACAAGTTAAATGTAAGAAATTGATAAGACAGGCTAAGAGAATTTGAAAAGAAGTTGGCCATAGAGGCAAAATCTCACAGTAAAAACGTTTTAAAATATATCCGAAGCAGAAAGCCTGTGAGGGAGTCAGTTGGACCATTAGATGATAGAGGGGTTAAAGGGGCACTTAGAGAAGATAAGGCCATCGCGGAAAGATTAAATGATTTCTTTGCTTTGGTGTTTACTGAAGAGGATGTTGGGGAGATACCCATTCCGGAGAAGGTTTTCATGGGTAATGATTTCAGATGGACTGAACCAAATCACGGTGAACCTAGAAGATGTGATAGGCCTGATTGACAAACTGAAGAGTAGTAAATCACCTGGACCGGATGGTATACACCCCAGAGTTCTGAAGGAACTAAAAAATGAAATTTCAGACCTATTAGTAAAAATTTGTAACTTATCATTAAAATCATCCATTGTACCTGAAGACTGGAGGATAGCAAATGTAACCCCAATATTTAAAAAGGGCTCCAGGGGCGATCCGGGAAACTACAGACCGGTTAGCCTGACTTCAGTACCAGGAAAAATAGTGGAAAGTGTTCTAAACATCAAAATCACAGAACATGTAGAAAGACATGGTTTAATGGAACAAAGTCAGCATGGCTTTACCCAGGGCAAGTCTTGCCTCACAAATCTGCTTCACTTTTTTGAAGGAGTTAATAAACATGTGGATAAAGGTGAACCGGTAGATATAGTATACTTGGATTTTCAGAAGGCGTTTGACAAAGTTCCTCATGAGAGGCTTCTAGGAAAAGTAAAAAGTCATGGGATAGGTGGCGATGTCCTTTCGTGGATTGCAAACTGGCTAAAAGACAGGAAACAGAGAGTAGGATTAAATGGGCAATTTTCTCAGTGGAAGGGAGTGGACAGTGGAGTGCCTCAGGGATCTGTATTGGGACCCTTACTGTTCAATATATTTATAAATGATCTGGAAAGAAATACAACAAGTGAGATAATCAAATTTGCAGATGACACAAAATTGTTCAGAGTAGTTAAATCACAAGCAGATTGTGATAAATTGCAGGAAGACCTTGTGAGACTGGAAAACTGGGCATCGAAATGGCAGATGAAATTTAATGTGGATAAGTGCAAGGTGATTCATATAGGGAAAAATAACCCATGCTATAGTTACACAATGTTAGGTTCCATATTAAGTGCTACCACCCAAGAAAGAGATCTAGGCGAATAGTAGATAGCACATTGAAGTAGTCAGATCAGTGTGCTGCGGTAGTCAAAAAAGCAAACAGAATGTTGGGAATTATTAGAAAGGGAATGGTGAATAAAACGGAAAATGTCATAATGCCTCTATCGCTCCATGGGGAGACCGCACCTTGAATCCTGTGTACAATTCTGCTCGCCACATTAAAAAATATATAATTGCAATGGAGAAGGTTCAGAGAAGGCGGCCAAAATGATAAGGGGAATGGAACAGCTCCCCTATGAGGAAAGACTAAAGAGGTTAGGACTTTTCAGCTTGGAGAAGAGACGGCTGAGGGGGGATATGATAGAGGAGTTTAAAATCATGAGAGGTCTAGAACAGGTAGATGTGAATCGGTTATTTACTCTTTCAGATAATAGAAAGACTAGGGGGCACTCCATGAAGTTAGCATGTGACACATTTAAAACTAATCGGAGAAAGTTCTTTTTCATTCAACACACAATTAAACTCTGGAATTTGTTGCCAGAGGATGTGGTTAGTGCAGTTAGTATAGCTGTGTTTAAAAAAGGATTGGATAAGTCCTTGGAGGAGAAGTCCATTACCTGCTATTAAGTTGACTTAGAAAAAAGCCACTGCTACTACTAGCAACAGTAACATGGAATAGACTTAGTTTTTGGGTACTTGCCAGGTTCTTATGGCCTGGATTGGCCACTGCTGGAAACAGGATGCTGGGCTTGATGGACCCTTGGTCTGACCCAGTATAGGCATGTTCTTATGTTCATCATATAAAGACATAGGGCCCACTCATTGTTAGAGTATATATTGGTCTAAGCCCCTATCTACGTTATAATCTTAGGTCACAAGACATATTACACTTATTTTTCAAGAGTTATTTGTATGCAAATAAAAACTTAATGAAAAGAGTTGTGATGTTTCACGCTTTTTTATTTACTCAATCTGATAATCACTTTCAAATCGCCACCTGACACTGCCAGCACTATTCCAGTCTGCATTAGGGACATATAAGAAACCTTTACAATATATTATCTCAACACTGTGTTGAAGGCAACCTGCAAATGTTTTATTATAGGAGCATAGAAATGCTAAGGATCCAAATTTACTGAAATCTTTCAAATTTTGGAAATCATAAGATATTAGCAACGATAATAAGTAAACATCTTAGTCCGCATAGTAAAAAACTATTTACTCAGACTTCCAACGCTTAAGTCAAAAAGCACCATGCTTGTGTATCACAATGGTGTCTCTAAACGGATGAAGCTGGCTGGATGCTGATTGGCTCCAGATATAAAGCCAGAAAGTCAAGCAAGCCCTGTCAATCACATAATGTCCTTTTGGGCATGGGAAAGATCTTAGAAGAGTCCACTATAGACAAAAATTATAACTCATAACAACTGATCGGTTCATTAAGGGGTAGATTTTTAAAAGGTTATGCACGCTGGGCCTATTTTAGAAAGGTCCAACGAAATGCGTATGTCCTGGGGCTTCGAAAAAGGAGTGGAAGGGGGCGGGGTGCGGCCAGAGGTCTCCAGCACAGCAGCCATTTGCCGCTGTGTTGGAGGATTGTGTGCCAGCAGGCGCAACAGGTAAAATAAAGGTTTATTTTATTAATTTATTTAAGTTCTTTTAATATACTGATGCTCAAGACTAGGTCTTATCGTACCGGTTTACAATAAACAAGGGGGGGGGGGGGGGGGGGGGGAACCAGTTAACACAGGAAGCGAAAGTTACATTAAAACAGGGAAGTAGAACACGGCTGTTTGAAGATAAGTTCTTGGAGGAGAAGTCCATTAATGGCTATTAATCAATTTTACTTAGGGAATAGCCACTGCTATTAATTGCATCAGTAGCATGGGATCTTCTTAGTGTTTGGGTAATTGCCAGGTTCTTGTGGCCTGGTTTTGGCCTCTGTTGGAAACAGGAAGCTGGGCTTGATGGACCCTTGGTCTGACCCAGCATGGCAATTTCTTATGTTCTTATGTTAAGAAAAAGGATAGATTAACAATTTCTATTCTAAATGTATAGAAGAGCAGGTAAGCAAGGAGCGGTTGCTTATCTGGTAAACTTAAATACAAATTTACATAGTGGAGTTCAATTGAAATGTTAATATACACAAGCGGTTCTAGAATAGCAGATCCTTAGTGAGGCTGAAAGAGGACGCAACCGAGGGGTGGAGGTCCTTGCGGATACCATGGGTTTCTTCAGTGATAACCTGGGCGAAGAGCCATGTTTTCAATTTTTTTCTGAATGTGAGATGACAATGTTCCTGGTGTAGGTCTGGTGGGAGAGAGTTCCAGTGATGTGGTCCAGCGGTTGATAGCGCTCGTTTTTCGATGGAGTTGTGTATAGTGGAGTTGCTAGGGGGAACCTGGAGGGAGCCTCTGTATGCAGATCTGGTTGGCCTTGATGAGGAGTGTAATTTGAGGGTATGGAGAGTTGCAGAGAGGATTGCTGATATATGGATTTGTGAATGATGGTCAGAGTCTTGTAGAGTATTCTGAAGTGTATGGGTAGCCAATGTAGTATTTTTAGTATCAGTGTGATGTGGTCCATCCGGCGAGTGTTTGTAAGGATCCTGGCTGCTGCGTTTTGCAGCATCTGAAGAGGTTTGGTGGAGGAGGCCGGGAGACCAAGCAGGAGAGCATTGCAATAATCAATTTTTGAGAATAGTATGGCTTGAAGGACAGATCTGTAGTCATGGAAGTGAAGGAGAGGTCTTAATTGTTTTAGGACCTGAAGTTTATAAAAGCCCTCTTTTGTGGTGCTGTTAATGAATTTTTTAAGGTTCATTCTGGAGTCTAGGGTGGCTCCAAGGTCTCTCACTTGATTTACTGATGGTATGTTTGTGGTGCTGGCTAGTGGGTTATTATCGTTGGGAGAGATGACCAGAAGTTCGGTTTTGGATGTATTGAGAACCAGGCTGAGGCTCGTGAGAAGGATATTAATAGCGTGGAGGCAGCTGTTCCAATAGTTTAAAGTGTTGGAGATGGGATCCTTGATGGGGATTATGAGCTGCATGTCGTCCGCGTAAATAAAGTAGGTGAGATTGAGGTTTTTGAGATTGGGGGGGGGGGGGGGGGGGGATTTAGGATAGAGCTAGGGGAAGGGAGGTTAGGTTAGGGGGTTAGGAAGTTCCCTCCGAGGCTGCTCCAAAATCGGAAGAAACAGGGGAAGGCCACGGGTGTCGGCTCGCGCAAGTTGCACAAATGTGCACCCCCTTGCATGCGCCTGTTATAAAATTGGGCATCCATGTGCGTGCACACAACCTTTTAAAATCTACCCCTAAGCCCTATGGGTGCCATGTAGTTCAAAAGAAAAATAAATTTCTGTTCACAATAATTAAGAGGAAAAATCTCCACCCCTCGGCAGGGATTGAACCACCTATAACACTGTTCAATGAAGGTGCTCAAACTTGTTTTGCTGCTCCACATAATGTTGAACAATCCAGGCGTTAAGGGAACTGCAGTTGATTCTGTTGCAGTGTTCTCTAAGCTAACTTATTCACTGCGGCTGGTCCTCCCCACAATGATAAGTGGACAAGGGCACTGGATCACATATACCATATTCTTGGTTGTGCAGTCTGAATGCAAATGACTAGAAATCATGATGCTGGTGTTTGGCTGTGTTCAAGTGGTGCCAGTGATGGCAAGTGTGTACATATCACAATGTCCACATGTAAAATGTCCAAGCTGATCCTCCTACAGAGGAGATGTGTCGAAAGGTAACATGGCCGAGACTATTCTGTCCCTTAGATTGCATCCTCCTCTACTAAAGAGAACATAGGGGGGATTCTGCAAGGCTGGATGCATCGATAACACATGCCAGTGATGCCCGATGATTGCCTTGCATCCAATTAATAAATCTGAACACACGTTAAGCTCTCCTTTGTTACCTGCTTGGCCCTGTATTCCAATAGACTTGACTTATCAGAATATTTGGCCCACTTGTATGCTTGCTTAATTGCTATAAGCGGTTAACTTTGTTCCAGAAATCTTGTCAGGTCTCAGGACAGCTGCTTATGTTGACTGAGATCGGTCCATATAGGTCTTGCTCAAAAGAATTGGCTCACAGGGAAATTCCATTTAAACAAATGAGGATGACAACTCTGGAATCTTAATAGGTAATTCTTCTCATGTCTTACGATGGAAATCTGTGATGATTTTTGTTCCATGTTTGTATACATATATATCCAAAAAGGATATATGTTCTTTACTATAATGCATGGTAAATTTCAGATTACGGTCCTGACTATTAAGTCACTGATGGAAGCAGTGAAGATCATGTTCTGAAGCATTCCACACAAAAAAAATGTCTTATGTATCACCACATGGAAAGCCAGGGGAAGAATATACATGTTTCTCTTCAAAATCAGACATGTATATGGTTACAACATCAGGAGCCATGGGAGACCTCATCGCCGCCCCATGTATTTGATGATAGAAGCATACAAACAAAATAATTGTATTCATTGGGGGGTGAGGGTGGTGTGTCTCTAAGGCTTCTTGAATCAACTGGAGGGCTGATAATTGAGGAATGCGGGTATAGAGGGATTTCACATTTAAACTGACCAAAAAGTATTCCGCTGGTAATGTAATCCATGGACATCTCTTAATTTACATAGCATGTGTGAGGTGTCCTGTAAATATGATCTAGACCTCTCAACTTTGGCCCATAAACATATATCCATAAAAGATGCTAAAGGCTCAAGTATGGACCCATTAGCAGATACTATAGGTCTGGCAAGGGGGATTTGAGAGTCTCTTGTGGTAGGAATTCCATACAAGATGGGTAAACGCAGTAATGATACCTGCAAAAAGGTTAATTCTTTGTTGGTCAAAAAATCCCAGTTAGAAGTGTATCATAAGAGTTCAGTCACAGTATGTTGAATCTTGAGTGGAATCTTCTAGTAATAGCTTTAATTATTGTGAACAGAAGTTTATTTTTCTTTTGGACTCCATTACACCCAAAGGGCCTAATTAACAGATTGATTCATATGGGTTATAATTTTTAGCTATATTGGACTCAAGATCTCCTTTCCCATGCCCTGCAGGACATTATATGATTGACATGACCTGCTTGACATCCCACCATTTCCAGCTTTAAATCTGGAGCTGATGGCATCCTGCCAGCTTCATCGGTTGTAGACACCATTGAGATACATAAGCATGGTGCTTTTTGACTTAAGTGTTAGATGTACGAGTAAACAGTTTTTGACCATGTGGACTTTGACGTTTACTTATTACTAGTATCTTCTTATGATTTCCAAAATTTGAAAGATTTCAGTAACTTGGGAACCATACATTTCTATTCTCCTACAGTAAAACGTCTGCACGCTGCCTTGACAGACAGTCAAGATCTGACATCATTCTATGTTTCTTATATGCACCTGATACAGACTACCAAATTACTGGAATAGTGCTGACAGTTTCAGGTGGCGATTTGAAATTATGAGATTAAGAGAAAAGAAAAAAAGCAAAACCACAACTTTTCATTAAGTTTTTATTTGCATACAACTTGAAAAATAAGCATAGTGTGTCTTATGACCTAGGATTATAACAATCAGGGTCTTGATTAGACAGATATATACTCCATCAATAAGTGGATCATACATCTTTATATGATGGTCATACAAATTGTTGTAATATGTTGTCTACTTTGTAATATGGTGAATTTATACAATTGAGCTTCTCATTAATTATTCACACCTAAGGGTTTTCCTTTCAGCTAGTATTGCTCACAGTCTTTTTTTTTTTTTGGCAAGCAAATCCCTTTAAAACTGGCTTCCACAGAATCCCATTCCAAAACAACCAAAAAATCCTTGACTGACCCAAGCAATGGAAACCCCCTCACTGGCTTCCCAATATTAGTTAAAATGGGATTTTCTGATGTCTCAAGAGCTTCCTTCATTGCTCCCTCAGAAATTGTTTGCACTCAAGGAATGGGAAATGGAGAATAGTTGTTCTTCATGAAAAAGTCTGTCCACAGCAGACATGTCTTTCCTCTTCAGGGGAATACTCAATATACTCCAACTATCCCCCACTGGCACTATTCCTTTAAGCCATTTAGGGCCAGGGAGAATCACTGACTTACAGGACTCTTTTGTCCTTCCTTCTTATCCTCTTAACACCTGAAATCTCAGGGGTGCTCTGCTAGGAAAGCAAAATCCCAGGATAAGGAACTGAGGCTGTACTCTTCCCCAAAGAGAAAAGAAAATTGGTTCTTACCTGATAATTTTCATTCCTGTAGTACCACGGATCAGTCCAGACTCCTGGGTTTTGCCCCCCCTCTAGCAGATGGAGACAGAAGTTTACAAACATAACTCCACCTTATCTAGGCTGGTGCCACCTACAGTCCAGTAGTATTACTTAATGTCAAAGCAGAATGGATCACAAAACACCCAAACTAACTATATACAGTAACCTAACAACTTCAACCGGCTCAATAAACCCCCAAATGGGAACAGAACCCGTGCTATCGATAACAGAACATACCGAATTGACCTGTGAATTGAAAGGAAACACACAGTACGGACTCTCCCTTTGCTTGTCAGAACGAATGGGCGGGACTCTGGACTGATCCGTGGTACTACAGGAATGAAAATTATCAGGTAAGAACCAATTTTCTTTTCCCTGTACGTACCCGGATCAGTCCAGACTCCTGGGATGTACCAAAGCTGTCATTAAATGGGATGGGATCCCGACAGGCCTGCTCTGAGCACCCCTTCTCCAAATCCAGTGTTTCCTGGAGCCTTAACATCCAGACGATAATGTCTGGCAAAAGAATGTAAGGACTTCCACGTAGCCGTCCTACAAATCTCCTCGATCAAACTAAAGTGTTTAACATAGAGAATGTGCCCATTGCTCTAGGGAATAAAGTTAGAGACTTAGGTGTCTGGCTTGATCCTGAACTTACATTTAAAAAACATATTCCAATAAAAATTCAAGAAGGTTATTACAAATTATTAGTGCTCAAACGCCTAAAACCTTTATTAAATCATGAGGAATTTAGAACTGTGTTACAAGCATTAATATTCACAAATCTAGATTATTGCAACTCTTTGTTGTTGGGTCTTCCAAAAACATCGATTAGACCTCTCCAGATTTTACAGAATTCTGCTGCCAGACTCATATCTGGCACTAATAAAAAAGATATTACCCCAGTCCTTGCAGAGTTGCATTGGTTAACAATTGAATTTAGAATTCAATATAAAACTTTATGCCTAATACATAAAGCGGTCTATGCTGAACAAGTAGACTGGATGAATGCAGTTATTCGCATTCACACTCCCCAACAAAATTTACGGTCAGCTGGCAAAGGTCTTCTCGTAATTCCCTCGGTTTCCACAGCCAGACTTACATCTGTTAGAGAAAGGGCTGTGTCATTAGCGGGACCAGGTCTTTGGAATTCACTACCCATTGAACTAAGGCTTCAAAGTAACTTGAAAGAGTTCAAGAAAGCTCTAAAAACCTGGTTATACGTACAAGCTTTTCAAGTAGTAGCTAGTTAGAATCATTATTTTATTTTATTTGTTCTATAATTTTAGTTTTAAATGTGAGTATTTTACGATTTAATTTTATATATGTATTAGTATTTTTATGACTGATTTTCCTGTTTTTTATGAAATGTATTGTATTTTCTTTTTATGTATTTTATGTTATTATTAATTTAAGAAACTTTGTTAACCGGTGTGAAGGTATGTACCAACACTGGTATAGAAAAACTAAATAAACAAATAAATTCCACCCAGGATGCGGCCTGAGATTGTGTAGAATGAGCCTGGAGACCCACTGGCAGGGATCTTCCCTGCAATAGATACGCAGAGCTTATGGTCTCCTTCAACCAGCGAGCAATGGTAGTCTTGGAAGCAGCATTGCCTCTTCTAGGCCCACTCCAAAGCATGAAGAGGTGGTCCGATACACGGAAAGCGTTGGTAACTTCCAGGAAGCGCAACAGCGTCCGCTGGACATCCAATTTTCCCAAGTCCTTAGACAAAGGATCTGAGTTGTCCAAATCCAAAAACGATGGAAGTTCTACAGTCTGATTTAAATGAAAGGAAGAAACAACCTTAGGGAGAAATGAAGGTACTATGCGCAGCGACACTCCAGACTCCAAGATCCGCAAAAAGGGCTCCCGACAAGACAGGGCTTGAAGCTCGGATACCCTCCTTGCTGAGGCAATAGCCACTAAAAACACCACCTTCAGAGTTAGATCCTTCAAGGTGATCTTGCGGATAGGCTCAAAGGGTGCGCCGCACAAAGCCTTAAGTACCATATTCAGATTCCAGGAAGGGCAAGGCCGGCGAAACGGCAGGCGTAAATGTTTTGCCCCTTTGAGAAATCAAACCACATCTAGGTGAGACGCCAAAGGCGCATCTTGGATCTGACCGCACAAAGACCCCAGTGCCGCCATCTGAACACGCAAGGAACTACACGAGAGACCCTTTGCCAAACCATCCTGAAGAAAATGCAAAACATCCGGAACGGTCGCACAAGTAGGCACCACCTCCCGAGCAAGGCACCATGTCTCAAATACCTTCCAGACCCGCACATAAAATAACGACGTAGAAGCTTTGCGGGACCTTAGGAGAGTGGTTACTACAGCATCCAAATACCCTCTGGATTTTAGCCTTTGCCTCTCAAAAGCCATGCCGCTAGACAAAAGCGTTTGACCTGGTCGAAACAAACTGGTCCCTGATGTAGAAGATCCGGCACATACTGAAATCGAATGGGTTCCTCTAAGGCCAGATTTACCAGATCCGCAAACCAAGGATGTCGTGGCCATTCGGGAGCTACGAGCACCACTTCTGTCGGGTGCAACTCTATGTGAAGAATCCTGCCGATGAGGGGCCACGGAGGGAACACATACAGTAGAACATCCATCGGCCAAGGCAGTACCAGAGCGTCCAAGCCCTCCGCTCCCGTCTCCCTGCGACGAGCGAAGAAACGAGGAGCTTTGGCATTCTTGAACGTCGCCATCAGGTCCAGGGCGGGAGTCCCCCATTGTGCACAAATGAGTCGAAACGCGGCCTCCGTGAGTTCCCACTCTCCGGGGTCTAGACGATTGTGACTGAGAAAATCTGCATGAACCTTCTCTACCCCGGCAATGAGAGAGGCTGCTATGCTGCACAAATGCTGCTCCGCCCATGCGATCAATTGACGGGCTTCGGACGCTACTGGCTGACTCTTGGTTCCCCCCCTGCCGATTGATGTAAGCCAACCTGGTCGCATTGCCTGATAGGACCCTGACTGACATGACACAGGATCAGCGGAAGGAAGGCCTGCAGTGCCAAGCGAACCGCTCTCGTCTCTAGATGATTGATGGACCAACAAGCTACCTGCGGGGACCATTGCCCCTGCACTGATTTTCGCAGGCAAACCGCTCCCCAACCGGACAAGCTGGCGTCCGTGGTGACTACTGTCCAGGACGGAACTACCAACGGTACGCCGTGGCTTAAGTTGCTCGGACACAACCACCAATCCATACTGGTCCGAGCTGACTGTGTCAGTGGTAATGGCAGATGAAACTGTTCTGACACCGTGTTCCATCGGGAGAGCAACGCTGACTGTAATGGCTGCATATGAGCAAAGGCCCAGGGAACCAATTCCAACGTCGAAGTCATTGACCCCATCACCTGAAGATAATC
This sequence comes from Rhinatrema bivittatum, assembly GCF_901001135.1. Classification (NCBI taxonomy): domain Eukaryota; kingdom Metazoa; phylum Chordata; class Amphibia; order Gymnophiona; family Rhinatrematidae; genus Rhinatrema; species Rhinatrema bivittatum. The sequence goes on along the minus strand of NC_042621.1, from coordinate 220,923,813 downwards.
CCAGACTATTGGGACTGGCTTGGATAACAAGTGTAGGACCTGACCCTGTAACTTGAACATGCGTTCCCGTGTGAGAGACACCGTTCCCCGACGGGTGTCGAACAAGGCTCCCAAAAACTCCAGATATTGAGAAGGCACCAGCCGGCTTTTGGCCACGTTGGCTGCCCAGCTGAGAGTTTGCAATAATTGGAGCACCCGTTGAACTACTTCCTGACAGAGCAACTTGGCCCGAATCAGCCAATCGTCCAGGTACGGGTATACCAGAAAACCTTCCCTGCGAAGTTGCGCTGCTACCACTACCATAATCTTGGTGAAAGTTCGAGGCGCGGTAGCAAGGCTGAACGGCAGTGCCTGGAACTGGTAATGCTGACCCAGCACGGCAAACCTTAGGAATCACTGGTGCTCTGCCCGGATTCCCATGTGAAGATATGCTTCCCTGAGGTCCAGAGATGCTAGAAATTCCCCCTGCCTCACCGAAGCAATCACGGACCGCAGGGTCTCCATACGAAAACGAGGTATTCGCAGACATCTGTTGACCCTCTTCAGGTTGATAATAGGATGACAGGTTCCTTCTTTTTTTGGTACCACGAAGTAAATGGCATAACGGCCCCTGCGGAGTTCGTGCGGTGGAACCATCGCGCCGAGGTCACGAAGACGTCTCAGCATCTCTTACCGCCCGGCGCTTGTCTGTAAAACCGCAGGGCGATACCAGGAAGCACTGGCGAGGCTGACGTACAAAATCTAACGCGTAACCATGTCTTATCACATCTAGGACCCACTGGTCCGATGAGATTCTGGTCCACTCCTCGTAAAACCGAGACAATCTGTCCCTGCCCACTGGCACAGAGGAACGGACCGGCCACACATCATTGTGAAGGCTTTCCACCCTGCACATTCTGACTGGCCCCCGGTTGGCCGAAGTGGCGCCCGCGAAAGGACAGAGTATGTCTGCTGCCTGTTGGCACTATGGCGAAAAGAGGAAACCGACCCCCGCGAAGTCTGAGGTCTCCGACCTCCCCGAAATTGGGAACAGGAAGACAGAGTTCCTCTTGACCTTGGTCTGTCCTCTGGTAAGCGATGCACCTTGTTCTCGCCTAGAGACTCAATCAGATCCTCCAATTCCTTGCCAAATAAGAACTTGCCCTTAAATGGCAACGAACCCAGCTGGGCTTTAGACAACACATCCACTGCCCAATGGCAAAGCCACAACAAGCGCCGCGCTGAAACCGCCAAAACCATGGACCTGGCCGATGTGCGAAGCAAATCATAAAAGGCATCTGCACTATAGGCAATCACCGCTTCTAGATGCCCCGCCTGACACGCTTCCTCTGGGGAAAGCGAGTCGTTGGCCAGTAGCTGTTGCACCCACTGAAGTCCTGCTCAAAAGGAGAAATTACTGCAGATCGCTGCACGAATCCCTAGTGCAGAGACCTCGAAGATCTTTTTAAGCTGGATCTCCAGCTTACGGCCCTGTAAATCTTTAAGAGCCGTCCCCGGTAACCGGGATGGTGGTCGTCTTTGTGACTGCCGCCACAGCTGAATCTATCTTAGGAACCCTCAACAGCTCCAATGCCTCCTCAGGCATTATCCATCGCTTTAGCCACCTTGAGGCCCAAATCAGGGGTATCCCATTCCTTGAAAAGTAAATCCAACGCTGAAAAATGAAACGGGAAAGCGGAAGGAGGACCCCTCAGTCCCAAGACCACCGGGTCCGCAGCCCCAAGCCTGGACCTCTTCCTGGGGCAATTGTATCCCTAATTCTCCGAGAGGCCCCAGCTCGTCCCGTCGAAACAGACGGACTACTTTCGGGTCATCCTCATCTGCCCCATGGGTAGCTCTCAGACTTCCGGCCAGCTGGTCCTCGTCCCCTTCAACCCCCCCTCGGGGGTTGGGACGGTAGATCCTGGTTCCCCTGCTGTTCCTCCGGCTCATCTGTATCCGAAGAAGAATCCAGATCTCCCTGCAGGGTCCGCAATCTGTAAGGCCGGGGCCCCTCGGCAAGATCCAGTGCCTGGGCGGGCTTAGCCTGTTTCCCAGCCCCTAGTGGGGGGTCCGCACCGTGGGAACCATGGGGCCTCTTCCTAGCTGTTTTGTGGGCCTTAAATGCCTTGTGTATTAGCAATACAAAATCAGAGGAAAAAGAAGAATCTGAAGAAAAATCCACCGGATCCCCTCAGGGACCTCTAAATTGATCGGGCAGTAGGGTCTCGCAGGTCAGTCCCCCTCAGGGACTCTGCGTTGGGGAGACAATCGCGGCAGGGGGTCATCCTCCCCCCATGCTGCCGGCGGTGTGGGAGCCGCGGGTCCCAGGGGAGACAAAATTGCGGTCGCTCCCGCCAAAGCTGAACTCATGGAGCCCAAAATGGCGCCCGTTCCCACGCTCCGCGGGAACAGGTCGTTTCTGGAAGCCGGCTTGTCCCCGGATGCCCCAGTTCGCGATCGTGCCCTCCCCCGGGCCCTGTCTGGAGTTGAAGAAACACCCTCGCCTCCAGAGAGGCAACTCGAGCACAAATTATCGTGGGAGAGGCGCGCCCGACGCGGCATGTCCCAGTGAGTTGGATGCCGAAAACAGCAGCAAAAACGGCACACTGCCCCCCCAAACGCGACCGGGAGAGAAGGAGACAAAGATGCTGCGAAAGAAAACAACAAAAATATTTGAACTTTTTTTTTTTTTTTTAAAGTTATAGTTACCGATCGCCTCCAGGTCCTGGACCAACTGGGGGGAGTGAGCCAGGCTCCCCGGTGTCACCCCCAGTGAAGAAGATACGCTGGTAAGTGGGTAAAGCAGCCTCTGAAACCAGGGGGGATGGTCCCCTCAGGACTTCACAACCCCCTGGGAGGCGGGAGACTGGACCTGCAAGCAAGCCACTGCGGTCCTATATCCTAAACTAACTTCAAATTATTTTTTTTTTTTACAAAACTATCTAACACCTAACCAACTAGGTCTCAGCACAGACTCTAGGTTTTGCACCTCCTCCACCTGCTAGGAGACAGAAGAATACTGCCGGACTGTAGGTGGCACCAGCCTAGATAAGGCGGAGTTTTGTTTGTAAACTTGTCTCCATCTGCTGGGGAGGGGGGGGGGGGGGTGGAGGGCAAAACCCAGGAGTCTGGACTGATCCGGGTACGTACAGGGAACGCTTGTATGAGGAAATAAGAGGTTGGAGAGGACACTAATCTGCTACTATAAAAACTAGCAGCTAATGCGGCCCTGGAGGAATATGCCACAGGCTCCTGGCACCATAGGATCTGTGGATTGAGGGCCTAATTCAAACCTCTTGCCATGCATACAAAATGGCCACTGTACTGGCTGCGGCAGGCCAACCACCAGTCGAAACTATCTGCACCACAAGCTCAATTGGAACAGTCCCCCTCTGGAGCAGATATCTCCTCCTGTTCCCCGAATTCCTTTCGCTCTTTGCACAATCATGACTCAACACATCTCCTTCCCCCATCTGCCTCTATGTTGTACAACATACGCAGAGCTCAGGCTTTTCTCTATGCTCCACCAGAAAGGACATACCAAACTTCACCATGTAAAACAAAATAAACTCCCAGGATGTGAAAAACAATTTTTTTTTGTAATTTTAACTCACTGTCTGAAGCATTGCTGAACAGCACTGAGAAACATCATACTGTACAAAAATCTTTTTTTTAAACTGATGAAAATAATATGATAGAGGAAAAATCAGAAAGCAACCCAGGATTTTTTTTCCTTTTTTTTTTTGTTGTTGAGGAGATCCACTCAGAGAAAGGGGAGAGGGGGTGAGAGAAAATGCAAGGAAACGGCAACAGAATGCAATGTGGAGCCCAAACCAAAACCTTGGAAGCCCTCTGGGCCTACGGAAATACTCAACTGGGGAATCACAAGGCTTTCACCACAGGAGAAGCCTTTCCAATCAATCCTTTTCAAATAGCTTAACTAGGCCTCATCTCAGAGTATGGGACAAGTTTTCCTACCATCTGCTGGAGACACTGGCAGGCGGAGGGCAACATGGGAGCCTCTGTAAGGTGACATCTGTAAATATGTTTATCTGCCTCTAACTGCTGGGGTTAGTGAACATAACCCACGTGCTTGGACTGGTCTGGCTGGATGAAGAGGAATGTATATATAAAGATGTAAAATCCAAGGGAAAACGAGCAGAAAAGTCCAAAGTCCACACATTGATTAAATAGATATATTACTTATTTGATATGGTGATTCCACAGATTAAATTAAACACAGTTCTTATATTTCAACAAATCCCCCAACATGGTACCCGTGTTTCGCCATGCGGCGGCATCAGGAAGGACAGCAAAAAGTTTTAGTAATTCTGAAGTATTTCTGCACACAAAATGACTGGAAGTGCACAAAAATTTTTCAGAATTACTAAAACTTATTGCCGTCCCTCCCGATGCAGCCGCATTGCGAAACACGAGTACCATGCCAGGGGATTTGCTGAAATTTAAGAACTGCGTTTAATTTAATCTGTGGAGTCGCCGTACCAAATAAGTAATATATCTATTTAACCAATGTGTGGACTTTGGACTTTTCTGCTCGTTTTCCCTTGGATGTTGTATACGACGTGCAGAATTACTCTTCTTACGGTTTGTGGATTATATAACTATGCCTTCATATCTTTATGACCATCCCTGCTGTGTGTTATTCTCTAAACATTTCCAAAAGCTCCAGTGATTGCTGCTTCACCAATGTGATTTTTCTTTTTTTATTTAGTATTAAGTTGGTGTGGAATGTGATACAGTACATAGAAGACTCTTAAAAATGAGTAAAGTAGCACTAATTGTACATGCGAGGTTGGAACTGCACCTCACAAAAAAAAAATCACAATTCTATCAAACCATTACAGTATTCAACCTTCAGAGATCAAATGTCATGCAAAAAAAAAAAAAAAATAGAAACATTAAGACAAAACCAAATATGGTACCAATTGAAAAACCATTCCATGCCAAGACATTTTACAAGACACAGTATGTAACCATTCACAGAAAAACTACCGCTTCTAAAAAATAACACATTGCTGAATACATCCGTGTAAACTGTTATGTTTTGCTTTTTCATTTGACCACAAAGTTGGATGACTTAACCAATACCTGCATTGCTCTTCATAAATTTACAAGAATGGGCAATATGTTGGACCGCAACAGCTAAATTTCAGGGTAATGGAATTTGCAGGCAGGGCACTTCAAAGTTCTGGCTAACGGTTGACCTGATCTATTGATAAATACCCACCATAATTAAGGATAAAGTCCTGCAATTCAGTTTATGTAAATATGAATTACAAAAGAATCATATACTAGAAAAATCATCAGTGGCCTTGTTCCTCACTGCACATTGATTGCCAATAAATTCAGAACCACTGAAAATCTAATACAAGATAAAGTCCTCAAGAGAGGATCAAAACATTAAATTCTCATTCTTTTTTCAAAGTTAAACTTATGCTTTTATCATATACAAAATTCAGATTTGCTGGCATTTCTTTTACAATAATTATTGAAATGAATCCTACTGGGGAGTAAAGTTCATGTAAAAATCTTTTTGACTGGCATTGAATTTGAGCACTTAATAAGCAGAAAAGTCCCTTGGATCAGGTCTGAAATGTCATATCAAGTAGCCCATTGGAATTAAGCTCACATTATAGATGTGAGAAATACAATTCCACAAAAAGAATCATTGGGAATCGAAAATGAACATTTTACCAATTCATGTGCAACTGGAGCTCTAACTGCAGCAGAATCCATTCTGTACCCAAACACTGTAAATGGGATATTCAGATTTCCTCCACTACTCATAAAAATAAACATAAAAGAGTAAAATAAACTAACATTCAAGTTATATTTGCAGCAGTGCACTCTGGATACATAAATCTTGCAAGTGGTCATCTGGCTCAGTTATGTGGACATGGCTTGGCCTTTTGACAACTTCACAAGTCATTCAATGTCTTTAATGCTGCAATACCAGGTATTACTAATGTTTATTTTAACAAAGAAAAATGAACAAGCTATACTTCAATATGGCAAACCTTGAAGTGAAATGAATGCTGGAAAAAATCAGGAAGAATTGGTTCAGGTATTCTATAAGATAATTTTTGTAGTCCTACTTCCAGAGCCAGAATTCAAAGGAAGCTGTGTCATTTGAGAACTATTTTGGAAAATATTTGGAAACATTCCTCACGTATAAGTCAAGGAATGCCATTTTTGCTATGATCTCCTAAATCGCTTTCAATTAAATGTTTATTAAAATGAATCTAAAATTCATTCTTAACTCCCTACATTTTACCTGATCACTGTGCAAGTTCAAAAATCATCTCATCAACACAGCACTAGAATCAAACAGCCATCACTCTATAGGACATAATGAAGTAGAGGGTAACAAGGCAAATTTTACAAAACCACTCTGCAGATATTCTTTGTACAAGAATGCTACTCTAAAACAGTAAATTTATATTACAAAGCAATGTAAATAAATACTGGGCTAGTACAAAAGCTCTTATTTACAGTTTTACAAATGAAGTTGTATTCAGTGTAAATGCTGTGCTTTAAAGAACACAGTATTAGTAAAACAAGCTCTTTATAGAGGATTATGCTTTGGGCTAGATGTCCATAGTATTGTATAAAACAAGGTTCAAGTTAAGTCAAACAATTCTTGTGTATAATTTAATACAGATAAATCCATTTTTAAATGGAATGGCATCTGTTAAAGTGCTGAACAACAGAAAAAAAATGCTGAATGTTTAGAAAATGTACATTACTTAAAGCTTTAGCATGTCAGAATGTTAGATTTTATTCACACTTTTTTATCACAAGTCTCTCGATGATATAATTTTGCCATGACTCAGGAAAACTGAAGAGGTTTGCTGCAGCCGAGATAGCTTCAGACTGCCGAGTTTATATCCACGATCAATTTACCCTTCTGGTGTGACTTCAGGCTTCACAATCTGATATGCAATCAAATACTCTGGATAAGCCTAGAAAATACATAAGTCAATTAAGCAAATTCTTGAATTTAATTTTGCATTCAAATGATTATACAAAGATTCTTAGAACATATACAATATTGGGGCTTTTTAGAAATGTGCATAGAGATCTTTTTTCACATAGATAAGCAGCTGAATTAGCCATGCTATCTGGGACGGTCCTCCGTACCAGTAGGTGGCGGAGCTCTCAAAGCTTAAAACTTGTCTTTGATAGTGAGGTGCGCCTGCTTGCCTGATGCCACGCTGCCTCACGTCTCCTCAATCTAATTTTTTCCATGCAACTGAGTGCGCGGAGCTCTCTCTCCTTCTCCACACATTTTACATTAAAAAAAACCCAAAAAACAATACATATTGATATCTACATAGCGAAGAAAGAAAAGAAAGAACTTTAAAAATTACCTCAGATGACCTGCCCTCACGAGATCGTAATAAACATTTCGGGGCACCCCCTCCCCCCTCCCAGCCAATTTGAAGCCTGGACTTTCAACCTCCTCGGCCTGCCGGTTTACCCGGGCAGGCACCGAACAGAGCCCAGGGGGAGGGGTGCTAAAAGTTTTGAGGTCACTCGACTCATTGACATGTCGAAGAACTGGATCCATCTGCGTTGACGCAGCTCCTTCTCAGGACCCTCCCCCCCCTCCCCTCAAGGTGCAGACAGGCTAAAGGCGATGGCATGGCATCTGGACTCCGTTCTGCAGATCGAGGCGTCCGCAGGTGCTCAGAGGCACTACTGCATCCGCCGAAGCAGATCTCCCGGACGCCGGAGCATCGATGTGTACGCCAGCACGCCGTGAACTTGACGCATGTGCCGAGGCGCCGCTGCGTGCACTGGCACACTGGCAAATCGACATGTGCAGAGATGTGTGCGTGCACCGGCACACCGATGTGTTAGGGGCATCAGCGCGTTCACTTGGTCATCGGCACGCACACAGGCGCACAGTTGGCTCACTTCAGCTCCAGCGCAGAGACATCCAGGCATGTATGGGCGCGTCCAGGAATGACGCGAGCTCCAACACGCTGGGGCACCGATGCGTGCGCCAGACCTCCGAGGCACCAGCGCACCAAGACATCGATGGGTGCACCACGGTGGCCAAAATCTGAGCGCGCCTCTTTCGACACGCCGAGGTATGTGCACAAACTCCGGCCGCACTGCAGCATAAATAAATGCATCGACATAGAGTGCCAGGCGCACTTAGACATCGACACAGGTGCCAAAACATCGATGGGGATGCCGAGCGCACCGGGGGCATCAGCATAGGTGCCGTGGCATAAACATCGGAACGTACAACCAAGATTTCATATGCCAAATGCCTGGAGACACCATCGTGCACGCGGCTCTCCAGAAAGCTGTCAAGGAGCCTCGAAACACTACCACGTGCCTAACGAGCGCGAAGGTCCGAAATAGGCACAAGAAAATAAATAAATAAATAGATTAATTAAAAAAAAAAGCCACCCAATAAGTAACTAATGGAATGGCAGCTCTAAACGAGTGACCCTTCCCGAACTGCCAACGCATAACGGGAGCACCGCAGCTCCAAACCGGACACTGGCTTACTGAAGCCTGATGCGTGCTCAAGTACTTTCTCCATCACTAAAGCGTATGAGGCCGCTTCCGTCGCCTAATCAATCCACAAGCACATCCGAGACTTGCGGGCGTACTTCGCAGACACCTATGTCTCCGAGCAAATAATACAGCCCACCCACCTGCCTTATTATATTAGTTGCTACGAGTTCCCGTGCTATTCAATGTAAAATAATAAGACTCCTCGTCCTATTACACTCCTTTGTTTACATGTAAACTGATGTGATATACTCTAATGAATGTCGGTATATAAAAGCAAATAAATAAATAAATTACGCCATGCTGCCACATCTGCCAATTACCCGACCAATTGGAAAGCAGCAACGCATGATGGTACAATGTCAGCAGGTCGGGCTACCTTGCGACTCTAGCGTAAGTGCCGTAACATGCAATTGCCTCGCTGCCAAAATATCTACATCGAGCACGATCCCGCTATACCGCCAGGGATCATGGGTCTGAGCTTGGCTGAATAATAAAAAAAAAAAAAATCCTTCTCTGTGAACACACAGAAGAATTAAAAACTCAGGAACCCTAGTATAAAGGCATTCATTATATTCAGGACTCACTCCACACTGATAGGCGACAATTACTTTGAACTGCCACCAGACGGGTCCTAGACTCCACAGACCCCACTTGGCAGTATTTCTGTGGTCACCGACTTCCATCCGCCATCTGCCCATACAGGAATCTTCTTCGAGAGCTCCTTTCCGATTTCACTTGGAGTACTGTTAACACCCTACTGCGCTGCGCTGTGACAAGTCTCCGACTCACACCACTTGTTTCTCTTTTTAAGGCCAGGCAAGGGGTATTCCCCTACTATGGCCGCCTGGCTTCCTCTCGTATAGACCTAAAAAAAAAATAAAAAATAAATTTCTGAACTCTTCCAGTCCCCAGTCAGAGGGGACACTGGAGCTCTTAGCCCTTTAATTGACAGGCATTCCAATACACTCTACTATATACATCCTGGAGAACGTAATATTTTTTGATGGGACGTAGTATCCACGCAGGACTCCAATCTCAGAAGTTCTCTCCCAGAATATTAGATACTTCACGACACCTTCTTTGTTTTTCTCTGAAGGAGGGCTGTGGTCAGTAAATTCCACATCCAAAACATAATCGTGATTCCTGCACTTTTTCTAGGGGCAAGCACAGTGTTCTATTGAATGCTGAGCCATCCTTATCTCCGGACATTCATGTGGATAACACTCTGGTGGGCACCATCGAGTCTTCTACTTAACATATCCACTCACTAATTGCCAAACGCAATAGTCCAGTATTGTCCAAAGATCTTCCTTTTTCACCTATAGACGTAGAAACTAAAGATCATGTAGTTTTCCGTGGCTGATTCCTTAACCTTGTTGCCGGAAGATTTTTATCTATATCGTCCTACTGATTCATGTTGCTTTTCCTGACCCATGGGTTGTCGACTTCAACCTTCAAAATTGCAAGAGAAACGCTGTCATTCGCAAACTCATGCCAGTTTTCCGCGAGCCAGTGGCTGTTCTTGGACTCCCTATTTCATACCACCCTTGCTGGAAAACCATCTCTTCCACTTTATTCTCTCCGAGAACCTCGAAAGCTTTACTCTCGAGGTTCTACCTAGGATCTCCATTTCTCCAATTTTCATTTTTATTCGTCATACTTCGACTGCTTCCCACCGCACTAACCTTAACTGACACTTCTTTGCCTGACATGGAAGACTATACCCTCAGTCATACCTAAATATGAGTTCTCACAAATAATCCCTATGGAAGAGTGAATCCTCGTCACCAGTGTTTACATGGTAGTACTTCCCTTCCAACAGCATAGAATCAGAGGGTTTTTTCCTGCCTGCCAAACTACTTACCGCAGGCAGTCATCCTCTGCGATCAACCTTATTTTTCTGGCTCGATCCGCATTATTCATGTATGCAGAATCTCGCGACACACACACAGGCTTGGCGTTTCATGTTAGCTTTCTTGCCATCATTCACGTTGAAATCCTCCTTTTTCAGCCTGAATCCAGGAGCAACCACCATGTACCTCAACACGATGAGTCCTATCCACTCTAGATCTCAGGACAGCTTCATACTTCCTCCCGCCTCATGTGTCCGTCACACTGGACCCAATAACATCAGTTTTCATCTCCCCTCTGCCCCTACCGCACTTCACCCAGAAGCAGCAGAAACTCATGACAAATGACAGAATACATGGGTGTTATCTATGGGGTTATCACATCCTACATGATACGCCACTACCGGGAGCAAAGGTTTTTCCTGTTACCTGCTCTTCAGACATTCCAGAGCACCCTTGGTACACTTACCCTTATCCTTCGCCCAAACAATCACGTTCTTCCCATTCCTGCTTCATCACAGAAGTACGGCCGAGTCTCGCATTCTCTACAGAATTCCAACAGGAATCCTCAGCAAAGGAGAAACAGATTCAGCTCCCTGCACCCATAATTTCTGTGTGAAATTAAGAAAACAGGACAGGGAAGGATCCATACAACTTTTCCCATCTCAGCAGCTCTCATCCGAGCATCACCATCTACTAGATCTATTCAAAGAAGTTGCCCGATTTTTTCTCACACGTAGCAGTCCTCACACACGGACAATGTCTACTTCCATTGCCGGTCTTCCAGAACTATTCAAAACTACATCTCCAATGGCGAATACCTAAATTTAAGGTTACCCCACACAGTCAAATTACCCATTCCTATGCTCCACTGATCCCTTGAGAAATCTCTGATGCCCACCCGCCTAAGCGGTAGTTACTATTCCTTTTCACCCTTCGAAATTTCACACTTCGGACCCTAGATCCGGTTCTCCCTTGAGTTTAGAATTCTTCTGCTCTGGTCGCAGAACACACTCTCTCTCGCATAAACTGCAAAAAAAAAAAAAAAAGAAGAGGTATAAAAGAACACACTGCAACTTTGTGCGTTTTTCACTATTGGCGCCGGTACACCAGACCATCTTCAGTCCTCCTCCGCTTCCCTGCTGAGACATCTAATCAACTTCGGCTCGGACATCTTTCAAGCTCGTCTGCTCACTACCCACACACCTCCAAGCTTCATGTTAGGGATATTACAACTCCGATTAGGGCCAGCCGAACTGTAATTCCAAGGGACATACACAAAGTGATATAGCACATTTAGACTCCACCACGGGTACCCCTTCACACTTCTTACCATGTCCCTCGCCTAAAGCCAACCTTTCGATGGCTTTCCACCTAAACCGGGCACATTGTGCACTACAACCCTTCTTGGGCTGACCACCCTATCAGTTCACCAGGGCAAGATTGCGCCGCTTTCGCATCCCGCCTCTCACTCACAGCTGCCTGTTGGTTCAACGTCAACCAATCCACTGCCTGAGAGTTCCCAAGACCTCCAGCCTATCAAGGCAATCTTACCTTCCATGTGATATTTCTCACCAAACCTTTGTTTTTCACAACGTTACAATCCTTTAACTACAGAGCCAAGAGCTCTATGTCTCCTTCAACCCGAATATCCGAGACTGCTTATCTTCCGAGACACTCTTAACTTGAATATCTGATTACTGTCAGTAGCATTCGAAGTTACTATTTACCACCTATTTCATAGACCAGGTCTGTACGGTATGACCTCACATACAATCTCCATGAAGGACCTTCCCTGTTACTTGGATCACACACCCGGGATCCTCGATATATATATATATATATATATATATATATATATACACACACACACATGTAATAACAACCCCCCTGTCACTGCCCTCGAGCAGACGACGAATAATGCACATTGGACAGACGATCCCAATGTTTTACAGGTCTATAGCACTAAGACGACACTATCATAAAACTGTCCCATCTTTGGTCTAGACCTTGAGCGCAATTTTCCTGTTACATCAGGGACACATGCTATGTGCTACATGCGCTCAATACTTCAGCTGGGTCTCCCACAAAGCATGGCTAATTCAGCTGCTTATCTACGTGAAAAGAGCAAGTTTGCTTACCGTAAACGACGTTTTCCGTAGATAGCAGATGAATTAGCCATGCTGACCCTCCTGCCTCCCCGGACAGTTATTTGTTACCTTTACAACTTGTCTTACTTTGATACTTTGAGGAGACTTGAGGCAGCGTGGCATCAGGCAAACCTCACTATCAAAGGCAAGTTTTAAGCTTTGAGAGCTCCGCCACCTACTGGCACGGAGGACCGTCCCAGACAGCATGGCTAATTAATTTATCTATGGAAAACACCGTTTACTGTAAACAAACTTGCTCTTTCCCATATCTGGAAAATAATAAATGGATATGCATTTTAACTTAGATCCAAAATACGATAAAATTAAGTATAATTTTTGCAATCCATTATGAGCAGACCTGTCACCATTTCAAGACACAAAAAGAAACTGTATTGCAATAAGAACAATTCTTGCACAATACAATATAGTCTGCCTATGAAAGTCATAGTAACATAGTAATGACAGATAAAAACCAAAATGGTCCTCCCAGTCTGCCCAGCAAGGTGTTTAGGGCTGTAACTGCCACTCTGTACAGGGTAACCTCATGGCTTCTGTTTAAAGGAATTGGGGGGGGGGGGGGGGGGGGGGAAGGGAGGGAATCTTCAAATCTGCACTTGATCTTGATTTTTTTTTCTGCAAGATAAAGTCTGGCACGTAAACTTGGGTAATGTCCAGAATAGAAATGTTAGACAAATGTTCATAAGTATAAGCACTGGTTTTATCTTATCTAGATTATTACAATAGCCTTTGTATTGACCTCCCAATGAGGCTACTGCAGTAGTTGCAGAATGTGCTAACTGCAGTGACTAGGGCTATTTTTAAGAATCCTAGGGGCTTTCCCTCCCTGCCTCTTTTGCAGTCACTGCACTGGCTTCCAGATGAGTCCCGAATCCAGTTTAAAATTTTATCCCTTATCTTCTGAGTTCTAAGAGATTGCAATGGGCCTTTATATCTTAGGAACATGCTAGATTGTTATAATCCTTCTCCCCTCAGATCTAGCCAAAGTACTCTTTTAGTCATTCCCATGGTGAAAGTTGCAAAGTCAGTCAGAATCCCTGTCCATATTAGATCGGAGCAAAATTATCTTTATTTTAGAAAATTGCTGAAGGCTTGGCTATTCTAGGTGGGCAGAGGTGAGGGCTAAATGTATTTTTTAATTTTATTTCTGGTAGAATGTGTTGGGTAGTTGATCCAAGGAGGACTGTTAATGTGTTTTATATCCCAGCTTGTGTTTTTACTGAGATTTGCAATTTAATTTTGTATTACTGTATTTATGTTTTATTATACACTGTTTTAAGCAATTGTTTATGGTCAGGAGAGCAATCTAGAAGAATTTACATAAGTAATTAAAAAAATAAAGCAAAGCAAGGTAATTGTGGTCTTGACTGTTTAGCAAGTCACACTGTATAAAGAAAAAAAAAAAAAAAAAGACTGAGCACACTACCTGTTCTCCTCTGTAGATGACATATTCTGCCAAAGCCAATCCATTCACACTAGGCCGACCAGTAACTGAATGGTGTCCTGGTGGGGAATGAGCCATTTTCATTGCACTGAATTGCAAGAAAGACTTGCCCAAAGTTACACGGCAAAACAGTAGGTGCCTAGGATAGAACAATTATAAAAAAAAATTAGTTTCACACTTGAATAAAAATCTGCCTTGATAAGCAATGTGTGTTAGCAAACAGGTGATTTTATTTTATTTTTGGTAGTCTCTAGTAAAATTAGTCTAGTCACTTTTTAAACATAAATGCCTACACTTAGGGCCTTATTCAAAAAGGATTTTCCTCCATAATGTGCCTAGGCACCCATCCTCAAAATGGAGATCCAAATGAAAGAAAATGTACAGAAGGCCACAAAACTAGTGAAGGGATCATCAGAGTTTACATATGCAGAAAGACTGTCTAAAACTTGAGATATCTACATTACAAAGTATGTTTGAAGAGAGATTTAATTACATTATACAAATAATGGACACTAAAGAGATTTTGTGGGACCTCCAAGATAAAGTGGAATATATTTATCACCTTCAGAGAAAAACATGTGTCCAGAAAGATGAAATTCTGGAAGGGTTTTGTAATGGAGGCAGTCACATCTACAACTGTAAAATTAAAACTCAACAACCAAGTTTTAGAAGAAAAATATATTGAATATGCTCATATATAGCTAGATTCTACAACAAGAACAATGGTCTTAAAATCAACAGATCAGCAACTATTTGGGATCGAGAAAGGTTTTCTTCTTCACTGCTACAGAAGTGGCTATAGGCAGCAGTGTTTTTACTCCCATCTCCAAAATTCCATGTACAGAAAACGGCTAGGTGGTTATAACATCAGTTTCAATGGCCTTCTGAACTTCAAATTTAATCAACAATTTAACTATCAAATCACTTACCTATGACAAACATAACAAGACCTGTCTTTGTGAATTGGACATCCAGTGCCACCTCCAATTCCATATACATACTGATTGCTTTTGGAGGAGTTTTCAGCAAAATAAATTCCGGCTCCAAACATTCCACCTATGTAAGCATGTCGTTCATCAAAACCTTTGTGAATTATTGCATTCACAAATGGGGAACCTAGCAATGAAATAATAATTTAGTGCCAGAAGAAAGCAGAGTTGCTTACCTGTAACAGGTGTTCTTCGAGGACAGCAGGATGGTAGTCCTCACACTTGGATGACATCATCAGATGGAGCCCGGCACGGAACTTTGAGCTCAAAGAATCTAGAACTTTCAAACATGCCCTACTGAGCAATTGCAGATATAGTCATCACTCTGCCCCCTAGGCAGTGTCCCTCAGTCCCTAATATAGCTAATACATGGAGAAACCAACTCCCAGGGAAGGCGGATGGGTTTTGTGAGGACTAGAAAAGCCCAAGCAATGCTTGGAGAATAATCAGCAACAATGGCAGGGCCTAAGACAGACCCTATGTGCCCGAAGCATTACACCTA
This sequence comes from Rhinatrema bivittatum, assembly GCF_901001135.1. Lineage (NCBI taxonomy): Eukaryota > Metazoa > Chordata > Amphibia > Gymnophiona > Rhinatrematidae > Rhinatrema > Rhinatrema bivittatum. The sequence continues at coordinate 220,908,322 of NC_042621.1, read as the reverse complement.
GCTGACCATGCAGGACAGTTTCAAGAGTTTCAGGGCATGAATGGCAACTCCTGAATAGATCACTAGCCCAAATCTGAGCAGGGAGAGAGTTAGGCCTGAAGCTCACCCACCCTGCACCCTGTCAAGGGCAGGGCTATCCATCCTGTCTAAGGATTGGTCAGATGTACAGGAAGGCACTTTGGGCAACCTAGTGAAGAGAGAAAAGCTAAAGGCAGTATTGGCCAAAGCCTGGCGAAAATATAGTGAAAACATGGTGCATCTTTCCCTTCAGGTATACACTAAGATCTACCATGAACACCTTAGCTTTTCCTCCCCTCCCCCCCAACTGGAAGTTGGAGGGAGCGAGAACACAAGGAGGCAGACTGCTGGGGAAGCACAAGTCGCTAGGTGGTATATCCCAACCCCAAAAGAATAACCCACTGCCGATTCCAGTAGGGAGTTACCTACCAAGATAAAGCCCTCAGTCTGCTTGGAACAGCTGAAACCGAGCGAATTCACCAGGGAAGAAATTCAGAAATACACCACTAAGAGACAGGAAGTCAGGTTGCTGCAAGTGCAACTCCTGTTGAACAGGATTTCTTCACTGGCCTGGAAACCCTAATGTTATCAGGGCAGGGCCAGGGTGATCTTGGAACAGACTGCCAAGCTCCTGGGTTAGGTATTAATACCCCAGCCATGATTGCAAATACTTCTCCCAAGAAAGCACACGGTCCAGTAATGGAACAATAATTGCATGAACCAGGACCCCACTGTCCGCAGACAGGGTTCTCTCTAAAATGAGGAAGCATAGCTTGCAAGCCACAATAACCAAGAGCAGCACCTCTGTTACGGTGTCCCTCGTCCCCCATCTTCCTCAGCTATGGGACTAGAACCCTCCTCACTGAGGTAGGGTCCCCACAGGTGAGAATGACTGGCCAGAATGGCCCATTGAACTCAGCAGGTATCAAGGTGACTCCTGGATGGGAGAAACCCTTAAGGTTCACCTAGGAGCTACTCTGGAAAGGCTCCCTAGCGAATTAGACCTGATGTGCTTAGAACAACCTAAGTAGGTCACTACCACTTGACTGGCTGTCGGAGCAAGGAACAGAGAGCAACTGCCAGTCAGAAGCGGTGAAATCCCTTCCATAGGAATGAAGAACAAGGGACACCCCTTGTGAGGGTGGACAATTGGGTGCCCAGAGGGGAACCCATAAGAGTTGCACAGGAACCCACTCAAATCTCCCCTTCTTGAAGGGAGAGGAGTAATGGGAATCAGGGCTTCCTGATCCCAAAAACCTTTTAACTCTCCCGTTGAGTTACAATCACTGATTGCTGATGTTCAGAAGTGACCAATCCACCATAGGCAGCTATCCTCAGATGGGGTAGGTCACAGTAATAAGCAGAGGAGCCCAGCAAAAACGGTCCAATGACCACCATTGCTGTTCCCCAGCCCTGGCCTTCCAGGAGATTCACCAATTCAAAGAATCGAGGCTCCAGCTCAGAGATAAACATTCCAGGGATTCCCCACAAAAGGGGTTTGTGAAAAGAGAGGGTTGAAAGACACATTCTTCTTTGAGGGAGAAGATTCCTGATACTACCCGCTCGGTGTCTATGCCCCCCTTAGGGTTCCATCAGGAACGCAGTCCTAGGTCAGTCCTGTGGCTGTGGTGCACAACCTATTGTGCTCGCCACAAGGGAAACACACACACCCATACAGCAGAAGGCAACTGGAAAAAAAGAGCCCGTTGCTGTAAAAACATGCTGATCAGTACTCATACAATGGTATCCACTTGTTGAAGTAAGTGGCAATACGCTGCCAAAAGGCAAATAATTGGTCTTCTCCACCAGATCTCCCCAGCACTTTGTGAGCAGACCTGATGAGAAGACTGAGACCATGACATGATGATGGCAGAATCCTGGCTTGGCTGAGAACTGCACAGATAGGGAGAATGCCACCTGCCATCTTCCAAGACGCTTGGAATAAATGCCTTGCTGTACCCAACCATGATAATGTACTCCACTGGCACTGTAACTCCCAGTGGAGTGTATAGGAACAGTGTGATGGCGGCGTCCCCAGTACCACTGGGCTCTGGGTATGGATGACATGGAGGACGTCTATGGTATTGGGGCAGCTCTGCACCGCGATGGCAATGAGGCAATGCCCCGCGTTGAGGCAACCATGGCATGGAATGGAACTGGGGCATCCATGGCATGGATGGGTCCGCCACCTTGAATACCCAGGCACTCGATGACTCTGGTGCTTCGAGTCCTCAAATGTCTATGGCACGGAAAGCCCTTACAGTATCGAGGACAGTCACACACCCTGATGTCAGATGGTGCCCCTGCCCCTCGACAGCATCAAGGGTGACCATGGCACTCAATAGCAGTTCTGGTCCCTGATACGGTCCTGATATCGATGCATTAGATTAATGGTGCGCTGGTCACAGACGTGCACGGGCAACCATTACTGGGCATGGCACTGAAGGGCGGCAGCAAGATACTTGCCCAGGCTCCTGCTTACCTTCTCTACCAAGAAGACTGCATTGCCATCACCAGCAAAGCAGGAGGGGAAACTATATCATCCAGGGCTCCTTCCCATGGAGACTAGTTCCTTTGGGTGTGGGGGAGTTGAGCTCTCCTCCCCACAGGAACAGTATAGTCCTCAATCTCTTCGTTGTCTGACCTCCATTGATTCCAAACGATCAGTGAAACGATATGGAACTCCTGCACAGGGAGAACTTAGGCAAGTCCCCAGGCTCAGCGGCCTACAAGGATCATCACCAAGTCCTGCCAGCACCGGACAAAAGGTACAAAAACAGACAGTGCAAAGAGAGGACAAAGAAACTAAACTGCAGGTTTTTATTTTATTTATTTTTTTTTTTTTAAAAGGAAGAAACAGACTCTGTCTCTGACAGACTCTCCAGTGACTTAAGGCCTGCCATGTTGCTGCAGACAGAGGAGAGAGGAAAAAGAGAAAGAAAAGAAAACTACCGTAAGGTAAAGGAAATTAAACAGCTGCAGCTCTAGAAAAAAAAATCACAAAGACTGTGAAGAAGAGAGCAAAGCCGAATACCATGAGCACACAGCTCCCACGTTCACACAGCTCTACGGATAAAGAGAGAATGAGGGACTGCCTAGGGGGAGGGTGATGACTACAGCTGCACATGCTCAGTAGGGCATGTTTGAAAGTTTTAGATTCTTTGAGATCAAAGTTCCATGCCAGGCTCCATCTGATATCACCCATGTGTGAGGACTACCATCATGCTTGTCCTCAGAGAAATAGCAACGATTTTCCATGCAACGTGTACTCCACTAAGATATATTTTTTGTCAAGTGGATTATACAAATCTTATTTTTTCCCTTAAACATTTTATATGTAGGAAGAAAATTAAACAGGTATAAAACTCATGAAGACTGGGAACTTGTAGAAAGTTGAGTTTCAGAATGCTGAAAACATCCTTGTGTATTTCTGTAAATAAATTGGGCATGTTCAATTTTGCCTAAATAAGCAGTCAAGACACATATCTGTATACAGTATTATAAGGGTAGGACAGCTACTGTACTTGTCCTAATTATGAATAAAATAAAATACACAAAGTCTCAAACAGCATGCTCATTTCATCAGAGACAACATACTTTGAAGACTGATAAAGGCGATTGCTGTTGTATAATCTCAATACAACCTTGATACCAATATTCTGTCACTTTTTAAACAAAAATTCTATATCCTACACTTAAGGCCTTTTTCCCCCCATAAGGTGACTAGGCACCCATCCTCATAAAGGGTATCCAAATGATAGAAAATGTACAAAACTAATTGAAATAAAGCAGAGTTGCTTACCTGTAACAGGTGTTCTCCCAGGACAGCGGGATGTAGTCCTCACATATGGGTGATGTCATTAGGTGGAGCCCTATTACGGAACACTTTTGTCAAAGTTTCTAGAAACTTTGACTGGCACACTGAGCATGCCCAGCATACCATGATCCCTGTGTCCACAGAGGTCTCCCTTCAGTCTCGTTTGTAGCAAAAAAGTGCGAGCGAAAAATAAAACGCAAGTGGACCCAACTCTGCGGGGTGGTGTGTGGGTTTCGTGAGGACTACATCCTGCTGTCCTGGGAGAACACCTGCTACAGGTAAGCAACTCTGCTTTCTCCAAAGACAAGCAGGATGGTAGTCCTCACATATGGGTGATTAGCAAGCTACATGCTGACTCATATTACAACAATGTCTCTCCAACCTAAAACTCATAATCAACATTGATAAAACTGAATTAATCATCCTCGACAAAAAAATCAACGATTCACCCAATCACTCAAAACAGAAAACCCAGAAACAATCTCTCCTGTTGACCATGCCAGAAACCTCAGAATTACAATTGACAAAGAATTATCCTACAAAACCCATATAAACAAATAAAATCAAAGAAGGTTATCACAAATTATTGACACTCAGTTGTCTCAAACCTTTCCTCACTCAAAATGACTTTAGAACAGTTCTGCAACTACTACTATTTGCAAACCTGGACTACTTAAACTCCCTACTCCTCGGCCTCCCTTTTACCACCATATGTCCACTACAAATACTCCAGAACACAGCCACCAGGATTCTTTCAGGAACCAAGAAACAAGAACACATTACACCTACTCTCATATCCTTGCACTGGCTCCCAATTAAATACAGAATAGAATACAAAGTTTTATCAATCCTCCACAAATTAATTACAGGACAACAAAACCATTGGCTAACTGAACACATTGAACTACATGCTCCAAAAAGGAGCCTTCGCTCAATGAATAAAGGCTTCCTCAAAATTCCTCGTGCAAAAATCACACACCTAACATCAACCCGAGAGCGCGCTATATCCATCGCCAGCCCATCTCTATGGAACTCCTTACCCCTAAAGCTAAGAACTCAAGTTGACACCAAAACTTTCGAAAAAGAATTAAAAACCTGACTTTTTACCAGAGCTTTTTCAGAAAATCTTAACTACCAACACCAACAAACTCCCAACCAGACAACTCCACAGAAAACAGAGACACCATCCTATCAACTTATGATGGACTAATAAAACCACAAACTCTACCACAGACACCCAAGAACTTTTCCCTATATAATCTAACCCTCTATTACCCCCCAATGCTACCCAACTTTATCTTCAAATTGTATTTGTTAAAACTCTGTTATTCTCCTAATGTAAACCGTTATGATGGCAAAACCGAATATACGGTATACAAAACATGTTAAAATTAAAAAAACAAAAAAAAAAACCAGGCCAATAACAGACAACTCGTGCAACAGGCACTATAACTAGGGTGCTATTGGCAATGATGAGGCAGCCTGAAATCACAGCAAGTGGTTGTGGAAGGAGTTGGGCATTATACTGGGAAAAAATTTTTCAAGACAGATTGTCCAAAGGCAGAGTCTTGACAACCTTCCTTATCTAAGCAGTAGTGGGCTGCGAATGTGTGAAGAGAGCTCCATGTTGCAGCCTAGCAGATGTCGGCAATTGGTACTGAACGATAGTATGCTACTGACGTTGCCATGGCCGTTACAAAATGTGCCTTCACTCTCCCCTGGAGAGGAAGGCCTGCTTTTTCATAGCAGAATTCGATACAGTCTGCCAGCCAGTTGAAGAGAATTTGTTTGCCCACTAACTCCCAGCTTGTTTTTGTCAAAGAAACAAAGAGTTGGGTGGATTTCCTATGGACTGCAATGCGGTCTAGATAGAATGCAAGTGTACGCGTACAGTCCAAGGTGTGCAAAAACCTCTCGCCCTGGTGAGAGTGAGGCCTTGGGAAAAGAGTGCACAGACTATAGACTGAGTAAGGGGAGAGACTGTGTCCACCTTAGGAAGAAATTTAGAGTGAGTATGGAGGACCACTCGGTCACAGAGGAACCTAGTTTAGGGTGAGTATGCAACAAGGGCTTGTAACTCACTGACCCTTTGAGCAGATGTAATGGCTACAAGGACAAATTTTCCATGTGATTAATTTAGAATTTTTAATGTCATAGGAATGCAAAGGCTCAAACGGGGAACACATGAGCCTTATGAGTACTACATTTAGGTTCCATTCCGTAACTGGCATAAGTTGTAGAAAGCCCATCACAGGCCAACTCATAAGGGGTTGAGCCGTTATCAGGGCATCCCTTACTCCCTGGTGGTACACTGAAATGGCACGGAGGTGTACCTGTGCAGGGGATGTCTGGAGACCAGAATCCGAAAGGTACCCTATATAGCCTAATAAAGATGGAGTGGGGCAGGAAAAGGGGCCAATACCTTTTTGTGTACACCATTTGGTAAATCCTGTCCATTTCGAATGGTAAGATTTACGTGTGGAAGTTTTTCGTGAAGCTACAACTACCTGAAAAACATTAGTGAAAAGATTTGAAGGTTCGGATGGTATAAATTGCCGTGATTGTGTGTTATGAGATTGAGCTGTGGGCAGGCGAATTGGTTCCTGAATGAATAGGTCGAGAAGTATGGGGAAGCATACTTGTCAAGGTCAGTACGGGGGTATGAGAATCATTAAACCCCTGTCCTGCTGTAGCTTCACGAGAGTTTTTTGGCTATGAGCGGTATCGGAGGAGACGTATATAGGAGGCCTTTGTTCCAGGGGCTAGCAAAGGCGTCCATGGTTAATGCGTTTAGTTGCCTGTGTAGGGAGCAGAATCTGTCCACTTTGTGGTTCAAGTCGGACGCAAAGAGGTCGATGGTTGGTTGACCTCAGCGCTAGAAGATTTTGCTCGCTACACATGGATTCAGAGACCACTCGTGGGGGTGGAGACATCGATTGCGATGGTCTGCTAGTACGTTCGGTATGCCTGTTAGATAAGTGGACCGGAGATGCATGGAGTGTGCAAGGGCCCAGGCCCAGATCTGCACGGCTTCCTGGCAGAGACAATAAGAGCCTGCGTGTCCCTGCTTGTCAGAGTACTACATTGCCACTATGTTGTCTGTCTGTATCCACACATTTTTGTGTGAGAGGCAGTGTTTGAAGGCATAAAGGGCATAACGTATGGCTCGAAGCTCTAGGAAGTTGATGTGAGACTGTTCATCGAGCGGAGTCTACACATCTTGGGTTTGGAGGTTGTTAATACGAACTCCCCAACCCAAGCTGGATGCAACCATGGCCAAGGTCACCTGAAGAACTGGTTACTGGATCGGTGACATGGATCAGGGATGAAAGCAGTTTAACGGTTTAGAGGCACTGAATTTTAAAGTGCACTGAGTTTTTCCCATGGCTAGTCTGGCCATAGGAGTGACGTGGACCGTGGAAGCCATGTCACCCAGCAATAGGAAGAATTAATGGGCTGTGGCTATGTTGCATGCGAGCAGATATGTGGACAGTTTGATAGGATGTCTGCGTGGTTGTTGGGCAGGAAGGCCTTTTGGACTGTAGTGCCTAGATCTGCTACAATGGAGGCAAGGAGGTGAGACAGATCCATATGGGATTTATGGTAGTTGATCAGAAATCCCAGCAAATTTAGAGCTAGTTTGGACTGACTCCTTATTAGGCAGTCGTCCAGGTAAGGAAACACGTGAATACTGTTTTTTCATAGATAAGCGGCAATCACTGCTAGGCATTTGGTGTAATACACGAGGTGTCGAAGCTAGTTCGAATGGCAGAACTTGGTATTGAAAATGCTGTTGACTCACTATGAAGCGTATTGAAGGTCATGAGAATAGAGTCATGAGAATAGGTCATGAGAATAGAGTCAACCTCCTTGTTGTAGTAAGGGAAGCATGGTGCCGAGAGACACCATTTTGAACTTTTCTTTCTGAAGAAATTTGCTGAGATTTTTGAGGTCCAGGATGGCCGAAGGTCGCCTGTTTTCCTTGGAAATAGGAAATAGCTGGATTAAAATCCTCTGCTTTGCTTTGTCTGGGGGAAGTGTGTCCCGAGCCCTGGTCCTCAGTAGGATGGACTGTTCTGTTCTCTGGCAAGGTTTCAAAATCCAGAAGCCTGCCCGACTGGCGGAGCTGGTGTGATCTGGATATCAGTTGTTGACGTGTACGTGCTTTTTGAAGTGGACTGGTTGGTCTCACACAGGAGCTGGATAATACTTGTGTTAGCGGTAAAAGGTCCTTCTAGCATCCATCTTCGCTGGTTTTCTAGCCGAGGAGGGAGGATATGCAAGAAACGTAGAGAGCTGTCGCAGGGTCTCGTGGTGGTCTTGCAAGTAAGCCACTGTCTGCTGGACCTTGTGCACGAAGATATGATCTGTGGTGCATGGCAGATCAGCTAGTTTATCTTTGACTTCGGGCCGTAAATCAGGGGCCGTAAGCCAGGTTCACCATCTAGCACAGAGTCCTGTTGCTGACAACGGGAGGACGTTTCGAAGCAATCACATGTTGTTCGACTTCATGTTGATGGCAGTGACGTTCCCTTGGTGTTGTGTCAAACATAGCTGGTAAACAGCAATGTGTGACACCAACATGGATCCCTGGAAGATTTTACTACCTAGACCCTCCCGAAAACCTCTGGTCCTCTTTAGTGACCAGGTTGAAAGGGATGTCATTTGGAGGGATCGTCTCCACTCTTCTGGTGGAGAAGGCTCCAAGAGGAGGTTGGTTTATGTCTCGATGGGATCGGTGCTGAAGCGGTATTAGAGTCCCCATCGCCCTTTGAGGATCCCGGGATAAGTATAGCTGCCCTTGGAGGCTCAGAAGGATGAGTCGGCATCGTTGACTTAGGCTGTCGTTAGTAGGGTACCGATGAGGGCAGCAAGGCGGTGGCGCAATGGTGCGAATATCGATGGTTCTGGTGTTGGTGCCGGTATGGGGGCCGGCATCGATTGAGGTTGTAGATTCCGGGAGGCATAGAGGACAGCCTAGTGGACGAGGATGTCCAGCTCCTCCCTGGAGTTGGTATAGGTAACGCAGCTACAGAGGGAGGCAGGCTAGGCGTTACTGGCACTTCCACATGGATCTGTGGTGGCTCAGTACCTGGCACTGGCGTGGAACGCCTCGGTGCCTCGGGTGCAGAGGAGCATGGAGACTCTTGTACCCGGGCCCGCTTCGCAACTGGCTCGATGGACATCTATGCCGATGCGGTATCGGTGCCGACCCTGAACGCGGAAACTTGTTGGTGCCGGCGATTATGTTTCCCTCGGTGCTTGGCCCAGTCATTCTCCAGCACAGAAGAAGGTGCCACCGCTGTCCTGGATGGCATTGGTGACGGATGGTCACCATGCCTCTACTGCTCCTGACGTGGTTTTCATCTAAGGATTACATGAGTGCTCTGGTTGAGGTCCGAAGTATGGAGCGTTTTCGTTAGTTGAGGGCACTGAGGCATCGATAGAGGTATCGACGGCAACAGCACCAAAGACGTCGGCATCAACGGCGGCCCTGACAGCATCGATGGTAGCTGTGACGGGATTGATGGCAACCTCCACGGCATCAATGGGAACCATGGACGCCCCGATCCCTCTAGCCCCGATGGACCCGGTGGAAGATCTCAGCAAGGACACCCGCGGGCATCGTGGGGCGGACAGAGTGTGATAGACATAGGGAGAGAAGAAAAAAAAGAGGGCCGCAAAACGGTTGGTAACCCGGGGGAACCGACACGGAAGTGACAGGACTGACCGGAGAACACAGAATAATACTCACCGAGCGTCGATGAAAATGTACACGAAGGGAGACCCGGGTAAGGAAATTATTTGTGAAGTAAAACTTCAAAATTTTTCTGTGAGGAAAAGTTGTGAGAAAAAAACTCACAGAGCTCCTAAACGCGAGGCAACTGCAGCGAGAAAAAAAAAAAGAGACTGAAGGGAGACCCCTGTGGACACAGGGATCAAGGCATCAAAGTGTTCCGTAATAGGGCTCTGCCTAATGATGTCACCATATGTGAGGACTACCATCCTGCTTGTCCTGGGAGGAAAAAAAAAACTTCTGGTGTGGATTTTAAAACTGTTCTTAACAGTAAGCAGAAGCCACTTGTTAAAGCAAAACTTTTGGTCTGCCAATGTGTTGCTGTTCTATTACCATCAAGGTCATACCTGCTCAATTTATTGGTTTATCTTACTTTCCCATGTAGGGAACAGCTTGTGACAGCTCATCTCTTACTGGATTTCTTTGAACAGAAATAGCCTTGTAAGTTTTAAGGCCAGGTACCTGCAGCAGCCCAGGAAGTATACTGGAATTCTCCTCACACTTTTGGGTGAGTTTCTCCACTTATAACAACTGCTGGCACAGAAAAAGTCCAGACTTTGCTTTCACAATGAAAAGTCAACTTTTAAGCTATACTCCTCTCCTGCCTCACTTTCCTTCAGTGAAAAACCTAGCTACTGTACACTGAAAATAGAATATGAAGTCATTCTTCCCAGAACTGTTATCAAACAAATGGAAACGTTTGTGTAATCCTTCTAGTTCAATGCCTAGCCTCAGCTTAGAAAACAAAGATCCTCTGCTTTCTATTCTATATTCAGTTTTCAGGAACTTAGTTGGTGAGTCTGTAAAAAGAATAAGTGTTATCAGAAAGTCACAGAGCAGTTAAACATGGATAAGTCAAACATTTCATTTTTACTAATTTTCATCGCAAAAGAGATTCCTTTAAACAAAAATTTGCATTCAAGCAATGTTTCCTTAAAAGCATTCCTAGCATAGTTCATAAGTTTTACAGGAAAACAAATCTTGTGTGTGCAAGTGTTGTGCACTTTAAAACCATTTCTGCAGTTTTCTGTATATTCTGAAATGTTTTTACCTCCTGAGAAACAAGATGCAGCAACAAAAGGATTACAAAGTCATACAGGCTTCCATGTAGGTACATAATTGAGCAGAGCCAATAAATCTTCAATCAGCTGGCTAATTTTGATGTGCGGTGCTGACTGACATGCAGTCTAACTTCTACAAAAACTAGTCACACCACCACTTGTATAATTCGGTGCCTTGGGATACCCTTTTCTAAAATGGATGTCAGCTCTCAGTTTTACTTGCCCTATTATCCTGTACAGACAGGAGTCTACTGTTTGTCATCACTATTTAAAAGATTTGTTGCAAAGGCATCTAATTTCCTAACTTACTGCAGACATGCTTTCCTCAGTAGTAGATTTTTTTCTCTTAGGATTCAAAACAAGATGTTTTAGATATGGTTGGAAGGAGCTTTTTAGCCAATGTAAACATGAAATTTCCCCATTCAAGTGAATCAACATGTTTGACATTATAAACCAATTTTTTTTTTGAGGGGGGCAGGGGGGAGGGCTCAGTAGCTTCTTTTTATTTAACATTTGATATTCCTCCTTTACCAAGCTGATCTTAAGGCACATTATAATTCATTTAAGCTTCCAGTGCTACTGGAATATGCTCTAACTGGGGCTATATCACTAGAAGTTTTCACCCACATCTATCTCCATTTTTTGCATCCTCTCCCAGGCCTGGCGTGACCGGGTGTGCATACCATGCATTTGCATGGGGCAGCACACCTGGGGGGATGGGGGTCAGCGGCAACAGAAGAGGTTGCAGGGCCACCAGCAGAGCCAAACCCGCCAGTGGCTAAAGAGGAAAAGAGGCTGCCAGCAAAGTTCAACCCACTGGCAGCTGAAGAGGAAGAGAGGCTGCCGACCATTGCAAAGTTCAACCCGCCGGCAGATGAACTTTTCCTGCTTCAACGCTAACACCCTACCCTGGGTTGATGAAAAGAGGAGCCTGTGGGGCCATAGTGGAGCTCATCCCACCACAGCCCGAAGAGGAGCCTGCGAGGCCATAGTAGAGCTCATCCTACCACGGCCTGAAGAGAACAGGAGGCCATGTATGTGTGACACCCTGTATGCATGCTTGTGTATGGCTGTGTGACAGCCTGTATGCATGTGTTTGGTTGTAGTGTAGCCTTGTGTGCGCCTTGAGAGTCTGTGTATATGTGTGCGCGCACCTTTGAGAACCTATGTATCACATATAGACTCTCTCAGGTATGCGTGCACATACACAATTTGTGTCTGTGAGAGAGAGGAAGTATGTGTGAGAGCATAGGTATGTATATGAGATGGAGTGTGTGAGAGAATCAATGTTCCCTGTAGTACCCAGATCAGTCCAGACTCCTGGGTTTTGCCTCCCTTCCAGCAGATGGAGACAGAGAAAATTTTGCAGGCACCGCCTCTCAACCCGGTGTACCACCTGCAGCTCCTCAGTATCTCTCTCATCTCCAGCAGATGGAGGTGGTGAAAAACCTATAGTTCTCACCCACAAAAAAAAAAATTAAAAAAAAATGAATAAGATAGTAATTTTTTCTTGGAAGCTCTAATTTTGCCCAGAGCATTGTGCTTCCCAGAAGGTTGGTAGGTCCTGGTGGGACCATCATTCCTGGTCGCAGGCTGGGGTGAGCAGGGGTTGGGAACCCCAAAATAGTTCGGGCTGGTGCACCAGGGGTGATAGCCAGTGGTCTGACTCCCTCCCCTCCCAGCACACGGTTCTATAATCCTCTGCCATTCAGCTAAGTATCAATTGTCTATTTTGTTCCTACGATTTAAGTTGTTTAAAAAAAAAAAAAAAGGAAACAAGCAGAAGAGACCATCCAGCCTTGCTCTCTGCTCTCCCAGGTCTCAGACGCTTCCCGCCCTGCAGAGAGTGGCAGATTTAAAGGTTTGTTGCCTTCCTTTTCGGCGCTACCACAGCATTTCCCCTCTGGGGACTCTATCATGCTGCGTTCCTCTTACTGACTTGCCTGTGGGGAGGTTTTCCCGCGATTGTCACGAGCCGGCTTGTGCTCCCGATGCCTCCCTGGTGGGGAGGGCTCATTGAGGGGATCTGTAGGGTCCCTTTCCCAGCAGCGGGAGCTGCATAGAGTTCGCTCTCCCCATTCGACCAAGGCCGACCTATTCCCATTGAGCATGGGAGCGGCAGCTATTTTGTCTTCTGCTGCGCGCTTGGAGAGATCTGCTGGAGGCGGGGAATTCCCTCCGCCATGGTCGCTGCTCCTGGGAGCCCCAGGGGTGGCATAGAGGGATTGGGAGAGAAAGATCTCGATCCCATGATGGGGGATGAGCAGGATCACACACCCCCCCTCCCCCCCCTTTTTCGCCGGAATTTATGCATCAGACCTTTTTGGCTAGAAATTCCAAGCGGCCTTTCCCTCCAGATTGCAGCCCATCCGAGCAGTCCATTGCCTCTGATTCAGCAGGGGTCAACAGGCTCCGAACCATCACAGCCCTTCAGGTGTATTCCCGCAACAGGGGACGTAGATCCACAGTTATCATCGGGGGACCATCTGGATGCTCTGCTCACGTCAGGGCAGGACCCGGGGAGGATGACCTGGGAACGTTGCCCTCCCCCCTTGAGAGAGATGATACCAAAGTGCTGCGTCTCTTTCAGCGGGAGAAGATTACCCCTCTTATCCCGCATGTCTTAGCGGAGCTTGAGTTTCCTGTGCCGCAGGTGGAGCAGGACCAGGACTCTGTGGATCTGGTCATGGTTGGTCTGCGAGGTCCGGCTACTACCTTCCCTTTGCATAGGATAGTAAAGCAATTAATCGTCAGGGAGTGGGACACTCCTGAAATTGGCCTGAAGGTCAGCAGAGCCATGGACAAATTGTATCCCTTACCCGAAGAGGTGCTGGAGCTAAAGTGCCCAAGGTTGATGCCTCAGTGTCTGCGGTCACGAAGAGGACTACAATTCCAGTGGCCGGGGGGCAGCTTTAAAGGACCTTCAGGGCAGGAAGCTTGAGGTACACCTGAAGCGAATTTTTGAAGTGTCCGCTCTGGGTATCATAGCGGCGGTGTGTAGCAACTTTATACTCCGCGCCAGTTTACGATGTGTACAGTAGTTACAGAGTGCAATAAACCTGTCACTGGAGGCACAGTACTTGTTCGCACAGGGCAGCAACAAAGCTAGCACTGGCCCTGCCCTCTCCCCCTACTATCAAATCCAAGCATTGAAGCAATATGCTACTGCCTAAGAGAAGATGGACAAAAGTTGCCTGCACAAGTCAGTACAAGTGTTTTCTGGAGTCACTCTTGAGTAAAGGCTGGAACTCCCTCAGAGTGTAAATGGTACGCTGCAGCATTTCCTGCCTGAGGATCCAGGACTGGGAATCAAATTCTGGCACTGGGTTATTGAGTCAGGCCAAGTTGTTATTTATATATATATATAATATATTTTTTTTATTTTTTTTTTTTTTTCCTTTCCCTAAGTTAACCTGTTGACAAGGTCATTGAAAAACAATTTTGAACTCAGAAGCATCCTACCATGAAACAGCATTCTTTCGTTTGCGTGGTTATGGTTTTCTTCAGTAACTTCTTTCCTCCGGTGAGTATATTTTTCCCATAGTTTTTTGTTGCACACTTTCTGAATCTAAAACAATAAAAAAAAGAAGGCATAGGCTAAGGTTATCTAACTCTGGATCTCGAAGGCCACAAAGTCAGTCTGCAAACTAATCTGTACTTTTTCTTAAAGAACTCTTTCCTGCTTTTTAGTTTCGTTTAAGTTGTCTTTTCTATGAGAAAAATCTTAGTTCAAACAGCTGATGGAAGAAAGGAGGAAGATTCCATTCTTTCACCCTTTAATATTTTTTAAAATTTTTCTTGCTGCAGGCTTGAGGGGTTCCTTTGTCACTCAATTTTGTCTCAAGTACTTTGTAATTCATGGACATAGAAAAATAAGTAGAAACTTCTACAGCAGGTCCACATCCTGAAACTCATGATGTAAATGTTTATTAGTATCCTCAAGAATATTGGGCACTAGAAGCAATGAGAAGCCCACGAATTTGAAGAAATGGAGAATGTTTCCCTGTAGACCCAGACACCCCCATCATCTGGAATGCTGTGCTCAAATTCTGAAGGACTGAGACTGGTAATACCTTAGTGGTAGCACTAAAAAACTTTTCATATAATAGCCTGTGGAATTTCTGTCTGCCCCTGTTGGTATTTGGAGGAAAATATAATTCACAATGCTATGTAATGAACAAGAACAGTTATCGAAACATTCTAATTACCTTAATAATGTTATATCTATTGAAAACGCCACCTGCATGCCCTCCATCTCTGTGTTCACGGACAGTACTCTGCATCTGTAGAGTAATTTACATCACAAGAATTCATATTTTAAATTAAAACCGATTCTAACAAATTCCAGGAACCAGAAATACAAAGTGTGAATAATAAGGATAACCTGAAAAATTGCAACCTTTGTTATAAATCCCATTAAATTTAGATATTTAACACCAACTGCAGCTTCTTGGATATTGACCAGAAACCTGACTAAAACATCCCTAAGTAGGCAGAAGACAGTGTCCAAGACTAAACCCTTCAGTGATGCTCATGAGTCAGTAGGTATTGCTCTCTTCCTAAGCCCAATGTTAAGTTCCACTGGATAGGAAACTTAAAACATGGGTCTCTTGTAGCTGGGCTGATGGGTTAACTCAAGGAATTGTTTTTAGTGTTTTTAGAAACTGACTTCTCCATGATTTGCTAGTTCTATAAAAGTTTTAATAAAATTGCACTTGAAGTGTTTAGTATAGGATTTTTTGACCCAGCAGTTTCCTCCAGCATTGCTGGGCTTCCTGCTCAACTAGAACCAGAGCTAGGATCTGGTGCTCTTAAGCTTTCATTTACAACCACCTGGGGATGTTTTCCCCTTATTTACATCCCCTCTCAACTTGCTGTAGTTCATTGCAGAGACAGTCTTTGGCTAAAGACCAAGCACTAGAGCTCTTTTCTGGAATCCTGCAATCATGGGCCCTAAATTTACTACTACTACTTAACATTTCTATAGTGTTACACGCCATATGCAGCACTGTTCAAACATACAAAAAGACAGTCCCTGCTCAATAGAGCTTACAATCTAATAAGACAAACATACAGGACAACAGACTTGGTTAAAAGAAAAGAAAGTTAGTCAAGACTAAAAACAGACAATCAGGGATAAGATTTAAAAGAGGTTTCAAAAAGGTGGGTCTTTAGACTAGGTATTGCTACTGTGCAGTGAATGACTCTTCCCCTGACCTTCCAGCGCTGTGAATATTGCCTCCACAGCATTCCCAGCCTCGAAGTATAGGATTTCTGAAGAAACCCTGTATAGTTGCTATTCTATGAAAATACAAAAATCTCACAACACTAAAGAATTCTGGTAGATATTTTCTGAATTGAAAAAAAATGTATAGATGTAAAGTAGAATTTACTGGCACCCATCACCTCCCTTGCCTTTAACTGGAGCATCAACAGGTCATGCACTAAATTACAATATATTTGCTTCAGTTCATATGGGATAATATATATATCAATAATTCCTGTGATCTGCTATTCTGTATAGTCCTCTATACATTTAGTCTGCTTTGAGAAAATATAATTTACAGCAGAATAATTCCATGGTTAGCTACATTTCATAAAAGAAAAATGCAGTCTATTTCAGTCAGCCTTGAAGCAGCCTGAGTTATCTTTTCCTCTGCAAAGACAGTGACTTAAGGTATCCAGTCTCAAGTTATACAGTTTACAAAATGTGTTCAGAAACTTAGGCCATTACTTTCTTACACAAATCCCTACATTTGACGCATGTACTATAATTTAGTATAATCCCTAATGATATTCATGTTGAAAGTGCGTTATCAGTAAAGCTTTGCAGGAGAAATTTCTGCTATAAATTCCTGTATACATCATTTTGTCGTGTTTCAGAAAATATGTCCAAATAATTTCTTGTTCAGATATTGCATTAAAAAGTAAACATGTGAGTGGATATAACTGCTCTAGGACCTGGTCTATCAATATTGTTTCTCCCCATTGTGGATGCAGTGGCTTAACATTTTCTGAAACTACAATAAATGATAGTTTCAGGGATAGCTCCCATTAACTAGTGCTGTATCTGTAGATACAGATATTTGATTCAGTTCAAGGCTTATAGATAAGAAAACTTTAGGAAGGAAGGATCTCACCAAATCCTGAAATCCTCTGAGTTGTAGAAAATATAGCTTGTGGCAAAGTTATAGCTTGTGTTCATTTATGATATTCGCAGCGAAATAACCTAAGAGATGCCATTCTGTGTTAGATCAAAAGTCATTGTCCCCAAAAGTAGCCAATCTGGGCCATTAAGAAGTACCTGGCAAATCTCTAAGTGTACATCCAATTCCTTGCTGCTCATTCCCCAGGGATAAGTAATGGGGTTCTCCAAGTTCCCCAACCTAATAATGGTTTAAGGATTTTTCCCTAGGAACCTGTCCAAACCACTTTTAAACCCAGCTATGCCAGATGATATGACCACATCCTCCAGCAAGAAAGTTCACAACTTAGCTGTGCGTTAAACACACACTTCCTCCAATTTGTTTTAAATCTGCAACTTACTAGCTTTGTGGCAAATCCCCTAGTCTTCGTACTACCTGAAAGGGTAAATAACCATTTTCTATTTACCTGTTCCATCCCATTCATGATTTTATAAATCTCTACAATATCCCATCTCAGTTGTCTCTTCTCCAAGCTGAAGAGCTCTAAACTATTTATAGCCTTTCATTATAAGGGCACTATCCCATCCCCTTCATCATTCTTGTTCTCCATCTCTGTACCTTTTCTAATTCTGTTATATCTTTCTTGAAATGAGAGCCATCAGGACTGCATACAATATTCATGGTATAATCATACCTTTCATCAATATAGAGGCATTATAATTCTCCATTTTATTCTCCATTCTTTTCCAAATAATCCTTAACATTCTATTTGATTTGTTGACCGCCACTGCACATCGAGCTAAGGATTTCAATGTATTGTCTACAAGGCCTGCAAGATCCTTTTATTGAGTGGTGATTCCTAAGATGGAACCCACTATTGTATACCCATAGTTAGGATTATTTTTCTCTGTGTTCATCACTTTGCACTTGTCTACAATAAATTTCATCTGTCATTTAGATGCTCAGTTCCCCAGTCTTGCAAGATCCTTCTGCAGTTGCTTACACTCTACTTATGTTTTAACTACTTTGAATATTTTAACATCACCTGCAAATTTGATCACGTCATTAAGCTGCTCCCTTTTCTAGACAGTTAATGAATAACTTAAAAACAGTGGTCCCAGTATAGATCCTTGGGGCACACCACTATTTACCTATCTCCAGTAGAAAAACTATTTAGTCGTACTTTGTTTCCTATTCTTTAACCAATCTACAATAGACACGGCCTCCTCTCCCATAAATTATTAATTTCCTGAGGAGTCTTTCATGAGGGATTTTATCAAAGGCCTTCTGAAAATCCAAATACACTATATCAGCTGGCTCACTTTTATTCACATGCTTATTCATCTTTCAAAGAATTCTAATAGATTATAAAGGTTGATTTTAATACAACTTTCATTAATCTCCATGGGGCCTATTTACTAACACTCTTTACTAAATAGATATATAGCTGATGGTTCCTATTACTGTGCTACAGCTGGCAGCCTGGATATATCCTTAGCTGTGTGGAAAAGAATTGGGAAAATTAGCTGGGCCAGCTGTTATTTTTTTTTCACTGTCATCATCTAAGTGTTATTATGCTGGAAACAGAATTACACGTCTGGTCTTCAGGATATCTATCATGAAGTCCTGAGACATGTGTATTCATTTACACATTGTCTGAGGGCATCAAGAACTGGAGAACTACTGCAATAAAAGCAAACTTATCTTTCCATTCCAACAATTAAAAGGCTGAGAAAAAGCTACACACTTGCATGGCTTTCAGAAATAGGATTGCAAATAAACCTGGAAAGGCAGATATGGTATAGTGAATTATAAAAAGGGAACAAACTCATGGTTTAGTGAAAGGCAGCACCAGTTGCTCAAAACCTAGAGAACACTAAAGAAAGCAGACACTGATCATGGGGGATAAGCAAAATAGCTTTATTTAGTACATAAATAAAATGATTCTAGCATCCATTTCTTTTCAAAGAGTTCTATGTCAAGGGGCAATCTTAAAATCTCAACATTTCTCCAGACAATGTAATATATTCATGCTTTTTGTCCTGTCAGTAGTGGTGTCCATGCATTAACTGAGCGACATACCAGCTGCTGCACAGTGTCAACAGGACAAAATTACCATTTTCTTCAGACAATAAAGATAAATTAGTTATTAGCTTATAATTTCCTTTCGTCCAGTTAGAGTGGATCAGACGAATGGGCGATGCACACTGACCAGCAAATGGAGACAGATCAAAAGATTTGTTAATATCACCCCTTACATATGTATCCGTGCTGACCTCAGTCTGCAGTATTATCTGCAACAAGATAAGTGATAACTAATTGCAATGTTTTTTTTAAACAAAGGGCTTCCAACATGAAATGAAACTAAGAAACAAACAGTATTTACAGCTCAGCAAAGCACTCACCTGCTGTGCAAAAATATTGCAGATTTCACTTTAAATTCCATAATGTGATCAAAGATACATGCCAGTTGGCAATATAGATTTATGCAAATTTGGAACTATTGGGAGGGTCCTGTACTGGTCTGAATAGACTCAAGGAAAGGAAATTATCAGGTAATAACTAATTTCTCCTTCCTCTTCATCCAGTCAGACCAGACCAGATGAATGGGAAGTACCCAAACTACTCTGGGATAGGGCAGGACACTGTCAAACCTGCTCTCGAGACCTCAGAGGTAAATGAAGCCCAATAATGCTTCAAAAAAGGTGGCCTTCCTTACAGCTGGATTAAGGATGTCATTACAGGGTACAAAGACCAAGTCCCTGCCTTACAAATGTCCAGAGGATACACCAACTGCAGCTCTGCCCAGGAAGCAGCCTGAATTCTCATGAAATGTGCTCTCATCTGCTCAAGAAAGGACCTACCGCTATCCACATATGCCTTTGTAATATCATCCTTTATCCAATGCACTATCAAAGCTTTGGTAGCTGTCTCACCTTTCTGGCCTATACTATTCAAGACGAAAAGATGAAATGATTTCCTGAAGGCATCTTTGAGTGAGATATCTCAAAAGAACTCTCCTCACATCCAAACTGAAGCAATCTGTATACTTTCAAATCTGTATGCTTACTAATCAAAGGCAAACGGCCTGATTCCAGTGAAAAGCCTTACCCACCTTTAGCAGAAAAGAAGGTACCATAGGAATCCTAACCATATCTTTTGAGATGATTAGAAAGTGCTCTCTGTAAAAAAGCCTGTAATTCTGAAATTTATCTAGCTGATCAAATTGTAACTAGAAAAACCACCTTCAAGGTAAGCAGCCTTACCAAAATTCCATTAATAGGCTTAAACTGTGACCCTGATAAAAGGACACCACCAAATTCAGGTTCCAAGAAGGGAATGGAAGCTTTAATATGCTCGACTCCTGTAAAAAAAAAAAAAAAAAAAGTCATATCTAGATAAGACGACCAGATTCTACTCAAAATATGTCCCCTGTAGTATGCAAGATCTGCATCTTGTACCTTCAAGGAATTAAGTGCCAAACTTTTGGTATGTTCTGCCTGTAAAAAGTCTAAAATTATATGTATCAATTAATTGTCAGGACTAATCTGTTTACCAGCACATCAATCTTCAAAAACTCTCTAAATTCTTACATATGCTAAAGAAGTGGAAGACTTCCTAGTCTTTAAAAAGAGTATCCACTACACTTTGAGAATAACCCTTTTTTTCTGTAATTTAAATTTGTGCTAGATGAGCCCTCTCAAGGGGCAAGCCATAAGACAAACACAAGCTGGGCTGTCATGCAGAACCGGGCCCTGCGAGAGGAGCTCCTTGTGGCACAAAAACCTTAATGGCCTTCCATGCAACAGCTGCATGAGATACATGTACCAAGGGCACACTGGCAAGTACAGAGCTATTAGAATTATCAGATCTTAATGCCACAAAATGTTTTGAAGCATTCTTCCTATCATGGATCATAGAGAGAATGCATAAAGAACTGCCTCTTGTCAGCCAACTCTGAACCAGAGCATCACATCTGGCTGAGCGACTGTTCCTTCAACTGAAAAATCTTTCCAATCTTTGCATTCCTGATTGTCACCATGAGATCCATCATCGGGGCTCCTCACCTTGCCACCATTTGTTCAAATGCTGCCTAAGACAAGGACCACTCCCCGTGGTCAACTACATTGTGACTGAGAAAGTCCACCTGAATATTCTCCACACCTATGTGTAAGCTGCAATAAACTTTAGATTCCTTTCTGCCCAAATGAACAGTGGTCCCTTTGATGATTCATATATGTAGTGATGTTGTTTGACATTATCTTGACTGCCTGATTCCTCAGCAGAGATGCAAAATGGAAAGCCAACCAAACTGATCTAGTCTTCAACTGACTGCTGGACCAATCTACCTCTTTGGGAGACCACTGCCCCTAAGCCATCTGACCCAGACAATGTATTCCCCGCCTCAACAAACTGGCATCTGTTGTCATCATCACCTAGACTGGGGGTTCGAGATCCACTCCTGATTCCAAATTTTTACAATCTAGACACCATTGTAAACTGACCCAAACAGATTCCGGCACTGATAGTCTCATAAGTCTACTAAGTAGCCTATCTTGAGCAATGCTTTCTGAAGACACTTCATGTGTACCCTCGCCCTAAGCAGCAGATCTAACACCACTGTCATGGAACTGAGTTGTTGTAGATAACTCCACAGTCAGATTTCTGACTGATAACAGCGAAAGGCTCTTCTGACCCACTAGTTTTTGAATTCTTTGGTCTGTCAGTTGAACATAGTCTACCTTCACATCAAAAGGTGCACTAAGGTAACTCCAGGGTTTGAAGGGAGATTAAACTGCTCTTGGAGAAATTGACCAACCTAATTCCTGTAGAAACAACCACCATCTCAATGGCCAGTACACCCTTATCACCCAGTTGTTCAAATAAGGATGTACTAAAATTCCATCCTTGCAGTGTGCCACCGTCACAACCATCACCACTTTGAAAAGGTCAGACAGTGGCTAATCAAAAGGGCAGAGTTTGAAACTGAAAATGCCCTGCTCCCCCCTCAGCACTGTGAAATGAAGGAAGAGCTGATAAGCTCTCCTTAAAATTGCTCTTTAATTTTAAACTTATCTTGTCAATTTGTTTATTAAAACATTTATATAGGCCACATAATCCATGATTCTAAGTGGCTAACATCTCAACATATATAGAAATAAAATTGTAAACAATCATAAAAAAGCTTATATAAACTAAAAGCACAGCCATCTAATATTTAAAAAATGAGCCAATATTAATCTCATGGATATCAAAAGATAAGCTTCTCTAAGTTCCAAAGAGGTCAGAAATTCTTCCTTCCTCACTGCCATCATTGACTTCTGCATTTCCATTGTGAAATAAGTCCTCAAAGCTGTTGACCCGCTTCACATCTATAATGGGATGAAAGGATCCCTCCTGTTTGAGAACCATGAAGTAAATGGAACAATGGCCTGCCTTCAAATCAAGGAACCTTCCTAGTGTCGCTTTTACGGCTTTTCACTTTCTGGCGGAATGACGAGGAGAACCTATAAAAGCATCTGAAATGGGATGGGAGAATTTCAGAGCATAACCATCTCATATGACCTCTAAGACCCACTAACCCGATGCAATTTTAGGCCCCCAAAAACTCAATGGGCAGCTCAAATGGAACTTTATTCTGAGGATTCTGCCTTACTTCCTTTCTTGCTTGAATGAAAGGACTAATACCTGCCAAAGGGTCAGAATCTTTGATTACCAACATTCCTTCCCTTCTTAAACCTCCTCGAATCCCAAAACCTATTCCAGGCTGAACGAGAATGCAATAACCACTTTGACCTGTCCCTCTGGAAGCTTCGGTACTTTGGACTCCTCCTAAAGCCTTTTTCATTTTTTCCAAGGTCCTCTCTGAAAAGCTGCCATTTAAAGGGAATCATCAATTTGGTCTTAGATATTGAATACGCTGACCAACTACACTTTCAAAGAAGTCTCCTAGCCGCCACTATGGATGCTATATACTCCTTGTACACATCCGAACCAAATCAAAATAGCCATCCGCCAAATATGCTGCTCCCATTTCCAACTGAATGGATTCCTCCAGACTCCTCTTGGATATACTGCACCAGATGCAAGCCACTATCTGTATTGCCATGCTGACAACTTGAAAGGCCTGTTTTAGCACCAATTCTATCTTTCTGTCCTGAGAATTCTTCAGCACAGCACCTCATTCTACTGGGAATGTCTATCAGTTATTGATCAGACCAACGCATCTTTCCTGAGAAACCAAAGGGTACAACTTGGACAGCAAGCAACCTTACTTGAAGTTAAATTTGGAATACACCCATTCCAGATCAATCAGATTTTTCACAGTTTCCAAATACTGACCATAATAGGAACATCCACTGAGCTGGAAGTTTCCTTTTCCTTATCCTCTGCAATATTCAAAGTACAGAGAGACTGGAAATTAAGGATGCTAGCTCTTTCTTATGAAAGAGACACAGCATAACAGTACAATCCTTCCCCTTCAGGAGGATATGCTCTTTATTCCAACTCTTCACTATTCATTTCTGGAATTCTATGAAAGTGATTAAGAGAGTCCTCAGAATCAGAAATGTACTCCAACTTTCTCTCTTCCCTCCTCTGGATCTTTTTGTGCTCTGTCTCCCTGCTAATTCTGAAAGAGCTGAAACAGTCCTGGGACTACTCTCTATCCTACGCAAAAGGTGCCAGGACACAAAAGCTCAGCCCAAGGAGGCAGCCTCTAAAGCTGGAGTAGCAGAGACTGCTTCCTTGAGGGCTGCTGCTGAGAATGAATTGCCTGCAGTATCCACCTGCACATGGCCTTCAGGTCTGAGAGGAGGCCCCAGTTCTCCTTCACTCCCGAAGTCTCAATATGGCCGCTATTCTCTTCTTCAGGCTTTGGGGCCTGACAGAGAAAGGCTGCCTGGCCAACTCCACGATTGCTGATTCTTCTGGAGGCTCCAGTTTGTTGCCACACAGGTCTCCCTGGACCCTAATACAGTCACGGCACAGATTTAAAGCTGGCCCTAATAGTGGCTTTTGCAAGCTGTGCAGAGTGCGGTTTTCTTCCCATGCTCTCTTGTGGCCTCAATTACCCTCTGATGTTGCAGACTCCAACAAAGGCGGCGCCGAGGGTTACAAAGTATTTATGCGATTCACTCAGGAATTGCTCTCCAATATAGCCTGAAGACGCCAGCTAAGGACACCCAGTATGCCACTGCTCTGTTCTCACTGTTTTTGTGTTTCTATTTTATTCGCCCTAGTTGAGTACAGCCTAAAGCTTTAAAGGGGAAGACTTGCTCCAGAGAGTGAAAACAAAACTGGGGGAGGGGGAGAAGCCCTCCCTTCAACCTCCCCCCAAAAGAAATACAACCCCAAAGCAGAACCACCCTTGGAAACCCCCTGTCCAGACACTACTCAACTGAGGGAGGGTGCTCAAGGCTTTCACCTCAAGAGCTGCCTTTTTTTTTTTTTTTTAAATCCCATCTGCAAGCTTTGCTTAACAGAGAGTGAAAGCTAGTCTTTCACTTCAGGAGCCATCCTCAAATTTTCCTATCTAGCCTACCATAGCACAGGATCTACGCGCCTACCATCTGCTGGAGTCAGAAAATATTGGCAGGCTGAGCTCAGCATGGATGCATATAACGAGTAATGTCAGTAAACCTTTGATCTCCATTCTCCTCGTCAGTGTGCATTTGTCTGGACTGGTCTGACTGGATAAAGAGGAAGCTGTAACTCAGGACTATCCCTTGACATGAGCTTTCTTGGGTCAAATAGACTTTGGATTTAATTTATTCCAATGGCAGCATTTTTGTTATTGTGCTTACTTTACAGTAGCATCTCCAGCCATCTGAGTGGAAAACAAGAAAAAAAAACAAAAAATATAGCATACCTCTTCTTCAACAGACTGAAATTCCTTGTCATCAGGTGACAGGTCTATGAGAATTGTTCCACTACCAGAAGTATTCAAGGTTAAATATGGATTCAACCCTAAAACACAACATTTAATGCAGTTAGGAAAAATATTTTACTAAACCTTTTTTGACAGGAGAAAAATAAGAACTTAGCATGTTTCATATCAAATACTATAATCTAAGCAGAATGATCGTCTGGAGTTGAAGGATGCTAATATTAAATCCAGAATGTATTCAGTACATAATATTCAAATGTATTCGTATATAAGCTGTATGCATTTTTATGTAACATATGAAGAAAGATAATATTACTTATAGAGCACCATTATCATATATTAACTAACTTACTTTCTGAAGGGAAAAAATGTGTGTACGCACATCTTCCCACCACCAATAACTTTAGTGTTTAGCATTATGTAAAGATGTGCAGTGAGATTTTCTAATGCTTTATTTTTCTGGGGAAAATGAATGGATGCTAATACAATATTTTAGGAAGCTTGGCAATTTTAAAATGAACAAATGATCCGATCTTCTAAAACTATTAGTCACCTACAAGTATCGGAGTACAGCCAATAAGTGTAATTCACATTTTCCTCCTAAAACTGACCTCTGAAAAGCTCTACAGACGGTTTCATTTCCAGCAAAATGGAAGGGACTACAGAAATGGTCAGTCCCTCCTCTGAGAACCTGAGGAACAGTTTCTTATAAGACAACACCTGGAGCTCTGAAATTCACCTAGCTAAACATTTTTATTATGAAAATTATCTCAAGCATCAAACCTTTAAGAAACGTTCCCCTAATGACTTCAAATGAAGCTCCAGGAACTAAATAGAGGTCCCAGGAAGAAATGGATTCACAAACAGGAGAGTGAAGATGTTTAATACTCTTTAGAAAATACAAAAACATGGATGAAGCAGGGACATCCCATAAATCCTTTTTATATGACAGAATATCTGCAGCCTGCACCCTAAGACAATCTAATTCCAAAACATCTGTAACCTCCTCTGCAAAAAGGACTAGAATTAATAACATTGAAGCTTTAAAAAAGAGAAATCCCTGCTTCTCCAAAGGAAACTGCATCTTCCATTAGAACTGAACCTCGTTACAGCAGGTCACAGATGTAATCAAATCACAATGGTCCTTGCAACTTGAGATTCCTATACCAGTGTTATTTGGGCTAATATGGTATCACTAATACCAAAAACCCTTGATGCTTCTCTAATCTCGAATGATTCATCCTATCATCGGCTATAGTAGAAAGATATACAGAAGATCCCATAGAGTTCAACAGAAAATCAGAGCAAGCTAGTTCCTAGTTGCCAAGAGAACCATTACAGGTTATCCCCTGGGATTGTGAGTCTTGTCTGCGGCTGAAGAAGTTGGGAACTTGGGCGTTGGACCGGGTTGCCAGAAGATCCATGGCTGGAGTTCCCCAGCGGTTTATCATCATCAACTGGAATGGTGTGGTCGACAGCATCCATTCCCCTGGGTCTAGAATTTCTCTGCTGAGGTAATCCGCAGCAACGTTGTCTTTTCCCATGATGTGGGCGGCTGAGATCTCTTGGTTTGCTTCCACCCATGCCATTAGGGGGTCTATTTCCAGGGACACCTGTTGGCTTCTGGTTCCTCCCTGGCGGTTGATGTAGGCCACTGTTGTGGAGTTGTACAACATGACTGACCGATTCTCCCTGGAGTCTGTGACAGAATCGCAGGCAGGCTAGTCTGACTGCTCGGGCTTCCAAGTCGGTTGATGTTCCATCCCGACTCTTCCTTGTCCCATTGCTCCTGGGCCACCAGCTCCCCACCCTCGTAGGCTCGCATCTGTGGTGAGCAAGACCCAGGTCGGTGGGGATAGCCTTACTCCCTTGCTCAGATGGTCTTCTTGTAGCCACACAGGAACTGGATCCTACATCTGCCGGTAACTGGAGGCGAACGGTATAGTTCTGGGACATCGGGTTCCATCGTGACAGTAGGGAACGTTGTAGTGGTCAAATGTGAGCCCTTGCCCATGGGACGACTTCTAGAGTTGATGTCATGAGGCCGAGGACTTGGAGGTAGTCCCATACCGTGGGGAGAGCGCCGCTCACCAGTTTTCTCAACTGGTCCATCAATTTCCTTCTCCTTGCAGGGGGGAGGACGACCTTGTCTTGTTGGGTGTCAAACTGAACTCCCAGGTATTCTAGAGATTGGGAGGGATGGAGGCAGCTTTTAGCTCTGTTGCCGACCCACCCGAGATTCTGCAGTAGATTCTTGGCTCTAGTGGTCGCCTGATGACTTTCTTCTGGAGATTTTGCCCTGATCAGCCAATTGTCTAGGTACGGGTGTACGATGATTCCTTCTTTCCACAGTGTCGCTGCTACTACCACCATGATTTTGGTGAACGTCTGAGGGGCAGTAGCTAGTCCGAAGGGTAGCACCCGGAACAAGTAGTAGTGATCCATGATCGCGAAGCGTAGAAAGCGCTGGTGGTCGTGATGGACCGGGATGTGCAGACAGGCTTTGGACAGGTCCAGGGAGGTCAGAAATTCTCCTGGCTGTACTGCCTTTATGACCGAACGTAGGCTTTCCATGCGGAAGTGTGGTACCCTCAGGTAGCGGTTGATAGACTTGAGGTCCAGGATGGGCCGGAATGTTCCCTCTTTCTTGGGATGATAAAATAGATTGAATAGAGCCCAGTATTTTGTTGGTGCGTGGGCACTGGTGTTATGGCCTTTAGGAAGAGCAATTTTATCAGTGTGGTTTCCACTGCCATCCTCTTGTCGAGGGAGTGGCAAGGGGATTTCACAAATTTGTCTGGAGGAATGCTGTGGAAGTCCAGATAGTATCCCTCTCGAATGATGGTTAGGACCCACTTCTCCAATGTTATCTCGACCCATCTTTGGTAGAATAGGGCAAGCCTGCCCCCTATGGCTTCTTCCTGTGGATGGGTCTGTTGATTCTCATTGTGGGGTGCGGCTGGGGCCTGGAACTGAGCCGGCTCCCTTCTTATTGTGTTTGTTCCGAAAGGACTGGCCCCTGCTTGCGGGGCAAGGTGCTTGGTATGTATTCTTATATGGACTAAAGCGCTGTGATCCTCTGCCTTGGATGTTCGGGGAGAGGGGCGATGGCTTCTTTTGTTCTTGTCCTCCGGTAGCCAAGGTACTGGGGATTTGCCCCATTTGTCTGCTAAATTCTCCAGTTCGTTTCCGAACAGGAGGGCTCCTTTAAAGGGCATTCTTGTGAGTTTCGTCTTGGAGGTCGTGTCGGCTGGCCAGCTTCTGAGCCAGAGTTGTCTTCTGGCTGCCACAATGGATGAGACCCCCCTGGCTGAGGTGCGCACCAGGTCGGACATCGCATCCGTGAGGAAGGATATTGCTGGTTCTAATGTTTCGACAGGCATGGTAGCGTTCCTGGCAAGTGATAAGCAGGCACCCGTCACCATGGCACAGCAGGCAGCGATCTATAGTGACATAGCTGTTGCATCAAATGACTGTTTAAGGATGTATTCCCGACGTCTGTCCTGGGCATCCTTGAGTGCCGCTCCTCCTTTGACTGGAATAGTGCGCTTCATGACAGCGCAGACCATGGTGTCCACTTTGGGGTACACCAGGAGTTCTTTGGCTGAGGATATAATATAGGGCTTCTAGGGCCCATCCTCCTTTGAAACTGGCCTCCGGCGCAGTCCATTCCAAGTCGATCAGTTGTTGTACGGCATGCAACAATGGGAAATGGCGTGAGGCCTGACGGAACCAGACCAGCAGAGGATTCATCTTTGGCTCCCAGCAGAGGATTCATCTTTGGCTCCGCTGTGGCACTTGTGCCTGGGATGGCCAGCTCCTTCAGGCTCAGAGACACGAGGTCTGATAACTCGTCTCTGGAGAAGAAGCACATCATGGTTCGGTATGATTCCGTTCGTGGAGGGATTTCTCATTCCTCCAGGGAGTCTGGTTCTTCCTCCGAGCTGTCCGTGTCCCCTAAGAGGAGGCTTTTGTCCAGAGGGGGCACGTCTTGGGGAGGCCGAGAGGGGCCTGGAAGGCTTTGGTCTTCTGGTGGAGGCTGTGGCTGTGTCACCGGTGGCACAGATTGTGCCTGGACAAAGGCTTGCAGCCCTTTGAAGAATTCTACCCAGGAAAATGTTCCTGGGTCCAGATTGAAGCCCGCGGCGTTCCCCGAGTGGCCCAGCTAAGTAGGGGCCGAGCTGGGGATAGAGAGGTCCGGAGTACTATCGTTGGTGGAGCCGGATTCCTCTACTGGCCGGGGGTGGGGGGAGGGGCCTTGTCCTGGTTCCACCAGAGCCTCTTCGCACTGCTCGCACAGGGCAGCAGCCACTTCGGGTTGCGCAGCTCTCAGGTGGCAGGCTGGGCAGAGGGCTTGTCCCTTGGCTGGTGGAGCCATGGTTTGTGCGCGTAAAGTCGTTCAACACTTGTCTATGCGCTTATATGCGCGCGCGGGGAGGTTTAGATATGTGCTCTGGCTGTGCGTGCAAGCCGCTATGTGCGCCTAGGGCAAGATGCACGCGCCGTTGTGTGCACTGGCTTAATTTGTGTGCCTGGCACCGTTGAGCGTGCCGCTGTGCACACGGCACAGGTGCGCGCGCCGCTATGCGCACAAGTAGTTTATGCGCCCGGCTAACCGCTGTGCGCACGGCTCAATTGTGCGGACAATACGGCGATCAAGGGAGGGAGATGGCGCTGGCGACCACGCGGGCAAGATCATAACCCCCCTCTAGAGGGTCTCCACGGGACAAGACCCTCGTACCAAATCAGGGTCTAGCCTGGGCAGGGCTGTTCAACCTGATGGGAGAGCGATCTGTACGGCTATACGAGCCTCGGAGACCGGAGACTTTAAGAAAAGTTTTCTACTTTACCTTGTCTCAGCGCTTCCCGGTCTCGTGCTGGGCGGTCTCCGGCTGCGGGGGGAGAGGGGAATACCTTCACCGCCACGCTCAGTATTGCAACCGCTGCCTCTCAGCCACTCCCATTCCTGGGGGCTAAGTCCACGCCGGGAACCGGCTACCAGTCAGAGGCTTACCTCTGAGGGATCTCGGAAATCACCTCAGGAATTCTCAACTGGGGGAGGGACCCTTAGGTATCACCGCAGGAGAGCGGGGCTAGTCTTGTAGAGGTAAGATTTGGAATTTTCTTTCTTCTTTGGTTTGGATTTCCTAATGCTGTGCAAGCGTGTGTAGAGTCCCAAACTGCTAAGGAGACGGAGAAATACTGAAGAGCAGAGCCTCCTGCAGGGGTATATGTAGTGCTGACGTTAGATTGAAATCTGACTCCGTCTCCAACTGCTATCAGGAGCACACTACACCCATTGGTCCCGAGTCCATCTGCTACATGCTAGGAAATGTCTTTTTTTATTTTTTTAAAGAACAATTGGCACCTCATCAGTTTTATCCTCAGATAAACAATCATTCTGGGTATTAGATTTGGATAAGTTATTAACTATTGAAAATAGTATCTTGGGGTTATGATAGAATTTCTCAATTTTATTTTTGAAATACTCTTTTTTTGCTTAGCCTATATTTTTTTTTTATAATGATTCAATGCAGCTCTAAATTTCCCTAGTGATAACAAATCTTTGTTACGTCTCCAAGTTAGTTCAATCTTTTTTAGTGTTTTTTTTTTCCAACTTCAGTTTGAGAACCAGGGTTTTGCACATTAATTGGTTTAATTTTTTTGTTCTAAGGGGACAATATCGGCAATAATCTGAGAGTCATAGAGCCAAGAATGTGTAGCCTCGGTACAGGTTAGATCTTTAATCTTATCATTTATATTATTGAATTCTGTTGTTAAATCTTCAGGCTTGGATTGTAATTTATAAGATATGTAGATCGATTCATTGTTATTATGTATAAAAGGGAGGGTAAGTTCAGTTTCTGCATAAAGTAGGGAATGATCAGACCAAGGTATTTGTGTTATTGAGACGCTAGTGTTTTTACAAAAGTTTGCATTAGTGAAGATCAGGTCTAATATGTGACCACAGCTTTACGAGTGGGCATGAACGAGGAAAGATCGTATCCTAGAGCAGCTAGAGATTCGAGCAAAATGGCGCACGTATTCTCTAATGGGATAATATCCATGTGCAAATTGAAGTCACCAAGGATTATTGATGGCTTATTGGGATTTAGTGAGATGGTAAGTAGCTCAATAAGTGGTGAAATATTGTGTTCGAGCAGTCTAGGTGGACAGTATAGCAAACACATTTGTAAATCTTCAGATTCAAATAAGTTGACTTCATAGGGTTGACAGATATCAATAGGCGATATTTTAAGTTTTAACTGTTTCTTTGCTATTGACATTAACCCCCCCCCCTCTACATTGTAAGCGAGGAGCTGAAAAGATATCATAATTTGCATAGGCTAGCTGATTAATTGATACATTGTCAGTAGGTTTTATCCACGTTTCATTTTTTTGCAAAAAGTCAGGTTATTTTTTTTTATCATGAATCAGGTCAGAAATTAGCACTGATTTTTTTGAGATGGCTTGAATATTAATGAGAAAAAGTGATAAATATACAGTTAGTTATTGATAGTTTGTGTGTGCACGCAATGTTGATCAGCGTGCGGTTGAAAAACATCCGCTCACGTTTTTTGTTCTTATGGTCTTGAATCTTCTCAGGGGGTTGTTTTCTGTTTTTCCCATTGTTGATACTGAACTAGGAGGAGATCCAAGCAGCTATGCTTATCTCTGATACCTTCTAGATTTAAAAGATTAAGGGGCCGATGCAATGAAGTGCGCTCAGCCTAGTGCACAGGCTTACGCGTGGTTGGACGCACTAGACTAGCACCTGATGCAATAAGATTAGTGTGTTCAAAATATGGGCCCAAACAAATGCAAAGCCGATAGCATTCATCACATGTAAATTCCATGTAGATGAGGCTATTAGCTATCCCCCCCTGATGCAGAAAATTGCTAGATGCCCAACGCACACTTTTTAAGTCATTCCATGAATGAAGGGCTCAGGGCAACAGCAGCTCTTCTATAATCACGCAGCAAAACTTCACAGAGGTAACTCCTTAAATAATAATAGCAAGTTTATTGCGAAAGTAAAAGATACCTTTCAATACCTGATAATGGGTTAGACATTAGGAAACGAGAAAGAGAAGGACCGAAAGTTTTTGGCAAGTGGAAGCCGTGCTGCAGCTTAAATAAAACTGGCAGTTAAAAGTTCCATTATGAGGACTTTTCATGATGATGTTCTTACCATTCGCATGCTTTGTTATCCTCTCTGCTATGCATGTAGGTTAAACCAGTGGTTCCCAACCCTGTCCTGGGGGTCCACCAGCCAATCAGGTTTTCAGGATATCCTCAATGAATATGCATGAGAGAAAATTTGCATGCACTGTCTCATGCATATTATTGTGGATATTCTGAAAACTCGACTCGCTGGTGGGCCCCCAGGACAGAGTTGGGGACCACTGGTTTAAGCCATAAACCTACTTGTATTTATTTTATCTTAAGAAATCAAATCACATTATTTTTCAATTATGTTGTTGGGCTGTCCTGTAGTTCCTGAACATTTCCTCCTGACATTCATGGGGATGTGTATTTTTTTTGTTTTGTAAGTAACAGCGCAAGACCATGTCAGAACAAGTTTAGGGAAAGGGCTCTGAAAGGCAAAAAAAATGAAACCACACGTTGATTCGAGCCTCCTGAGCCCCCATTCTAATTTGGGGTGCACAGCCACATCTCCTGAGCGCCCAATGCATTTGAGTTCTAGGGATGCATAATTCTTCCCTAGCGCATCCTTTTGAATGCAGCAGTTCTTTAAAATATTGCATCGAGTGCCCAGGAGACATAGCTGAGTGTGCGTTAAGTAAACAGGTGCTCAATACAATCGCCCGTTTTAACACGTTTTATTGCATCAGCCTGTAAGAATGGAATTTCCAGCTTTCAAATACAGGTCAAGAAAAACTGGACCAAGTTTTAACCCAAATGGATAGGATCAAATAGCTGACAACTCTGCAATCTTAGTATTTTAAGCTTATGTGCAAAAAGAGAAATAAGTGGATAGTTATCAGTTAAGAACAAAACCTCATTTTCTACAGTACATTTGTTTTCTTTGAACAAGTTGAGATTCAACTTCTTTATACTACTATAATACAGAATGGGAGAATTTTGGGAAAAGCATGCTAGTGTGTGTTATTTTCCTTATAAAATATCTATAAATTTGAAAAGCTTTCAACCAAGTAAGGAGAATACAAAAAATGAATATATTGTACCTTGCTGTCCAGAGATCAGCCTTTCGACACCTTTAATAACTTTATGCCTATGTCCATAAGCATTAATTCCAATCTCCTTCAGTTCTTTATGCCCCATTTCAACCAATACATCTAAAGTGATCTAGAACAAAGACAGGCACAAATTATTTCAATTTATAAAGGCATAGTAAAAAAAAGTTTAAAAAAATTAAATTACCAATCTACACAAAATTCACTCATTTGTACTCCTGATCAATACACACTCAACTAGATTCATAATATAATACATAGTGTATAAAATTTTATTTGACATTCCACTTTTACCAAGCTGGTCGAGGCAGATTACAATCAAATTCATAATTAAAATCTTGTTACATCGGCATCATAATTTACAGTGATCACAGGGAACTACGAAAGGGGGCATTATTCAAGAGAGGTATATAAGATATATTAGAAGAGAATCTCTGTTACAGTCTATCACAATTGTCACAGGGTTTTAAAGTGAATTTAGGGGTTGACAGTTTCATGATCAAGTTCCAGTAGATAAATGATAGCAGAAAATCTACATCTCAGTGTTCATCACTGATGTGTTTTTTATTTTATTTTTTTTAAGTGAATTTGTAGAAAGGCCTGGCTGAATAGCCAAGCCTTAACTCTTTCAGATAAAACACTGTTCAGGGGTTTGATGCATCCATCAAAACATCTACGAGTACACTCTTAAAATGTTCTTGCTGTTCTGTAGTTGGATTCTCAAGAGTCTGACGAACTGCAATGAATAAGGATTCTACCTTCCAGTCAGTCACTGTGCCCTCTCTTGCCTTTCAACAGCTGCAACTACAAAATTAAGCAGCAGTGCCTCCTAGAGGAACATCCAAGAATATCAACAAATCTTCCCTCAAACACTCCGAATTTTAATAGCAATTTTAGTGCATTTTTATTTTTCTGATCAGTCCTGTTTCTTTTCATTAAACAGAGAATGTAATATCCATACTTTTCATTGACTTTGCTATTTAAACAATAGGGACTTGCATTCCATGGAGGACAGGCATAAATCACTGGGCAACAAATTTTCACAAAAGTCATGTTACTGAAATGAAATTAGTCAATTCTTATACATTTCCATGTGCTAAACATGAATGTGACTGTGAAAATGCAAAATGGCTCTAGTTTTTTTGTAATATGCAATAATATAATTACATCTTGAATTGTATGCCAATAGTAGGAGACCTACAGTTAATACCGTTTGAAAAATGAAGTCATAGGCTACGTCTTAGATTTCTTTGCTTGTCTCTTGTACATCTGTTCGGGAGCATCTCTGCGGAGTGTCCAGCAGCAGTCAGCCAGCATGAATATTTCAAATGCTCACCCTTTCTGACAGGGCTTCATATAGTACACTGCTGACGTCAGCTTACTCGGCAGCAGCATGGCAGTAGAACTGCATTGCATCAGAAAATGATGTAATAAACTCTGGATGATGTGTGCATGATGGTATTATGCAATATGATGCAATATTACATCGTTCTAGGCTTATTTGTAGTCCTACTGGATAAATTTACATGACTAAACATAGAAAGTGAACTATATTAAATATCTTCAAAACGAGAGCCAATAAAAAATTTTCATGGTCATATTAGTGTTCAGCACATCAAGATACTACAGAGTAGGACCTTTTTAGGTCAGTAACACTTTCATTGTTGCCCAGTGTTACAGACAGAAAATTGTTTTTAGAGAACTCACTGGTGGCCATGTTTCACTTTCATCTGCAAAAATAATCTTTCAAGTAGTTTTGTACTAATTCTAAAATATGGAGGTGAAAAATGGGCAGATGTTACAACTAAAATTGTTTGAGGTGGCATTATTACCTGAACGTGATTAACAACTCTGTAAAACATGTGTATATGAGCTTAAACTGCCACATCTAGTAAAACGCACAAAGTAAAAGACTGAAAGCTTATGTAAAATCACAAATGTTGACAATGAAAGGAATCTTTCCCAGCACTGACAGATCTTACCTGTTCACTTTCAAATATATCAATGAGATGTTCAAGTCCCAGATTTCTCAAAAACTGATTTATGCTCAAATCAACTCCTAGAAATAAGTTAAAAATATCTTGTTAGCTGTATAGTTTATTTTCTAAGTGATAATTAACTTGAATGGCTTCATGTGAGGAAAAACCAGACTGCCTTCTTTTATTTTATGAACTTACTACATATAGTTCCACAAATGTTGGTCAGATAGAAAAGCTTTAGTTTTGTATCCCTCTCCACTATTACTATAATAAGTCTAATACAGTAGCTATAGAAAGTGTACATCCCTTTCCAAAATGTTCACCTTTAGTTGCCTTATAGCCCGGAAGTAAAAATTAATTAAAAAACATTGTTTCATATAGCTACACATCCTACACTACAACTGCCAAGTAAAAATTATATTCCGGAATTACTTAGAAAATGAAGCAGCAATAAAAACACAGAATAGCTTGTTTGGACAAGCATCCACTTCCCTTGTACTTCTGTAGCAATCCTAAATGCTTAAAGCTCTGTCATAACCAATTGCCTTCAAAAGGTAACCCCAAATATTAAATTGCACTAATTCACATGATGAAAGGATAAATTAGGTAGTTCCTGTTGGCTCTCTCTGTTAGGTAATGTATTTCAAAGCTACACCAAAGAACTGTCAAAAGAACTCTGGGACAAAGTTGAGGAAAGGCCCAGATCTGAGGATGAGTACAAAAGAATTGTAAAGTCCTTGAATATTTCCCAGAGCATGGTCAAGACGATTA
The DNA here is from genome assembly GCF_901001135.1 of Rhinatrema bivittatum. Taxonomy (NCBI): domain Eukaryota; kingdom Metazoa; phylum Chordata; class Amphibia; order Gymnophiona; family Rhinatrematidae; genus Rhinatrema; species Rhinatrema bivittatum. The sequence continues at coordinate 220,872,626 of NC_042621.1, read as the reverse complement.
CTAAGAAGTGGCAGATGAATGGCACCACCAAAAACCTGCCTGGGTCAAGTTGTTACTCCAAACAGGTTGACCGATCACTGAAGAGACTGATTATAGAGGCAACCAAGAAGACAATGGCAACTTTGAAGTAACTACAGGTTTCCATAACTAAAACTCGTCAAAGTGAGCATGTGACAATATCCCAAGCATACAACAAATCTGGCCTTTACAGCAGGTTGGCAAAAAGGAAGCCATTACTCAAGAAAGTCCATGATGAATCCTATTTGAAGTATGCAAAGAAATACTCAGGGGATACTACAGCCATATGGCAAAAAGTAAAGTTGTGTGGTCTGACAAAACTAAAATAGAACCTTTTGGCCTGAATGCAAAGTTACATTTAGTGCAAACCCAACACAGCACATCCCCCTCAGCACCCCATCCCTACTGTGAAGCATGGTGGTGTCATCATGATGTTATGGAGATGTTTCTCATCAGTAGGGGCAGGGTCTAAAATATGGATAATTTTGAATGTGTTATGGAAGCTGGAGCACATGTCAGTTTAGAGGGGACAAGGAAGGAATGATGTAATATTTCCGCATGGCGTAATTTGCACAGAACGGCAGTTACTACCCATAACAGAATGCATGGGAGTAACCTGCATGGAGCAGCAGTTACTACATAAGCAAATTGTTGGGCAGACTAGATAGGAAAATTAATTCTTACCTGTTAATTTTTGTTCCTGTAGTACCACGGATCAGTCCAGACAGTGGGTTGAGCCTCCTTTCCAGCAGGTGGAGACAGACTAAAACTGAAAGGATATCCTATATGAGGACAGAGCCTATCCTGTAACCCTTCAGTATAACTATTGTCAAAGCAGAAAACAACAAAAAACCCGAACAGGATAAAGCAAGCAACCATAAAGCTCAACAGAGCAACAACAGAATAATAACACCAGAGGATACCTATACTCTTGCATAACTTGGTATAAAAACCGACCAAGGCTTCTGGTGTAAATGCTCAGTATTTATGTATCATATAAGGAGTCCTAGAATCTGCAAGACATAAGCTTCGAGAGGACGCAGAAAGACAGACTGGGAAGGGCGTCTGGACTGATCCGTGGTACTACAGGAACGAAAATTAACAGTAAGAACTAATTTTCCTTTCCCTGTACGTACCCAGATCAGTCCAGACAGTGGGATGTACCAAAGCTTCCCTAAACCGGGTGGGACCGAGACAGTCCCGCTCGAAGCACTTGCCACCCAAAGGAGCCGAAAACTGGGGCATGCACATCAAGACAGTAGTGCCGAGCAAAGGTGTGCAAGGATGTCCAAGTGGCGGCCCTGCAAATCTCCTGCGGAGAGACAGATTGACTCTCCGCCCAAGAAGTAGCCTGAGAGTGCAGAGAATGAGCCTTCAGGCCCTCAGGAACCGGCCGACCTTGGCAAAGGTATGCCGAAGATATGGCTTCTTTCAACCACCGCGCAATCGTGGTCTTAGAAGCCGGTTTACCACGGTTGGGACCACTCCAAAGGACGAAGAGATGGTCCGAAACGCGAAAGTCATTGGTGACCTGGAGGTAGCGAAGCAGGGCTCATTTGACATCTAGACGACGGAGATCGCCCCCGGCCGAACCCGCAATCTCCTCTGGAGAAAAGGCAGGGAGTTCTACCGACTGGTTGACGTGGAAGGTGGAAACAACTTTAGGCAAGAAAGAAGGAACCGTCTTGAGAGAGACCCCTGAGTCAGAAAAACGCAAGAAGGGCTCCTGATAGGACAACGCCTGAATCTCGGAGATCCGCCGAGTGGAAGAGATAGAGACCAGAAAGACAGTTTTGAGCGTGAGGTCCTTGAGCGTAGAGTGACGAAGGGGTTCAAACGGAGCTGCACAGAGAGCACGAAGGACCAGGTTGAGACTCCACGACGGGCACGTGGCACGAGAAGGAGGGCGAAGATGCTTAATGCCCCTCAAAAACCGAATCACGTCCGGATGAGCCGCTAGGGAATGACCTTCCACCCGACCCAAGAGAGCCGAGCGCAGAGACCTGTATGCGCAGAGAACTGAAGGAGAGGCCTTTGGAGAGACCCTTCTGAAGAAAAGAAAGAACCACAGAGACCGAGGCGGAGCGCGTAGGGATACCGGACTCCGCACAAACAGCCTCAAAGACTTTCCAAATGCGCACGAAGGTCAGGGAAGTCGACTGTTTCCGGGCCCGCAGCAAGGTGGAGATAACCTCCTCCTTATAAACCTTTACGCCTCAAACGTCGCCGTTCAAAAGCCAGGCAGCTAGACAGAAGTGATCGGCCTGGTCGAAAAATACAGGACCCTGCCGAAGCAGCCGAGGGAGGTGGGCGAGGCGCAGAGGTCCGTCCGTCGCCAGATTGACGAGATCTGCGAACCACGGCCTTCGTGGCCACTCGGGAGCCACCAAAATCACTGGCCCCCGGTGGAGTTCGATTCGACCGAGAACTTTCCCCACCAGAGGCCATGGGGGGGAACACGTACAGAAGGACGTCCGCCGGCCAAGGCAGGGCCAGAGCATCCACGCCCTCTGAGCCGTGCTCCCTCCGGCGGCTGAAGAACCGGTTGGCCTTGGAGTTGCGCAGGGTCGCCATGAGGTCTAGGTGGGGAGGACCCCACCTGTCCACTATCAGAGTCATGGCCACATCCGAGAGTTCCCACTCCCCCGGATCGAGCGACTGTCGACTGAGGAAGTCGGCCTGGAGATTCTCCTTGCCCGCAATGTGGGAGGCCGTCAGGCACTGCAGATGTCGTTCCGCCCAGATGAAGAGGTGGTTGGCTTCCAGGGCAAACATGGGACTGCGAGTGCCCCCTTGGCGGTTGATGTAGGCCACCGTGGTAGAGTTGTTGGACAGGACTCTTACCGCCTTGCCACGAAGAATGGGAAGGAACTCTGCAGGGCCAGGCGTACCGCCAGGGTCTCCAACCGATTGATGTGCCAGCGAGACTGTGTCGGGGACCAAGTTCCCTGGGTGGACCGGGAGAGACAAATCGCACCCCAGCCCGAGAGACTGGCATCCGTGGTCACTATCGTCCACTGCAGCGCGTCGAGTGCCATCCCCTGAAGAAGATGAGGAAGCAATAGCCACCACTGCAAGTCGTCGACTGTAGAGTCGGAGAGCGGGAGAACTATGTGGTACTGTTCCAACACTGGCTGCCAGCGGGACAGCAAAGCTTTCTGTAACGGATGCATATGCGCAAAGGCCCAAGGGACGAGGTCTATGGTGGAAGCCATGGAACCCAGGACTTGGAGGTAATCCCAGGCCGTCTGGGAAGACAAGGCAATCAGGTTCCGAATTTGCTCGATTAGCTTGAGAGCGCACGCACGCGGTAGGAAGACCTTGCCTACATGGGTGTCGAAGTGGGCTCCCAGCAACTCCAACTCCTGGGAGGGCTGAAGATTGCTCTTGGAAAAATTCACTATCCACCCGAGAGACGCGAGGAGAGATAACACGCGATCCACCGCCTGTTGACAAGAAGCGGCCAACTTGGCCCAGATGAGCCAGTTGTCCAGGTACAGATGGACCAGGATCCCCTCCCAGCGCAGCGCCGCTGCGACACCATCATGACCTTTGTGAATGTGCGAGGCGCCGTCGCGAGGCCGAAGGGGAGCGCCCGAAACTGGAAATCTTGATTGAGGATGTGGAAGCGGAGATACTTCTGGTAGTCGCGGTGAATGGGAATATAGAAGTACTCCTCTGCGACATCGAGTGAAGCGAGAAATTCCACGGGACGAACCGCCGCTATGACCGCTTGCAGAGTTTCCATGCGGAAGTGAGGAATTTTGAGAGCCCGACTGACCCTCTTGAGGTCCAGTATCGGACGAAAGGACCCGTCCTTTTTGGGTACAGTGAAGTAAACAGAATACTGGCCGGCGCCGCGCTCCCTCTCGGGGACGGGGACCACCGTGCCCAGATCCAGGAGTTTGGAGAGGGTTTGTTCCACCGCGACCCTCTTGGAGCGTCCGCAGGGCGAGAAGAGAAAAAGATCTGGCAGGTCGCGAACAAGCTCAAAGGCGTACCCGTCTCTGATAATGTCGAGGACCCACTGGTCCGACGTGATCTTGACCCACTCCTCGAAAAACAGGGAAAGACGGCCGCCAAGGTAAGGGATCGAGGAGAGGGTCAGCTGAACTTCATTGCGTGGCGGGCTTAGGGGTGACACGCGCGGGCTGGGCCTCACGAAAGGGCCACCGCCCACGAAAGGACTGTGACCAGGACTGAGCACGAGAAGAACCCCTCGAAGCACCACCCCGCCCCCACGGAGCATAGCGACGCTGACCCCGGAAGTGCGAACGGGAGGGCACGAAGGACCGGGTAGGTTTAGGGCGGTCCTCCGGAAGTTTATGGACCTTGTTGTCAGCCAAGGAATCCATAAGCTTCTCCAGGTCCTCTCCGAAGAGCATCTTACCTTTGAAGGGCAACGTGCCTAGCCGGGCCTTGGAAGATTGATCGGCCGACCAAGTGCGTAGCCAGAGGACCCTCCGGGCAGCCACCGCCGAAGCCATCGCCTTCGCCTGAACACGGACCAGATCGTAAAGGGCGTCAGCCCCATAGGCAATCACGGCTTCCAGACGCTATGCCTGCTCCGCCTCTGCCGGCGGAAGCGCTTGGGCGCAGAGCAACTGTTGGACCCAGCTAAGGTCAGCCCAAAGCATGAGGCTGCTGCAGCAAGACGCCCGGACTCAGAGAGCCAAGACCTCGAAGATACGCTTCAGATGAGCCTCCAGTTTCCGATCCTGTGCGTCTTTGAGAGCCGTCGATCCCTCCACCGGGATCGTGGTGTGCTTGGTGACCGCGGAAACATAAGAATCCACCGCGGGAAACCTAAGCAATTCTAGGCATTCCTCCGGGAGGGGATAGAGTTTATCCTTAGCCCGCCCCACCCAGAGGGCCCCCTCAGGGGCCTCCCATTCCCGTAGGATCAGGAGCTTAAGCATGGGGTGGAAGGGAAAGGCGGTAGCCGGAGCCCTGAGCTCCCCCCAGGACCGGATTCATATCCTTGGGCAGGGAATCTAACAGGGTATCCACCGTGGGACCCTCCAAGCCCAGTTCCTGCAGGACGAACGGGATAAGGGGCTCTAGTTCCTCCTTACGGAACATACGGAGGGGGCTCTGGGGTCATCCCCCTCCAGAGGGGGGCCATCCAGCGAATCCGGGGGGGCGGTGGGGTCCAGGAGCCCTGGATCCAAAGGGGAGGAGGGAGGCGCCCACCTGCCCCCGAGCCGGGCCCTGGGGCTCCGCAGCCGGGCTAGGAATCAACGGCATGGAACGGGGGATTTTTGGAGGGGGGGGCTTTCGTCCTCCTCCTGCAAGCTGGCTAAATAAGATTTGTGCATGAGGCGGGCTAATTCAGCCGAAAAAGGGACCCTGGATTTCCCGGAGGGGGGGGGGCGGGACCCCCCTCCTGGGGACCAGCAGGGCTCAAATCCGGGGGTATATCAAAAAAGTTCGGCCCCCCAGCCTCAGACAGTTCCGAAATCGGGGCCGCTGAAAAATCCAAGATGGCCGCCATTCCCAGGCTCTGCTGGCTTGGGAACGGCCTGGCCATGCTTGAGGGAGACGATCCCCGGGCTGGATTTGCTTGTCCTGCCGAGGAGGGCTCTTCCCCACCCGGTAGGCAAGCAGAGCAGAGGCCCTGCCGCGAAAAACGCAGCGAAGGCAGCCCAGAAGAAAGGCAGGCTGCCTGCCACGGCATAGCAGAGCCGCGGCTGAAGAAAAAAAAAGCAGGAAAAAAAAAAGCTTTGATTGACAGCCTGAAGGGCCGGAGTGAGCAGGGGAACCTGCTGACTCCTGCCTGTCTGGCTGCCGGTTCAAGGCCTGCTGAGACCAGAAAAATAAAAAAAAAACTGGTCTACTGCTGCAAATAAGTTAGAGGTATGTGAGTACCTGCAACTTATTTAAAGTTTTAAATTTGGCCTATTTTTTTTTTTTTTTTTATTATTGAGGGCAGCAGCGGGTTCTAAACCCTCTCGGCAGCCAGATGGGGGGGAGACGAGACCCCGAGAGACTCGGTCCCCACACCTGGAAGCTGTACAGACTCAGGCTATGCAGCGCAAAAGGGGCAAAGCCCCCGAGCCCAGCAAGAGCCGGAACAGTCTCCCACACAAAAAAACGAAAAAAGAAGCTAAAAGCTGGAAAATTAACCTAAGATCTAGGAAACTAAAATTTACAGAAGACACAAGAAGTACTTGCTTGATCCTAAGAGAAAAGAAGAAGGAAAGGCTAACTAGCCTAACAGCAGAGAACCGAAGGGGAGCTGCTACACCTGCTGGAGACAGACGAATACTGAAGGGTTACAGGATAGGCTCTGTCCTCATATAGGATATCCTTTCAGTTTTAGTCTGTCTCCACCTGCTGGAAAGGAGGCTCAACCCACTGTCAGGACTGATCCGTGGTACGTACAGGGAAAGATCATTTGTTTTTTTTATCTGCATCATTACTATCAGGCCGATACAGTAAAGTGCGCTCTGGTGGAGCGCACTGTTAGTCTGCGCGTTTTTGACGCACTATTTTTACCCCTTATACAGGAAGGAGTAATAGCGTGTCGAAAACGCGCGGCCAACCCTCCAAAACTACTAGCGGCCGCAACGTGCAAATGCATGTTGATGGGCGTATTAGTTATTCCCGCACGAAACAGAAAGTAAAAACGTGCAGCCAAGAGATCCCCAATTAATATGCATAATATTTTCAAACAACTGAGGCAATGTGCCTGCAAATCTACCTCATGCATGATTTTGATGTTTAGAACACTTTCCACTATTTTTCCTGGCACTGAAGTCAGGCTAACTGGTCTGTAGTTTCCTGGATCGCCCCTGGAGCCCTTTTTAAATATTGGGGTTACATTAGCTATCCTCCAGTCTTCAGGTACAATGGATGATTTTAATGATAGGTTACAAATTTTTACTAATAGGTCTGAAATTTCATTTTTTAGTTCCTTCAGAACCCTGGGGTGTATACCATCCGGTCCAGGTGATTTACTACTCTTCAGTTTGTCAATCAGGCCTACCACATCTTCTAGGTTCACCGTGATTTGGTTCAGTCCATCTGAATCATTACCCATGAAAACCTTTATATTTAAAGTCCAGCTTTCTGATGACTGGAAGAATGGAGAGGGAGATGTACCTCATTTTAGGTTGCATCCATTTAAAGGTTTTATGGATCAGAATGAAAATGCCTTGTTTAGGTACATGTATTTTAGAACTCCAAGTAGCTCCTTTTTTGGGGCCACTTCTAAATTAAATGTAGATTCTGCTTTTTTTTTCCTTGGTCATGTCCTCTGGTGGTGTGATACTTCTAGCTCAGGGGTGGGCAATTCTGATCCTCAAGGGACACTATCTCCAATAAATATGCATGAGAGAGATCCAAGTTCCTTTCAGGCCTGTAGATCCTAAGCAACAAACTAATGCATGAAGGGTTATCATTAATGCCCCGTGAATCAGACACATTATTTTAGAAGAAATTCTCCATTTGACTGGTAACCAATGTAATGAAAAAAAAAAAAAAAAAGAATAGGAGTAATATGATCAAAATGGAAGGCACCCGTAAGAATTTAAGTTGCTGAATTCTGAATGACTTGTAGAGCTTCTACAGTAGAAGCAGATAATTCCAGATAGATTGAATTACAATAATCCAGACCTGTTAGAATTAAGGCCTGGAGCACTGTATGGAAATAACTTTATTCCAAAAAATTACTTCAAGTTACAAAGCATCCACAACTTAAAGGAGCTCTGCACTAGAGATTTCATTTGTGCTTTAAAGGATACACTTTGATAAAAAATGTTCCTAAATTTCAAACTTCATTTACTATTGGAATATTGACGCTACCAAACTGCAAACTCAAAGGACCAACTAACAGATGATCTACTGAATCTAATGATTTCAGTTTTTCCTATATTCAGGGCCAAATTGCTGTTCATAAGCCAGCTTTTCATAGTATGTAGATCTTTTTAAATTAGACCCAAAGTGGCTTTCTTACCAGAATTTATAGGAAAAGAAAAACTGTATATCATTGGCATAAATTCTATACTGCAACCCAAGTCACAAAGTAATTTAAAAATTGATAGGAGATAAATGTTGAAAAGAGTAACAGAGTAAAGAATCCTAACAAACACTTGTAGCAAGTGGGAACCAGTTGCACACAGAATTAAAGTAAACCTGCTGTATCTGATCACACAAGTACAATTTAAACCAAGCATGCACTATTCCAGCAACCCCAATCTCAGTTAAATGGGCCAAAAGAATGTTATGATCCAAGGTGTCAAAAGCTGCTGAGATGTTAAGCAGCACTATGATAAAATCAATGCCTGCATCAAACCCTTGGCAAGATATCAAGGCTAGACTAGATTACAGATTCTTTACTATATTTAGGGTGGAATCATAAAGGATATATATCTAAAACACTGAACTTTCCCATAAAGTCAAGAAACTGTTTAAATACTGTTTCAATAACTTTAGCCACAAAATAGGTGGACAAAATTAGCGATACTTACTGGGGACAGTGGGATCTAAAAGACCGCATCACACGGATTTAGAGGACAATTTTCCTAATTCATAGATTTTACATAATTTCAGTCCTAGAGACATAGTCAAATTCTTCCCAATGAACTTCAGAAGAAGGGGATTGTAGTACAGAACTACTAACAGTAGATGTCAGGCCAGTGCAGCAATTAGCTATTTCCTTTTGAAAAAAATGTGCAAAAACATTATTTTATTTATTTATTTATTTTAAGTTTTTCTATACCGGCATTCGCGATAAATATCGCATCATGTCGGTTTACAATTAACAAGTAGATAGGGAACAAAAAGGCAATAAATAACATTGATCTAAGTAATAATAATAAAATAATAGTAATGGTAGTAAAAAACATTAAACAAGAGAAGGCTAAGGAATGCAGTTACAATAAAACAAGGGAGTAATATAACTTGGATCAGAGAAAAATTGGAGTAATATAACTTGGATCAGAGAAAAATTCATTACATTAGAATGTAATGAAGCAGCAGCAATAAAAGATGATGATCTAGAATTATTAGGCAAGAAGTTATTTGGGTAACTATTTGAAATAATTCACGTGGGTTGTAGCCTGCTTCTTGGATCTTTTTGTAAATACAGACTTTTATAGTCTTTGTAATCCATAATATACCATATACTGTTCTAAAAAATAGATATAACCAGAAAGTGCCTCAGTGGTGTGAAACTTATGTCACATATGCTCAAGTTTTCTTAAATGTGCTTTATGTGCTCTTATCTCAGAACCAGGAAGCTCTAATAGACCTATTTTTGACAGGGCATACTGGAGCAATTTTGTCAACTACTACTTGGCAAAGAGTCATTCCACAAAGCCACTGTCTCGTTAACATCCTTCACTTGTTGACAAGACAAAGTGGGGGACCAGGCAGCACATAGCTGTTCCAAATCAATATGACCTCGTTTATGAAATTGTTGGTTAAAAGATTTTTTTTTTCTAACCTGGGCAGATGACAAACTCAATTTAAGTGTTACTAAACAATGATCACTCCATGGTTCTGCTTATACTGTAATTTTAGAGAACTGTATAGTTAAAAAAGTGTCACTTAAAACAAGTAAATCCACCCTAAGCGATGGGTGGCTCGTGTACTTATTGATTCTAACCCAAGGCCAATATTACTGCTAAAAAGTTGCAGCAAGCAGCTAGGAGACATCCATATACAAATTAAAATCCCTGAGAATGATGTGCAGTTCCAATTTGATTTCCATAAGGCATCCAATTATGGGGAAATAATTAGCATACAACATAGAGAGGCCAGTAGAAATGAGATTCCAACCACATGAAGAGAACTTCTGAAATTCAAGAGATACTTAAATCATGGAAAATGATAATGCTTCTTTATTAAGGATTAATAGGTTACCCTCCTTCTCTCATTGATCTGGTTTTAGGAAAAAATAGATAGTTGCTGTTAGATAAGGATATGGACAGAATCCAGAAGACAAGCCTCAGTTATATAAAGAACATCAGGTTGCTTGTCAATGGGTCATAGTATACAGCCATTCTTTTTAAGAGATATGGCACTAATCAAACATACTGACAATTTAGAAGGGGGTGTCAGCAAAAAAGTCCGGAAATCAAAGGGATGTCTGTTAGATCGAATCTGTATCTTGATGACTTTAAGAGTTTTCAGGAAATTCATTTATACCATGCCCAATGATTACTGGAATAGATGAAATTAGACGATCATTGACAGCATAAACCATGGCAAAAGCTATTGCTTATCATTAAAATGAGATAGGATAATTTCAGTAGTAAAACATTATGAAGCTAGGCACACACAAAAGGACAAGCTCCTTTGTGTGCGTAAAAGAGACACGTGCTCAGACATCACAAAGCATCTCCAGCAGTGTATCCAAAATGCAGGAGACATTAGTAGGTGGGGGCTAGAGTTGTTCTAGGACAGGAGAGTATTCTCTCATAGACCCCAGCAGCAGAAAAGAAATAGACACAGTAGAAAGACCAATGAAGGCTGCAGGCTCCTTCGCATATGATTGATGTCTCTTGTTAATATGTTTATTTTCTGCATATAGTTAATTTTTTTTTTTTTTTTTTTTACTATATCTAGATTTCTATATTAGCTATTGGCACTACTTTTTTGTGGATTTTTCTTTGATGAGCCTGGACATTATATATTAATGAGTTATCTATATTGCTGTGATGCTTTGCAGGCAAATTCTCTTGGCTTTTTGTATTAGTTAGTTTTACATAATCAAAATACTGAATATAAACATAATTGAGACTTTTGGTAGAAATTTAGGATGAGTTTTCAAAACTACCACTACTGAAAATTTGGGTTTACGGAGTATGATATTAGCACCTGTAATGCAGTTACTCTGTGGGCAGAAGTTACAGCAATCAAAAATACAATTTCCCCCCCCAAAAATTTACTTTTGTTGTGGTTAGTGGCTTGGAAGCTGAACAGGTACTTTATTAAGATCCCATGGAGTAGTAAGATCTCTAACTAGTGGTCAAATATGATTTAGGCTTTCCATGTAGGTTATTGACAAATAGGAATTTCTCCTGAATTCTGGTGATATACTCTTATAATCAATCAGCTGAACTCTGACTCAGAAAGGCTCAAACAGTAATGAAGCAGAAGTGGAATAAGACACAAAGAATTCCTAATTTAGATGTGCACACTATATAGAAAAATCCTATTTGAAATTGTAAGACCTTCTTGAGGAGTATTTTCTGGATACTAGAATAAATCTTACTTCTATAGGTAACTGCATAGAAGAGATTAAGTGACTCAATATCCAGGCCATCAGTGACAAATATTGATTATTTGGATGAAGGATTTCCATAGTATAGAGGATCAGGGTTAGGAATATTTCCAATCTAATTGGCTGCTGAACAGCTAGGTTTTGAAGCCACGGAAACCAAATGTGGCCAAAAAGGGGCTAACAAACTAATTAGGCCCTTTAAGTTTTTGAATTATTTTTGCTATGAGAGGAATCAAGGGAAATGCATCAGTTGCTAGAGTGTTCCTTGCTGGTGAACTTGGTTGTTAAATGGGACACAAAGATTATCTATTTCCAGAATTCCTCAAAACTGAAACAATTCTTTGGCTGTGCATTGGTTCTATGAACATTAGTGTAGCTATAGCCAGTACATTAACTTAATTATCATCTATTTGATTTTGGTTTCCAGGGAGACAGGCAGCTATTAGATCTTTTTGAGAAATTGCCCATTTTTATACCTTGCAGATATCTTAACACAAGTTGACAGCCTTTTCTTGTTTGTTGATGTAGTAGATTGCTACCTGCTTATCTGTTTAATTAAGACCCCTTTCCCTTTTACCCAGAGACCGAATACTTTTAAAGCACTGAAGATCACTTTCAGTTCCAACTGGTTTATGTGGAGATATTTTTTTCTGAGCAATCTTGTGTTCTTATGATCAGGTTCCTTGTGAACAATGGTTGTTCAGATAGGTTCACCATACTTGACTGGATGCATCTGTGGTATTATCTGAAATAGAGGTCAGTGAAAAGGTTGACCTCTTAAAAGATTTGAAGGATTTATTCACCAGTTTAGAGATTGGTGAGAGGTTGATGCCTCTTTGCTGCCACAGACATTTAAAGAGAACTTAAATATTCAGGTATCACACTTTTGAATCTTAAAGCCCTGGGTAATATCTCCAATTGTGCTACCTGCATCTGGATATCAATGTAGAACATTTGGGGCATCTTTTGACACCTATTTTTGTCCACCATAGCAAAAAAGGCTGAAGTTATGTCAAATAATTTTTGTAAGTTTGTGGGGGGGGGGAGAAGATCTCTTTTTTTTGGGGGGGGGGGAGATTTTTCTTTTTACAAGACTGCCAAAAAAAAGAAAAAAGTAAAACATTATGGAAAGACTAATGAGGAAAAATAATTGATATTGACCGAAAAAAACAAGGGACTAATGAAGAGATCAAAAATGCATCTTTTCACTAGAGCGGAAAAAATACTAGAGCTAAGGATCCCCCACATATGTTCAGTTTTTTTTTTTTTAGCTCCGAAAGCACATTTCCTATTCGACACAGTGATATCAGCATCCACTTGTGTGGCTAATTACCATCCTGCTTCTCCACAGAGAAAACTGAATGATGCATTAATACTAAGATATTAGCAGAATGGAACATTTTTCACTCAACGCACAATTAAACTCTGGAATTTGTTGCCAGAGGATGTGGTTAGTGCATTTAGTACAGCTGTGTTTAAAAAAGGATTGGATAAGTTCTTGGAGAAGTCTATTACCTGCTATTAATTAAGATGACTTAGAAAATAGCCACTGCTATTACTAGCAACGGTAACATGGAATAGACTTAGTTTTTGGGTACTTGCCAGGTTCTTATGGCCTGGATTGGCCATTGTTGGAAACAGGATGCTGGGCTTGATGGACCCTTGGTCTGACCCAGTATGGCATGTTCTTATGTTCTTATTATATGGAACTATGTACATTTTCTACATATTGTAACAGCAGGCTAACTTGTCAAGTTTAAACCATATTAAAAAATGAAAGCACATAAGAACATAAGATATTCCATACTGGCTCACACCAAGGGACCATCAAGCCCATTATCCTGTTTCCAACAGTGGCCAATCCAAGTCACAAGTACCCAGCAAGTACACAAACATTAACTAGATCTCAAGCTACTATTCCTTATTGATTAATAGCAGTTTATGGATTTTTCCTCTAGGAATTTTTCCAAACTTTTTAAACCCAGTTACACTAACTGCTGTAACCACATCCTCTGGCAACGAATTCCAGAGCTTAACTATGCGCTAAGTGAAAAAAGAATTTTGACTTGTCTTAATTAAGCTACTTATTAACTTCATGGAGCACCCCCCAGTCCTCCTATTGTCTGAGAGAGTAAATAACTGATTTACATTAACCTGTTCAAGTCCTTTCATTATTTTGTAGACCTGTATCATATCCCCCAACAGTCGCTTATCTTTTCTCCAAACTGAACAGCTCTAGCCTCTTTAGCCTTTCCTCACAGGAGAGCTTGTTCCATGCCCCTTATTTTGGTCACCCTTCTCTGCACTTTCTCCATCGCAATTATATCTTTTCTGAAATGTGGCGACCAGAATTGCACACAGTATTCAAAGTGCGGTTTCACTATGGACAGAGGCATGACATCCACTGTTTTATTCACCATTCCCTTCCTAATTCCTAACATTCTGATTGCTTTTTTGACTGCCACAGCACACTGAGCCGACAATTTCAATGTATTATCCACTAGGATACCTAGATCTCTTTCCTGGTAACTCCTAAGACAGAACCTAACATTGTTTAACTACAGCAAGGGTTATTTTTCTCTATATGCATCACCTTGCACATGTCCACATTACATTTCATCTGCCATTTGGAAGCCCAGTCTTCCAGTCTCATAAGATCCTCCTGCAATTTATCACAATCTGCTTGAGATTTAACTACTCTACATAATTGCAAATTTGATCACCTCACTTGTTGTACCCCTTTCCAGATCATTTATAAATATATTAAAAAGCACCAGTCCACGTACAGATCCCTGAGGCATATTTTATATTATATTTGTAAGATAGCATATGAATATTTAATATTCATTTGAAGCACAAAATGAATTCTGAGCACAGGAGTTCAATTATCTGAAATGACTAAAAGCAACATAATTCAGGCTTACTTAGGTAAGTACAGTGGGCCCTTGAGTTACGACCAACTTTTCTGGTCTTGAGTTACAATCAAAATATTGAGAGTGAGAGAGACTAGCCATAATGCCCTCATACTAGGAAGGTATTTATATCCCTACATGAGGCCCACCTAGTTACTTAAGGTGAGGTGTAGGTATTAGTGTAGGGGTTAGGGGCCACTTTGACATGCCGAGTACGACATACAAACAGAACAGTGCACTCTTGTGAAGATCTGATGACATTCGGAGTGAGGAAACTACCCAAAGATGAGATTTGTGCAATGTTCTTTCAACCTAGCTTGATGTTACCCAGGTAGAGAGTCCATATGGAGATATCAAAGGAGCTGGTGGAGGAGGTGAAATTGTTTCTGGTAGGCTAGTCACATTTTATAACTTTTTGGCAAGTACACTAGGAAATTATTGGTGTTTCTGGTAATTACAGACATTATACAACCATTTTTTATTTTAGAAATGGTTAGGTAAGGGGTGCTTTTGGGAGGTTTGGAATGCTTTATGGGTATTTCCATTATTTCCTATGAAAAAATAGTCTTGACTTACAACAAACTTGAGTTACAACCAGCCCTCTTGAACCAATTGAGTTTGTAAGTCAAGGGACCACTGTAAATATCAATCTTTGTTGTCCACATTCAATGACAATTGTATATGGATATGAATAACTTACAGCTCACACATATCTGATGCACAATCATACCAAAAAACACAAATTATTATAAACCAGGTACCTGAAAAAGACCTAATGCAGTGATTGACAGCAGATAAATCCAATTGCCCCATCCAGTCTGTTCAGCTATTATAGTCTACATTTCCAAGGTCATCGGGAGTGTCAGTAAGAGACACATGATTTAAATCCTAGTCTTCTAGATTCCAGATGAATATTTTGACCACTAGGCCACATATTAACATAACAGATGAAAGAAGAAAAAGACCATCTGCCCAGTCATTCCTGTCTATACTAAGTAGCATATATCCTAATTGCAGTCATAGAAGCAATTTATACTGCTTTCATCTTTGGTTCTGTACCATTCTGAATAGAGGAGAATACAAGCTCCCATACTTTATCGAGTACCTAGCAGGAACCCTCCCCCCCTCCTTCTCCCCCATGTTTTATTTAGCTTTCTAATATTCTAAATAACTAAAAAAAATAGTGAAGCTGATGTGTTACACCACCAACCTTCCTACATCAACCTGGTTGGAGTCTGAGGAATTGTAATTTGTTGATTCCAACCCGGTTACCTTGTGGGTTGCTAGGCCATGCTTTAGCTACCCCTTTGATTTCTTATTGCCTCTGCTCTTGAGGGAATGAAGAGCAGGTAGCTGGTAGCAGGGCCACATGCCAATCCTATTCCCTTCACTATCCTCTGTCCCAAATATACTTGAATTCTGTCACAGGACTGGTTTTTACCACCTCTACTGATAGGTTATTCCAGGCATCTACCACTCCCCTAACATCCTTGTGAAGGTATGGCTTCCAGAACTGTACAAAGTACTAGATGGGGGATTTACTAGTGACCTATAATATTACAGGGAAGCATTTCATACCTTCTTCTTTTTTCTCTAGACCAACAGCCCCCTCCGTTCCAGTTGCACTCAGCGAGGAGAGTTCGGAGAAGCTCCCTGACAGATTGTCAAGGCTGCTGGCAGCAGAGAGGCTGGATGGGCTGGAGGGGACAGATGACAGAGAAGGAGCTGTAGCCCCTGCTGTCTGAGATACATTGATAACCTGAGGTTTATAACATGATGGTAGCGCAGTGGGAGGCATGGCTGCTGTCAGCAGAGCTCGAACATCATCTGCCTGAAATTCACAAAGAAAGTACTGATTAGGATCTTCTTAAAACAAAAGTTGAAATTACAAATATATAAATCAATAAACCAGCATTAACTTACCCTGAAAAAAAGACAAAGCATGTTCATATAGGACATACAATTCATAACATTAAAGATAAAGTACAAATATATAGAAAATATGCTAACAGATTAACAAGAGTAGCAACATATCAAGACTACTAATCTGCAATAAATTATTTTTTACCTTTTAGTATCCCTTGATACAATAACTTAGCAAAAAAATCAATACATAATACAAAATTGCTATTATCTACATACACACACAAACACACATATATATACAAACATATACATACACACAGGAAAGATTTTAACAGTCTGACAATGTAAGTCCAATAATTTCAAACCAGCTTAAACGAAACCACACAAAATATAAGCAGAAGAAAAATCAAAGTTCCATAGGATAAGCAGAATTGCTTACCTGTAACAGGTGATCTCCTAGGACAGCAGGATGTTAGTCTTCACACATGGGTGAAATCAGATGGAGCCCGGCATGGAAAACTTATGTCAAACTTTCTAGAAACTTTGACTGGCACACTGAGCATGCCCAGCATGCCACTATCCATGCGTCCACACAGGGTCCCTCTCCAGTCTCGTAACATGGAATTATGAAAAAATAAAATAAATACAGGAGAAACCCAACTCCGCGGGGTGGTGGATAGGTTTCGTGAGGACTAACATCCTGCTATCCTAGGAGAACACCTGTTACAGGTAAGCAATTCTGCTTTCTCCTAGAACAAGCGGGATGGTAGTCCTCACACAAGGGTGAATCCCTAGCTACAGGCTGTTCGCAAACAAGACCAATATGCACCCAACTAGGAGCCATCAGGCATAACAATATATATTTTTTAAACTTATTTATAAATTCCAAAATTATAATTTTCCAAAATTTACACAGAAAACTGTGAGAGTTTAACAAAAACTAAGAAAATAAATACAACAATCACAGAAATCTAATACTCTCTAAATGTAGACCTTCCAACCCTTAGAGAGGGAAATACTGGAGATACAAAAAATAGAGAAAAAAAGCCTTATAGGAAATTAGGCTGACTAAACCTAACCTAATTTCTACATAAGAAAGTCACAACTACTGTCAAGGAGGCTCTGAAGGAGTGACCTTTTTCTTCCCATCAAGAAAGGATTTAAGCTGTTCTGGAACAAAAAATATATAAAAATCATTTCCAGATTTTACAACACACTTGCAGGGGTATTTAAGTAAAAAAGAAGCCCCCAAACACCTGCGAAACCCCCCTACACCTGTGAATCAAAAGCCAAAAAATTCCTAAGTCTCTTGAGTTACTCTAGCCAAATCAGGATATATCCTAATCGGGTGTTTCAAAAAATCTACCAGCATATTTTTGAAGTAATTTCTCATAAAACATCATGCTCAGTAAAAAAAAAAAAGAAAAAAAAGAAAAAGAAAACTAGTAATGTAGCCCTTTCAATTATGTCTACAGAAGTAGATTCAAGAAACTGAGTTAAATTAGACATATCCAGGGATGTTAGAGGGGCTACCTCCAAATTAGAGATCTTTTTAAATGGGAAAAAAATAAATTCTATTAACAGGTATAGACTCAGCCAGTAAATGTAAAGAATCCAAGAAACATTTCCTAAGAGTCATTTGGAGTATTTCACCCATTTCTCTAGGAAATTTAGTGAGTCGCAGGTTATGAAATCTCAAATGATTTTTACAGTTCCACTCTGTGGGATATGACCCTACGCTCTTGAATCAAAGTAACATTCATGGAATTCAGATTTGAAACTGCAGCCTCAAGAACACCAATTTTCTCTGAATGTTCCGATGCTGTTCTCTGCTGGATTTGAGCAAGGGACTCCAATTCCTGAGACAAGGAGTCCACCTTAGCATTGCATTCAGAGGAAAGAGAGGAGAAACTAACAATGAAATCCCACAAAGCATCCAAGGTAACAACGGTTGCTCCTGTGTCCTGAAGTTCCTGACCTGGAAGGTCGTGTTTTTGGTCACAGTCACTTTGGCGCACAGGGTCAGTGAGCTTCAAGCATTGGTGACATACCCACCATATACAAAGTTCTTTCATGATGGTGTAGTTCTGTGCATGCTTCCTAAGGTGGTGATGGATTTTTATCTTAACCAGTCCATCATCCTACCACCTTATTGCCAAGCCTCGTTTGCTTCAGGGCAAACGATGCTGCACAGCTTGGATTTCAAGAGAGCCTTGGCCTTCTACCTGGAGTGATCGGCAAGCCACAGGCATTTTTGACAAGAATAGATTAGGAGTTGTCGCCAAGCAGATCCTGTCTGACTGGCTGGTGGATTGCATTTCCTTCTACTGTATGCAAGCGGGACTGCAACTTGGGGACCATGTCAAGGCCAGGATTAAAGCCAGAGGTCAAAGGAGAGACTTCAACTTAAGCAGACTTCACATAAAGCACCCTACTATGGGTTGCACAGAGATGGGCGGAATCATTCATACCTTGGTGGTAGGCACTGATGGCACTCAGGTGTACACGGACAGAGTTGATCTTCAAGCCATCCTCAGACAGATGTAGCAGGTAGTCAAGCAGTTTCAGTGTGGAGCAGGAGAACAGATCTAGGCCGTGGCTCTCACACCACCCAGAAAACCTCCTCCACTTCAGGCCATAAGAGTTCCTGCTGGAAGGCTTTCTGGAAGCCACCAGGACCCGAGACAGGTCCAGAGGCTGCAGAATTAGCCTCTCAACATCCAGGCCATCAGAAACAATAACCTGAGGTTGGGGTGGTATAGCCTGCCCTGATCCTGTGAGATGAGATCAGAGGAAGAACCTAGACGGACTGGTTCTCAGTCAGAGAGATCCCGCAGAAGCGGGAACCAGATCTGTCTTGGCCAATGAGGGGCTATGAAGATCATGGTTCCCCTGTCCTGCCGGCACTTCAGAAGAGTCTTCATCACCAGAGGAAGTGGAGGATATGCATGCAGAAGGCCCTTACCCCAGTGGTGGGCAAAGGCGTCTGAAGCTATTTTGTTGTCCCCCACTGAACAGGGAATATAATTGTTTCATCTTGCTGTTGCAGGGGGAGGCAGAGAGATCCATATCCGGGGTGGGGTCGGGAGGCTCGACTCAGCCGGTTCACCACCACATTCTCTGTCCCGGCCAAATACATGGCTCGGAGCAGTATGCCTTAAGACTGAGTCCATGACCAAATCTGAACTGCCTCCTGGTACAGAAGGAAGGTCCTCTTACCTCCCTGCTTTTGATGTACCACATTGCCCCTTGGTTGTTGCATCGAGTTCTTGCTCCTTTGCCAGACAGGCAATCCCTGAATGCCCAAAGTGTGTAACGGATTACTCGCAGCTCCAAGAAGCTGATCTGGCACTGAGCTTCCTGAGCAGACCACAGACCCTGTGTGTGGAGCCCCTCCGCATGGGTGCCCCAACCCAGGGTAGATGCATCCGTGGTAAGTACAACCTGGGTAGGAGGAGACTGAAACGGAACCTCCTGTTCCAAATTGGGCAGGCTTTCCCACCAAGAAAAAGAGATGCGGACAGCTGGAGTAACACTGATGCGGACATAGAGGTTCTGAGTGGCTTGCTGACACTAGGACTGCAACGTCCATTGAGCTCCGCGCATATGTAAGCAAGCCAGGGGAGTAACATGGACGGATGCAGCCATGAGACCCAGGAGTCTGAGCATGCAGCAGGCTGAGACCTCCCGTCTCCGGTGAACCACTCCTACAAGGGATGACAGTGTGAGTGCCCAATTGTGAGGATGATAGGCTCTGGCCTGAGCTGTGTCCAGCCGAGTACCAATAAAGCCCAAGTGAGGCGATGGAGTAAGATGGGACTTTGAGTAGTTGACAACAGGGGACTCCAACACCCAAATGGTCAAGTGCAGGGACCAAATCACTCCCTCCTGGGTGGCACTCGACCAGCCAATCATCCAGGCATGGAAACACCTGCACCCCCAGATGGCGGAGATGTGAACCCACTACCAGACACCTGGTGAAGACACGTGGGGCCAAGGCGAGGCCGAATGGCAACACCCTGTACTGGAAATGCCTCTCATTCACGAAGAACTGGAGATACTTCCTGTGATCAGGGAAGATCTCGATGTGGGCATATGCGACTTTCAGATTGAGGGAGAAGCGCCAGTCTCCTCTTTGTAGGAGGGGAATCGGGATACCCAGAGAGACCATTTTGAACTTTTCACTTCTTAGAAACTTGTTCAAGGCTCTCAGGTCCAAAATGGGATGGAGTCCCCCTGTTCTCTTTGGAATCAGGAAACAGTGAGACTAAAACCCCTACCCTTGCTGCCACAGTGGAACAGCACTTCTCCCAGCTGGCGTTTCTTGCGGCTTGCTGTGAGTTAGTGACCATTTGGAAACAAGTTGATGTCCCATCAGTGTCCAGAGCGATTCACTGCCCATATGGTTATTGTCAATTAGCTCGTCTCACTACCGTACGCCATAATCGACTGAAATCCTTCAAAGCCACTTGGCGTTCTTTTACTATCTGGTTACGAACCCATGATTGAGCAGTGTTTTGGGGATGGTTGTTTGTAGCTAATGCTCTTTAGTGAGATGCAGTCCCTTCCCTCTACATTCCTATATTCTTATGCTTTCTACATAATTGTATTTACTGGCTAATCTCATTTCCTTACATTACAGTGCTGATAGTAGTACCACCAAACAAATACTGTACTAGACAATGTACTATGGTTTTGCTCATTCTCCTCTTCTGTTATTAATGCACTTGCAGGGTGGGTTGTGTGGGATGAACACATTCAAACAAAAATGGGTGTATTTCATTATCTGTACTGTTTATTTCTGTTTCACCCAATAAAAATTTTCAATTAAAAAAAAAAAATACATACACCAAATGTCTGTACTACAGATGCTCTAGAAATGTAGTTTCTGAAATGCACAATAGGCAAACAAACAGTTATAGATTATCAAGTCTTCATATTGCAGTATTTTCTGGTGTATAAACCACACTGTGTATAGGTCGCATTCCTGCATAAACATCAATTTGGATGAAAGTCAGTAGATAAGTCGCAGCAGTGGATAAGACGTACCTATTCCTGCGTGCGACTGCCAAAGAGCTAGCGAATGTGATTGTGAATCACAGCTATGGCGTGCCTGGCAGTGAGTATGGTCAGGCTGTTGGGGATGGGGGTGGGGGGGAAATCCATGACCAATGCTGGCCTCCCTGCATGTTCATGGCTCAACCCCACAAAGGGGAATCCAAAAAACAGCCAGTCCCTCCTCTCATGGTTCAACATCTCTTCTATAAGTCACCCTGCCGAAATTTGGTACCAGCATTGCGCATGGTCAGTGACGTTTTGGAGTTGGCATGGAAGTTCTCATGGTAAGACTGGCAGACAGGATGGGCGAGAGAGAGCGAGCAGCATATAGATCACACCGGTGTATAAGTCACAAGAAAAAAAATGCAACTTATACACCGGAAAATATGGTAAGTGCTTTTAATAGAGACCTGACAGATCGCAAGCATATATAGTCAAATTGTGTGCATCATACCAATTACTACTGAACAAAAAAAAAAAGATATATCTTCTTCAAAGACAAGAAGCAGCAGATAACTAAATTTCTAACTTTACTTACTGTAACTAGGTCTAGTGATGTTTGGCCTTCCTGATTTTTCAAAGTAGGATCAGCTCCATGCGCTAGCAACAATGCACAAAGCTGTGTCCTTCCTTTTTGTGCTGCTTCATGTAAGGGTGTAAAAGCCCATTTATCCGTGGCATTCACACAGGCATTAAACTTTATTAGTAAAGCAGCGACATCTACATGCTACAAAAGAAAATATTCTGTTAAAAACTGTGATGTTGCAACACTTTTAAACTAAAGTAATATTGCTATACTGCAAATCACTACAACCATTTATGGTGGTGAGCAATGCCTCTCTTGAGGTGGTGGCATATTTACCTCAAAGAAAGCAGACAACAATGGGGATTTCATACAGGCTGCATCACCTTCCCAGTCTAGAAGGATATTCAATCATTATCCAAAACCAGAAGCAGTTACAAAAAGCACAGGGGTATTAGAGAAGTTGCTAAATTGGTTCTGCAGTGAGATCCTAGAAATGTGCTTGCTTGGTTTGCCCCACCCTGAGGTTACTATTAGGAAGATGGCACTGGTATAGCATTTTTTTTTTTTTTTTTTAAATTACTGACCCTTGTGAAATTCCTTTCAGTTGGAAGAAGGTTCTCTTCAGCAGTGTATTTGTAAAACTTACAGCTGTGAAACATGATACAATCAAGCAATTTTATGCTGTTGGAAACCTTTTGAGATATGGTGTGAATATTGGGTCTACTTTCATATTGGTTGTCTAATTTATAAATGAAATGAGGGGGAGGGTGGTGTAGGGGATGGTGAGAGGAGGGGGGGGGGGGGTTGGTTTAAAAGTAAAAAGAACTGGCATGCAAACAGTTTCCTTGTATATTTCTTCTTGCTATGCTTATAGTGTACTATATCTTAATGCTATTTTCTTTTTTATTTGCAGTGTTGGTTCAATATAAATTAAAAAAGCACAGTGAAACCTGCACAGAGCATCAGTTGCAACCCTAAACATTAAGCTGAACAGACTGGATGGGCCATTTCGATCTTAAGAGTTTAAAAAAGTGTAACCCAAAAAGCAATTTAACCATTGCTTTTGTTCCTGCATAATGTTTTCTGTTTACTACAATGCAACTAAGGGACCTGAGCTATTTGTGTCTATCGGAAAAATGTTAGTTCATAGGTTCTTTTAAGTATCTTAGAGCTTTCTATTTTTAAGTTTTAATAGAACACTGAACAAACACCCAAAAGCAAAAAAAATTAACAGATGCTTATTGGATAGACACTGGAAAAAACTTCATCCATACTGTTCTTTAGCAGCTGATGGGTCTCTATTCTCCTTCTCTGACCTGCTTCGCTGCACAGAAGTTCCCAACAGCTAGCATCGAAGCAAGGGGGTAAGAGGACAGAATATGCAAGTGTACAGAATTTGAGAGTAGCAGGGACAGGAGTGGAGAGAAAGGTGAGGACAAGCTGGTAAGAGTATGCAGACTGGGGTTGAGGTTGTGTGGGGAAAGAGAAGTGCTAGGTAGGGGGGAGGCATGAACTAGTAGCTGGGGGAATATGAGTGCTAGTTATAATGGGGAATAAGTATCGTTTTGCTATGGCAGTACATTTGTGATATGGAAAAGCATATATTTGATTCAATTGTAAAACGTTATCCTGCAATAGTCCCTGCATCATGAAAACATCAAATGTTTTGTACCCTTAAAGAACCCCTAGTTAGCTGGAAAATGAACAACCTATATTTACAATTTAAAACATCTAAAAATAGATGCCCTACTAATACGTGTCACAATACGTTTCACTGGCTTACTAGGCTCCACAAAAAGCCAACATTAGAAGAAAATAATCAAACTAAAGCTGTGTGCAAATAACCTTGTTCTAAAACTGGGCACATCATGTCCCTTTGTGCAAGAACTATCACATCCAAAACATCTAATCTAAAAGATGCAGCTAATATATTTACTAAACTAGCCTTGAATGCACACAGTGTGAAGTTCAATATTCCAAAGATTGATTATTCTTTGAGAAAAATAGCTCAGGCAATCCTGGCAGCTTACCCCGTAGGATGCTGCATTATGTAAAGGAATAAGGCCTCCCTTGTCCTGTGCGTTTACATCGGCTCCATGCTGCAACAGGTACTCTGCAACCTCCAAATTATTGTAACCAGCTATTTGAAAAGTAAAAAGAAGGAAAAGATCACTTTCACAAATAAAAGAAATTAGTAATACGTCTTAAAAGACTAGGAAGGAAGCCCCACTCAAAATGACAATATTCAGTTTTAAATTGGAGGAGGATGAGGAGACAGGGTATGCTCCTGTTCGATGTAATTGCATTGCTTTTGGTCATGCCTGTTTAATGTTATAATGTAAACCGAATTGATATGTAACTTTGCTACATGAATTCCGGTATATAAAAATGTTAAATAAATAAATGCTCTTTCATTTTATTTTTTTTTTACATTTTTGGACTAGAGAAACTAAATACTGTATGTAAACAATTTTCTAAGATGAGGCAGCCTTTCTTCCAGAGAGGGAACTTATGCACCAAAAGAAATAAAACTTCAAATTACTCATAGAACACAGATGCCAGCATCTACCCACTTATGCTTGCCTACTGTGCACTCGGTCTTACTTCATATGCAGCGAGATCCTTCTCCATCCTCAACCATACCTGACCTTGCCCTACATACAGAGGGAATTTAAAACCTAGAAAAGGTCAAAATGCCAGGCTGCTGGACTAGAAGACTTTCAATTGACCATAAATTCATCCAGCCCCCTCACCAACAAAAAAAGACAGATTCTTCCCTGCCTCCCTCATCCAAAGTAAAACAGAACTTCCCAAACTTCTCCTGGGGATCCCATATCCAGTCGTTTTCAGGAGATCCAAAATGAATATGCATGAAATAAATCATATGGAAAATGAGTATGGATCCAATATGGAGAAATTAGTTCTTACCTAATAATTTCCTTTGAGTCCAGTCGTATGGATCATGCTCACTGATCAGTGGATGGAGACAGATCAAAAGGTTCACTGAAGTCACCCCTTATATGCAGTTGTGCTTACCTCAGTCTGCCAGTATTACTCGTAACAAGCTAACTTTGGAAATAAAACTTTTAAAACCCTTCGTCTTTAATGTCGTTTTTAAACTAGAGGGCTTCCAATAATCAAACCAGGAATAACACACTCCAAATAGAAGTGCTATTTACCGCTCTAGAAAGAACTCACCTTCTTTGTACAAACGTCTTTTCCCTCGATCCTACTAACAGTTGACAGGAGTTTGGTAGGACAGGGATGGTTTTGGACTGGACTGGTCTGGTCTGACAGGACTCAAGGAAAATAAATCATCAGGTAAGAACTAATTTCTCCTTCCTCTGTATCCAATCAGACCAGTCCAGACTCACTGGATGTACCCATGTTACTCCTGATTAGGGCAGAACACTGCCAAATTCTCTCTCAATATCTCCAAAGCGAACAAAGTCTCTTGTCTGGCATACATATCCAAACTATAATGCCTCAAAAATCTGCAGCGGTGAAACAAACTGCAACTCTACCCATGAGGTTGCCTTAGATCTACTGGAATGCACTTTGATCTGCTTGGGTAAGGCCCTACCACTATCCACATATGCTACAACAGATGCCTTAATCCAACGCTCTATTGAGGCCTTAGTAGCTGCCTCACCCTTCTGAGCACCATTAAACAAAAGAAAAAGATACAACTTTCTAAAGGCATTAGTGATCTTGAGATATCTCAAAACTTCTGTGCACATCCAAACAGTGGAGTAACCTGTATTCTGCCAAGTCCATATGATTGTGAAATTAAGACAGTCTGACCTAAAGAAAAGCTGTAACTACTTTCATAAGAAAAGAAGGCACCGTTCGAAACTTGACAATATCTGCAGCTCAAAAAGGGTTCTCTACAAGAAAGCACCTGCAACTCTGATATCCTTCTGGCGGAGTCACCAATTTCAGGTCAATTATATCCTTTACTGCCTTATGCAAGGAAAAGGACTTAGAAGGCTTCCTGATACTGACTATATTAGGGTCCTTCAGTTGAACTGGAAGCCTATTTCCACTTATCTTCCACAATATTCAACTTACACAAGGTTTGAGCAATTAAGGATACAAGCTCTTCCTTATGAAAGACAGACATAACTGTACCAACCTCTCACTTAGGTGAGAATTCTCCTTCCTCTAATTGTTCTCCACTACCAGCATCTGGCAGTCTCTTAAAACCATCTAGAGAATCTTCCAAACCTGAAATATTCTCATCCAATTTTCCATCTTCTTCCTGCCTGGGCCTCTTCTTGTTCAAGCTTCCTGCTAACTCAGAGGAAGCTGGAAGACCCAGAGGAGATCCTGGGAAAAAGCCTGCTGCAAACATTTTTATAACTTCCTTAAAACAGAGGCCCAAGCTAAAGAAAAAGCTTCTACAGTGTCAAGAAAGTAAACTGCTCCTTTAAGGGGTACTGATGAAAACAGAACCATAGATGTCTGCCCTTCGAGGCTGAGTGAAGGAGTCCCAAGTTCTCCTATATTCCCCCCTCTGAAAGCTTTGCAGGGACGGAAAAAGGCTGCCCAACGAGCTCCACTATCGCAGTCCACCCTGGGGATTCTACCTTGCTCCCCTACTCCCCTTCAACTTCAAACAGTCATGGCGCGATTCACTGCTTTCACCTTCCTTCCATTGCAGAGTGCAGTTTTTTCAGGTGCTCTGCAGCAGACACCATTACAGCCTGAATTTGTGTTTCCCAGCATAGAAGGACAACACCTCAGTGGCTGTGAAGACAGAAAAAATATTTTTGCAACTCACCCAGGCTTTCTCCCACAGACTGTAGATCAACTGTCTCTGCCAGCAAAGTCTCTTGATCTTTGCTTTTGTTTTTTTTTTTAAGGACTTTTATGTGCGAGCCAGTCACTTGAAGGAGAACAGCACTCATAAAACAAACGTGAGGATACCACTGGAAGCTCCTTGACCCAGGCACCGCTCCACTGAGGGAGGAAGCACACAACTTTCACCTTAGGACAGCGGTTCTCAACCTGTGGGTCGCGACCCCGGCGGGGGTCGAACGACCAAAACACAGGGGTTGCCTGTGTTTTGGTCGAACGACCTGTGTTTTGGTCGTTCGACCAAAACACAGGTCGTTCGACCAAAACTGACCAAAACTGACCCCAACGGCCCGGTCCGCAGACCAGTACCGGGCCGTTGGGATTTTTTGCCGGTCCGCGGCGCCGCAGCTACTGCGGGGAGGCGGGGCGAAGCTGGAGACCTGCCTCCTCCAACCCCAAAAGGGAGCGCGTCACGGTGCTCCTCCTACTTACTTCCTGCCCGCCCTGCCCCGGAAGACAAATGTTGCCGGAGCCGCACGGGCAGGAAGGAGGAGGCGCGTCAGCCGCGTGCAGAAGAGGAGCAGCGCGGCCCGAGAAGACCAGGGCTGCTGCAGAGCCCATCCTGTGGCGACCCGTAAAGAAGAGGCCCAGAGGTGAGAGAGAGGTGTGTGCGAGTATGAGATGAGTTGAGAGATTGTGTGTGAGAGTGAATTGAGAGACTGTGTGTGTTTGCAGAGACAGCATGTGAGAGCCTCTGTGTGTGTGAAAGAGACAGCATGTGACAGTGAGAGCCTGTGCTTGAGCAAGGCAGCATGTGGGGGTGTGAGAGAGCCTGTGTGTGAGACTCAGACAGCCTGTGCCAGTGAGAGACTGTGTGTATGAATGATTGCATGACAGAAAGAGCATGTGACAGTGAGATCCTGTGTGTGTATGTGTGTTTGAGAGAGAAATGCATGTGAGAATGAGAACCTGACTGTGTGTTTGAGGGAAGAAGACAGGTGGAGAGAAAAGAAACAGAAAAAAAGGCAATATAAAAGGAAATGGCAAAAAAAATAAAGGGAAGCAGATGTAAAAAAAATAAATAAATTACTTTTTACTGATTGGTACATGTAATCTTTGGGAATGTGCAAGAGTAGCACTTTCTCTATGGCGGATCTCACAATGTACGAGATCAACATGGAGGAAGTAGAAACCCAGGGGGCCTGCACAGAGGAGGCAGCAGAATGGGCTTCAGTGCCAATAGCAGCAATCAGCACCTCCCCAATAGCCACGTGGCAGCAGTGGCAGTAATTAGATTAATTGTTTGACTCAGCTGGAGGTGACAAAGTATGAAGTGGGATGTGAAATCAGCTTGATCTGGTGGAGAATTAGGATTGCTGTTACACATGAACTGTATTTGGCAAACATAAAGGGAGCCAGGATAATCAATTGAAGCCTGCAGCTGAGGACTGATTCATTATGACTCATGTAGAAATTAGTGCATTTTCCAGATTAGTCTGCATAACACAATTCTCAACATTCAGCATTATTTCTGCTGCATAGAGTTTTATCTGAGAGGCTCTGAGGTTGTGAGGGAGCCAGTAAGAGTGAGAGCATGAGTGTGTATGAGAAAATCCAGGGGAGTAAGAGTGTGTGTGAGTGGGGGGGGGGGGGAAGAGAGTGTCTTACACCCTGAGAGTGTGTCAGTGTCTGTGAGAGTGAGAGGTTATGGTGGGTATAAGAGCATGAATGTGTATGTATGTGACAGTGTATGTGTGAGAGAGAATGGACATGTGAGTATGTGTGAGAGAGAGAGGATAACCTCCTAATCCTCGACAATATCAGGGTGACTGGAAATCAAGAGCTCCCATGTATGGACAGCAGGGGCTTTTTAAAATCCTTATTAGTTTTAATTATTGTGTGTTATTTGATATATGTGCTGTTTTGAAATATTATTGGTGTTTGGGAAATTATAAAAATGTATATGATTTTAATTAATAGAAATTCTATTTATCAGTAATTTTAAAATATTCTTTTATTAGTATGGTTTTACTATTATAACTGATGCTTTATGTTTCTTAATTTTATTGTTTTATGAGGAATGGTGGTTCTGTTTATAAATGTCATAATAAATAAGTATGCACTAAAATCCAACCCCATCCATAACCCTGCCCCCATATGACCAAAGCCCCGCCCTCACCCCGCCCTCGCAGGGCGAGGGCGGGGCAAGGGGTCACCGCAACATGAGGAACTGTATTACGGGGTCACGGCATTAGAAAGGTTGAGAACCACTGCCTTAGGAGCTGCCTCCAAAAATGTTCCTGCTATTCCATCTACCTAGGTCTTAGCCCTCAGCACAGGATAAAGCAGAGTTGCTTACCTGTAACAGGTATTCTCTGAGGACAGCAGGATGTTAGTCCTCACACATTGAAGACATTATCAGATGAAGCCCCAATGCGGAAAACTTATGACAAAGTTTCTAGAACTTTGACTAGGCACACCGAACATACCCAGCATGCCCTATACCACGCATCCACGCGAGGTCCCTCTTCAGTCTCATAACACAGAACTATGATTAAAATAAAAAAAGAGAAATCCACCTCTGCAAGGTGGTGGGCGGGTTTCCTGAGGACTAACATTCTGTTGTCCTTGAAGAACACCTGTTACAGGTAAGCAACTCTTTTTTCCTAGGACAAGCAGGATGGTAGTCCTCACACATGGGTGAATCCCTAGTTACAGGCAGCTCACCAACAAAAAAAGGGATCAAAAACCTAAACAGGTGCCAATGGGCAAACACCGGGTGCTGTTGGTAACAGAGGGGGAGACAGCCTGAACCCAAACAATGGGCCCTAGGCGGGGCAGTTGGGTTCTACACCTTCAACAGGTTCCGAAGGACAGATTGGCCAAACTGTAGTTTTGGCCATTCCTATCCAGACAGTAATGAGATGTAAATGTGCAGAGAGAGTTCTACATCGCAACCTTGCAGATCTCCATGGGAACTGCTCACAAGTGGGCCACCGAAACTGCCATGGCACAGAGCTTTGACAAGAGGCCAAGATGCAGTCCTACCTGAGCATAACAAAAGGAGATGCAATCTGCTAGCCAACTGGATAGTGTCTGTTTGGCAACACAACACCCAACCTATTCTTATCAAAAGAAACAAAGTTGTGTGGACTGTCTATGGGCTTCTGGGCTCCAGATAGAAGGCTAAGGCTCGCTTGCAATCCAAAATGTGCAGTGCTTGTTTGCCTTGGTGCGAATGGGACCTACGAAAGAATATCGGCAGGACGACTGACTGATTAAGATGGAAATCAGTCACAACCTTAGGCATGAACTTAGGGTGCATATGCTAGACCACTCTGTCGTGATAGAACTTAGTATAAGGTGGATAAGTTACTAAGGCCTGGAGCTAGCTGACCCTGTGCGCTGAAGCGATTGCCACCAAAAATATGACCTTCCAGGTCAGGAACTTCAGGTCACAGGTGCGCAGCAGCTCAAAAGAAGCTTTCATCAGCTAAGCTAACACTACACTGAGGTCCAAGACACAGCGGGAGGCCTTAGGGGAGGCTTCAATTGAAGCAGGCCCCGCATGAAATGTATAACTATAGGCTGTACAGAGATGGGTGTACAATCTACACCTTGGTGGTATGCATCAACTGCACTAAGATGAACTCTAATGGAGCTGGATTTTAAGCCGCAGACAAAACAAAAGCGGTGGCCCTACAGGGAGGCACAGGGAGGGACCCGGTGGCCCTACAGGGAGGCACAGGGAGGGACCCGGTGATGGAATGATACCGAAAACCATGAAAAGAAAATTCCACTAGGCCAGAAACAGCCAAAGTGAGCTCAGACTGTGAGGCTTACAGCTCCGCAGAAGAGACTGAAGAGCGACCCGCATATGGTGCGTGGTATAGGACGCGCTGTGTGCCTAGTCAAAGTTCTAGAAACTTTGTGGAAAACTTATCCGCATCGGGGCTCCATCTGATGATGTCACCCATGTATGAGGACTACCATCCTGCTTCTCTTCGGAGAATCACTCTATCTGCTGGAAACAGAGCATACTGGCAGGCTGAGGGTCAGCATGAATGTTTATAAGAGGTGACGTCAGCAAACCTATTGATCTGTCTCCATCTGCTGGTCGATGAGCATAACCAATGTGTCTGGATTGGTCTGACTGGATGAAGAGCAAATGCACATTTTTACCATTCTTATTCATTGTGGATCTCCTGAAAACCCCAACTGTACAGTCACCAGGACAGGTCTGGAAAGCCCTTAAGCAAAATATTGTTGATATTTCCAGTACATATGTATGAGGAGATATATAAAAAAAATAAGGTTGTTTTGAAATTTTGGCAAAATAAAGTATCCTAACATGTCAATTCCTTGCAAATTTGCATGAAATCTAGACATCTTGACCATTTGTCACTTCCAGTCACTGACCTGCTAAATGCAATGGTGTTGAATGTCTGCCTTGTGTATCTCTACAATTAACATTATCAGGTGAACAAAGCTTCTTCACTCGAGCCACACAACCCTTCTTGGCAGCATCTAGCAAAGCTGCATCTCCCCTCAGCAGATCTTGAATGTCTGTATCACCATCCTTAACCAGGTCCAAAGGGGTATTCCCATCTCTGTTCTTCTTTGTGGGGTCTGCACCATGCTGTGTATAGAAAGACTGAGTATGCAGGACTTCATTTCACATAATAATTAAGATGTGTACAAAAATTAAAACAGAAAAAGATAGTATTGCCAAGATGGTCTGTCAAATCTTCATTCTTTCTTCGTCAAATCAATTTTAGAGAGAAATCATAATGTAAATAATCTTAAATAATAAAAAAGAAACGGAACTATCATCAGGAGGTGAGGAGAAATGGGTGACTGCGCTGTGTGACCATGCCCCTCCCCCGACGTCAACTCTTTGTGCTTCATTTACTATTTTTTCTTTTACGTTTTCTGTTAAGTAACCTTTTTTCAAGTTCCTACCTTATGCCTTTGTTAACAATTTTATTATAAATGTTCTCTGTATTTGACTATGGAAATATTTTTTCCTGCTTTTTCTGTTTTATGTAAACCGGTATGATTTGCATTTTAATGTAAGAATGTCGGTATATAAAAATTACAAATAAATAAATAAATAAATAAATCTAACACAAGAAACAACACATACTCATTTTGCAACAAATCCATCATTATCTACATGAGAAAGTTTGCATAAGAATACCTGTAACAGTAATTTGCAGATCTCATATTTTCCCTTGGCAGCAGCTTCATGCAAGGGCGTGAACTTCCATAAATCAGCTACATTTACAACTGCTCCATGTTTAACAAGAAGCTCTGCTACTTCATAGTGACCATAAGAACATGCATTGTGTAAAGGGACAAGTCCTCTGAAAGAAAAGGGATAAGTCTCAGATCACAAAATTAGTAAGTTAGACAGCAAAAGCAGAGTCAACAATAAAGCTGGCTCACCTGAAATGCTTCAGCAGTGGAGTAGTGCTTGCCAAAACTTGTTTTTCCTTTTACACCCAGAACAAAATTAACTAAGTCATCTATCAATCGTTACATTTTATAGCACTAACATTAAAATTAAAAGGACTGCAAGGAACAAGATTTATGAATTTGCTTTATGATACTACCACCACCAATTTTAAGATTTGTAAGGTAGCTATACAATAATTTTCCCTGGAGCTTACAGCCTGATTTGTGTGCTATAAAACTTAAGTTTCCTACACTGCGGTACACCCTGCTAATGCTACTAAGTGACGCTCTATGATTCCAAAGCACATTACTGCTATGGCAAAAGACAGGATTAAGAAAAGAAATTCTCTCAAATATTAAGCAGTAAACATCTTATTTTAAAATGCTGGTCTTATCTTGAAGATCTAAGTTGCTGCATTTTAGTAATATACACTCACAATATACTTCAGCCTAGTCAACCATGAATAATTTTAAGTAGATTCCAGTTTCCTGTATTAACTCTGGGGCAGATTCTGTGGTGATCTGCTAGCATATACCTGCATTAAAATTACTGAAAGTATTTTAAATCTGCTCATTAAAAACAAAGTTTTATTCAATATATACAAATAGTTTTTAACTAAATTATTTTTATTTTATCGGGATTTCTATTACATGTAATCTACTGTTATGTTATCAAACTGAAGAATAAATTGATCATTCAATGCTATACTGTCTTGTTATAACTGTTTAAAATTTTGTAAACCACTTTGATATTATGGAACTGCAGAAAATCAAGAAAAATAATAAGGAATGTGTCAAACATTTTTTGTTCGATTTTCACATTTTTCTTGTTCATTCTCCCTTTCCTTATCTCTCTCCCCATATCAAAGCTCTCAACTGCCTCCCGCACTCTCCTTTTTAACCTTCCTTTCATCCTTCCTTTCGCATCTCACTCCTTTCATCTCATCCCTTCAAGTCTCTTCTTCCTAGTCTTTTAAGCCTCACACCATTCAATCCTCCATTCCACACCATCCTCAAATTGTTCCTTCTCATCCCACTTCCTCTCTCATTCTTTTTTTTTTTTTTAATTTGACAATTTTTATTGGTTACAAATAACATGAGACCAGCACAAACAGTACAACATGCAACTGGAGTAATTACAACTATAAACGGCAACCAATACCAATTTTTGAAGATTTATTTCCCCCTCCCCCTTCATACTACATATTACCGTGACACATCGCACCTCAGTGAGAGTGTAAGAGTCCGTACACTTAAATAATAAGGAGGAAAGCATCCTGGTATCATCTATAGTTCCCACATATCTAAAGAACAGAAGCAGCATATGTACCAACTTCGAGTAAGAAGCCTCAAATTATGACAGAGTTGATGATAACTAATATTGAAATGACAGAGTAAAGATACATGTCAATTCAAATCAAGTAGGGACTGAACCATATCTATAGCAAGAGCATAAATCAAAAATCAAAGCAAGCGTCACCTAAACCACAATTTTGTTCTTAAGCCACCATGGTGCGTCTACGAGGTCACAGAACATCTAAAGAAATTAAGATGGGTTCACAAGCCACTTAGTGAATGGATTCCAGACTTCATTAAAAGTAGTTAAGCAGTCATGTTTCAATACTGTAAGGTGGGCCAAACGATAATGGATATGAAGGCGATACGTAGTGTCGGGCCAACAGTATTCTTCCATAACCTTGCTAACTCACATCGTGCTGCCATGTACACCTGGAGACAAAATAACTGGCAATGCTTGTGTAACCCAGTTGCTGGTAAATTTAACACCACCACACTAGGATCTAAAGTCACTATTAATTGCGAGACCCATCGTGTGATTTGTGTCCAGTTTGGGGTTATGTTCGGACACAGCCACCAAATGTGATAATTTCCTTTATGGCCACAATTTTGCCAGCAGAGATCCGAATATCGGGAAGAGATATTTTTATTTATTTATTTAAGGGCTTTTAATATACCGATGTTCGTGGGACACATCACACCGGTTTACAATTAACTCAGGAAGGAGGAAAATACAATGAACAAGGAACAGGGGGTGGGAGCAGGTGAGAAAGGGGGAGAGGGGGCAGGAAAGAGAAAGAGAAAGAGTGAAAGGGTAGAAGTAAAGAGAAAGAGGTAACTTATTTACAACATTTCTTTAAATTACATCAGGAATCAAGGTTTCTTTAAATTACATCAAGAATCAAGGTATTAGACATGAGCAGTTAAAAGAAAATTACATCTTAATCATAGAGCATAAAAAAGGCAGGGGGTGGATGAGTTCTGTGTTGTGTGCAGTTGGGGGATGAGGTCTAGGTTTGATTGTCCTCAGGGTAGGCCTGCCTGAAGAGCCATGTCTTGATGCCTTTTTTGAAGGTGTGCAAGGATGGTTCAAGACGTAGATGTAACCTGACTGGCGTCGTGCCACCTATATAGTACCTTATAGCACTGCTCCTGCAAATTCAAAGCGATAGAACATTTGGCTGTCCTAGTATATACAATATCCCACTCCTCGCCACTTAATGGCCCCCCTAGATCCTGATTCCAAGCTCGAGTATGGCATTGGTGCTCGTGGGTAGGGGCATTTAAGAGGCCATAAATTTTTTATATTCTTCCCTGCAGTTTATCTGCATAGTCACAATAATTTTCAAAAAGGGATCTAGTGAGACGTATATAATTGGCTTTTAAAAGGGAGTTTAAAAAATGGGAAATTTGAGCATATGCTAAATAGTCCCTTGAGCCTAATCCAAATCGTTCCATAACAGTTTTATAATTGAGAGATAACTCACTTCCTATGAGGTGGTTAACATGTAATACCCCGGTTTTTCCACTGTGTAAATGTTTGTGAATACATTGCAGCCGGGAAGGCACTGTTATAAAAATAAGTGCGATGTTTGGAAATAAGAAATGTTGCCTACCAAGTGTGTTTTCCACTGTACTCAAATTTGCGGAGTATTATAGAGCGACCCAGGAAGATAAGAAATAGGCCACCATGTGGCTTTGTTTTGCCAAGGCAGAGCTTGTATGGGCATATGACCTATTAGAGCTTGTTCTAATATCATCCATTGTTTCTTTTCTGATTTTTTGTGTATGTCCACCACAGCTTTAAGTTGAGCAGCTGCAAAATACCATAAGATATTGGGGACCCCCATACCACCTCTCAATTTGGGATGGAACAGCACCACTCGAGCTACCCAAGGATGTCTTTTTTTTCCAAATAAACCCAAAAATCTTTATTTGCCATTGCCATAGGAGCACCGAAGGGAGATGGATAGGTAGCATAGAGAAAAAATAAAGAAGTCGGGGTAAAACATTCATTTTAATAATGGCAATACGCCCTATCCAAGAAAATGTATCCCTGTGCCACCTATCCAGGTCCCGTCCCATTGTTCTCCATAGGGGGTGTAGTTTAATTAAATAGATCTGTGATTCGTGGACTAATTCTAACCCCTAAATATTTAAGAGCCTGTTTAGCCCACCTAAAGGTGTGCCTATTTTTAAATGAGGACATCTCTGCTGCTGTCTCTGATTTTTCATAGTTTACACCTTGAAACCTGTCACCCCTCCAAAGAGTTCTAATTTCGTCACTACAGTGGTTAGTGAAGTATCCAGATTGGTCAGTGTAAATAAAATATCATCAGCAAAGAACAACTTAAACTGCAAGTTGCCTAGTTGGATATCTGTAATTTGATCCATCATTCTGACCTTTATGGTGAAGGGTTCAAGAAACAAAGTGAACATTAAAGGGGGCAGGGGGCAACCCTGCCTCGTGCCCCTTTCAATATTGAAACAATCTCCATATATTCCATTGACCTTAACCCTTCGTACAGACTGTGCCCTGTATGAAGGCTTGAAGGCGCTGGAAAAATTCCACCCAAGAGAAGGCAGTCAGGTCCATGCCTAGCCCAGGAGATATTGGGGTAGATGCTGCTGAATTTCCCTCTGCCATGGATAACCTAGTCCCATGGGTACTCAGATTCAGGGTACTTACAGTTAAGGCTGTGGCTAACCCATCCTCTGAATGGGAGGAGCCGGGTTTAGCCAAGTCCGGGGAGGCCAACTCTCCCTGGGCTTCCTCACAGTGCTGACATAAGTTGGAATCCAGGTCAGACTGTAAAGCCCTAATATGACAAGCAGCGAGGAGAGAAAGAAGCTTGTGTTTCTTGGCTGCCAGAAACATTGGCGACAGTAACTGTGTTCTGTTGGCTCGCGATTAAACTTTTTTCTGCGCAGATTTCGGTGGGATGCGGTGAGGCGCACGCACAGCCCGTGCGCCCAGCTTTACCCGTATTCTGTGCTTAGTAGGTTATGTGCGTATGTATGCACTAGATATTATGCGCATTGCACGTACCGACGCTCTATGGAGGGCAATACGGCACGCACAAAGACGGGCGCAAGATGGCACCGCCGCAGCCTACCGCGCGGTGTGCTGACCAGTCCTAAAGTGGGGCCTAGCCCACCGGAGGGCCGCTCAACCGGCTCAGAAGCTCACTTCTCCTTACCCAAACAGGATTGGGAATGACGTCGGCATGGCGCACTGAGCAAGGAGACCGGAGGAAGCTTTACTGAAACCCCTCCAAATGTCTCTGAATCGGGAGGTTAATTTTTTTTTATACTTACCTGGGCTTTGCGCTTATCAGCCAAGTACAGAGGCGGTCAGTGGCTGTGGGGGGAGGGGGGGGGAGCCTTTGGCCATCACCATCACGCTCAGCTTCCTGCACCTGCTGCCTTTCAGCTGCTTAAGCAGCAAAGTCCACTCTGGGAACTGGATACCGGACAAAGACACACCTCTGAGTGATCTCGGAAATCGCCTCAGGAATTCTCAACTGGGGGAAGGACCTTTAGGTATCACCACAGGAAAGTGGGGCTGAATTTTTTCTCCAATTTAATTTCTCCTTCCAAAAAGTACAGCAATCCCCATAGCGAAAGGTGCATCCACCATCTGCTGGAGACGTAGAAATACTGAAGGGCTGAGGTCACTGCAGGGGTGTATCTAGGGTGACGTCAGCTTTGAAATCTGTCTTCATCTGCTGGCAGGGGAACATAACCCATTGGTCCTGAGTCTATCTGGCTACACGCTAGGAAAAACAGCATTGGCCTAACTCAGAGAAGGGGGAAGTTAAAAAAAAAAAAAAACAAAAACAAAAAAAAAAGACTGAAAGAAGAAAAATGCTCACCCTTTATCTTTTGCGTGTACATCAGCTCCATGCTGAAGAAGGTACTCCACCACAGAAACTCTGTTATAGCCTGCTGCAAAGTGAAGTGGTGTGGACTGACGTCCTTCAATATCTCTGCAATTTACACTCTGAATAGTGCACAATTTCTATGGAAAAACAAGAAACTCATTTACTACAACTGAACAATTGTGAGTTAAAAAGAAACATTTCAAACTACTAGACAGCTAGGCTGAAATAGTGCCTGACAGCAATATGCATCCTCAAGATAAAGGAAAATTGATTCTTACCTGCTAATTTTCGTCTCTGAAGTACCACAGATTAGTCCAAACGAGTGGGTTTATGGATCCCTACCAGCAGACTGAGGCAGAGAACAAAACTTTGCGGTACTGCTACATAACCAAGAGTGCCACATGCAGTCCGTCAATATTGACCTGTACCCACGCCAAGATGTCTACTTTAACAAACCCCAATAAACCTTGGGTGAACAAAGACTTAAAGCTGGAGCCCCCTGCAAACTAGGCCTCCTTGACTTAACAAAACATATACCAACTATGTACAGTTTTAATCACTCTGATCAAATCAAATGTCAGCTCAATCAGCTTAGCCATCTCCAGAAGCAAGGAAATCTTTCGTCAGAAGGGGACGGGTCTCTGGACTGATCCGTGGTACTTCAGGAATGAAAATTAGCAAGTAAGAACCAATTTTTCATTCCTGTTCATACCCCAGATCAGTCCAGACGAATGGGATGTACCGAAGCCCCTCTATACTGGGCAAACCCGAAAGACCCGCTAGCAATACACTCTCCCCAAACATCGCTTCCTCTGGAGCACGCACATCTAAGCAATAATGTTTGGTGTAAGTGTGGCAGGAAGACCATGTCGCTGTACGACAGATTTCCTGTGAAGAAAGCAGTTAACCCTCTGTCCACAAGGTCGCCTGCACCCTAGTGGAACTCGCTCGCAACCCTCTGGCACCGGATGGCCCTTACTGATATAAGCCGAAGCTATTGTCTCCTTTAACCAGCCGGCAATCATGCCTTTGGAAACCTTATTTCCCTTCTTTGCTCCACTGAACAGGACAAACAGATGATCCGATCTCTGAAAGAAATCCGTCACCTTGAGATATCGCGAAAGGATACGACGCATATCCAGCAAGTGAAGTTCTCTTGCCATCGAAGAATCGGCTGTTAAGTTTGAAAAGGCAGAAAGCCTGACCACCTGATTAAGGTGAAAGGAGACTACCTTCGGCAAAAGGGACAAAACCATCCGAAAAGAGACTCCCATCGTCTGAAAAACAGAGGAAAGGATCCCTACACAACAGAGCTTGCAGCTCAGAAATTTGCCTAGTAGAACAGATAGCCACCAGGAAAACAGTCTTCAGGGTTAAATCTTTCAACCACGCTCTTCGCATTGGCTCAAAAGGGGGGCCCACACAGACCCGAAGAACCAAATTCAGATTCCACGCCGGACAGATCTTCCGCACCAGAGGACGCAGAAGCTTTACCTCTCAGAAAACGAGCCACATCCGGATGAGACGCCAGCGGCTTTCCCTGAATTCTGCCGCGCAGGAACCCAAAGCTGCTACCTGGACCTGAAGAGGATTATACTCTAGCCCCTTAGATAACCCGCATTGCAGAAATTCAAAGATCTATGGGACGTCCACAGGAAAGACTAAAGAGGTTAGGACTTTTCAGCTTGGAGAAGAGACGGCTGAGGGGGGATATGTTAGAGGTGTTTAAAATCATGAGAGGTCTAGAACGGGTAGATGTGAATCAGTTATTTAGTCTTTCAGATAATAGAAAGACTAGGGGGCACTCCATGAAGTTAGCATGTGGCACATTTAAAACTAATCGGAGAAAGTTCTTCTTCACTCAATGCACAATTAAACTCTGGAATTTGTTGCCAGAGGACGTGGTTAGTTCAGTTGGTATAGCTGTGTTTAAAAAAGGATTGGATAAGTTCTTAGAGGAGAAGCCCATTACCTGCTATTAATTAAGTTGACTTAGAAAATAGCCACTGCTATTACTAACAACGGTAACATGAAATAGACTTAGTTTTTGGGTACGTGCCATGTTCTTATGGCCTGGATTGGCCACTGTTGGAGACAGGATGCTGGGCTTGATGGACCCTTGGTCTGACCCAGTATGGCATGTTCTTATGTTCTTAAGGGCTGTACTCTATCCAGAAAACACCAGGATTTGAGTACTCTCCACATCCGGACATAAGCCATCGAAGTGTTTCAGGCAAGGAGGCGTTCCAAAGTTGCAATCGCCGGCTTCGAATATCCCTTCAAACCGAGCCACCGCCTCTCAAAAGCCAGGCCGCTAGACAGAAGCGATCCTCCCGATCTGAAAATATGGGTCCCTGACGAAGCAATCCTGAGAGATGAACCAAGTGAACAGGTCCGTCTACCGTGAGACACAGAAGATCCGCAAACCACAGCCACTCAGGCGCCACCAGAATCACCCTGTCCGGATGAGTTTCAATGTGCCGCAGCACCCATCCTACAAGCGGCCACAAAGGAAACACATACAGCAAGAGATGTGTCGGCCACGGATGAATGAGAACCTGACCTCCCATCTGCAACTGAAAAAGCGATCTGTCTTCACATTTGCTAGAGTTGCCATGAGGTCTATCACTGGTTTGTCCCACCTTGCTTGCAGCAAGGCGAAGGCTTCCATCAACTCCCACTCCCCCGGATCCAGTCGCTGCCTGCTGAAGAAGTCCGATTGCACGTTTTCCACTCCAGCCACACGAAAAGCAGCTAGTCTCTCCAGATGTTTCTACGCCCACGGGAACAGCTCCTGCGCTTCCAACACCACTAAACGACTCTTCGTACCGCCCTGACGATTGAAGCACTCTGTCATCGCACTGTCCGAGAATACTCTCACTCATCTGCCCCAAATAAGCGGAAGAAACGCCAACAAGGCCTTGTGTACTGCTCTAGTTTCCAGTCGATTGATCGACCAAGCTGCCTCCTTTGGCAAACACTGACCATAGGTCGATTTCCCCAGGCAAATTGTCCCCCAATCAGAGAGGCTAGAATCTGTGCTTACAAGTACCCAGTCAAGCATTTCCAGATCCATTCCCTTCTCGAGATTGTGCCGTGACAGCCACCACGAGACTGGATCTGGCATCCTCTGGCAATAAATTCCATCAGGATAACAGCATCACCTGTAGAGGCCGCATGTAAGCAAAAGCACATGGCACTAAATCCAGCATAGAAGCTATGACCCCAGGACCTGCAGGTAATCCCAGACCCTGGGCACCGCCATGCTCTGCAACTGAAGCACCTCACTCTGCAGCTTGAGGACTCTCTCCAAAGTCAGGAACACCTATCCCAGTTGGGTATCGAAGCAAATGTCCAGATACTCCAAGGACTGAGTCGGCTTCAGATGACTCTTTGTGATGTTCGTCACCTGGTCCAATGCTCCCAGAAGCTGGAGCACCCACTGGACTGAGCGGCCACACTCTACCTCCAATTTTGCTCAAATGAGCTAATCGTCCAGGTAAGGGTGTACCAAGATGCCCTCCTTCCCGAGAGCCACCGCCGCCACTACTACCATCACGTTTGTGAACGTGCACAGCACAGCCTCTAACCTAAAGGGAAGAGCCGGAACTGGAAATGTTCTCCCAGAACCATGAATCTCAGAAAATGTTGATGCTCAGGTCGAATAGGATTATGAAGGTAGGCCTCTGACAGATCCAGGGATGCTAAAAACTTCCCTTTGCGCATCACCGCAATCACTGTGCACAGTGACTCCATCCAAAACCACGGCACCTGGGAGGGCAGCATTCACCTTCTGCAGATTGAGAATGGGTCGAAAGGTCCCTTCCCTTCTTTGGCACCACGAAGTACACTGAATACCTGCCCTGCCCTCACTGAAGGGGCACCGGAACAATGGCACGTAGAAGCTGTAAGCACTGAAGCGTGTCCCACACCGCCTCCCGCTTGCTCCGGGAGACACAGAGGGAGACTATAAAGGTGTCCCTGAGTGGCCAAGAAAATTCTAAGGTGCAACTGTCTCTTATCACCTCCAGGACCCACCGGTCTGACGTTGTTTTGGTCCACTCTTCATAAAAAGAG
This sequence comes from Rhinatrema bivittatum, assembly GCF_901001135.1. NCBI lineage: Eukaryota > Metazoa > Chordata > Amphibia > Gymnophiona > Rhinatrematidae > Rhinatrema > Rhinatrema bivittatum. The sequence goes on along the minus strand of NC_042621.1, from coordinate 220,831,502 downwards.
AGACAGGATCCTCACACCTTCATTGGCCGACCTTACTTCCGATCCCCCTAAGAGACCTGAACTGATTCCAAAAGGGCTGCTGTCTGCCTGAACTGTTTTCTGTGAAGCTTGTGTAGGGGGGCTCTGCCTGCTTGAAATCTCCTAGCCTCTCGAAAACGGGCTCATTGTAAAAAGGACGTCTTAGGACCCTTCCTGTCTTCAGGTAACTTATTGCCTTTCGACTCAACTGCTTCACGAGCTTCTCCAAATCCTTCCCGAAGAAGAGCTTCCCCCTGAAAGGGAGGTTAGACAGCTGGGCCTTAGACCACACATCCACCTATCAATTTTGCAGCCACAAGAGCCTGCACGCCGCTCCCGATGAGACCATAACTCCTGATAGAAGTCCAGACCATGTCATACAAAGCATTAGCCACATAGGCCACTCACGCCTCTAAACATGCTGCCTGCACTGCCTCAGATGCTGTTCCAGAATGGTTGTCATGCACCTTCTGCACCCAGGACAAACAGACTCTCTGCATCAGACTTCCGCACACTGCTGCTCGAAGGGCCAAAGCTGAGACTTCAAAAATCCGCTTGATCAGAATCTCCAGCTTCCTATCCTGGATATCCTTGAGAGCCACCGCTCCCCATCACCGGGATGGTAGTCTTCTTAGTGACTGCTGAAACGGCTGTATCCACCTTGGGAATTCTCCATAACTCCAAGGTCTGTTCCGGCAAGGGATATAATTTCCCCATAACTTTCGTGACCTTCAGGCCCCCCCCTTGGGAGATTCCTACTCACTATCCACTAACTTCTTCACCTGCTTCAGTAACAGAAAAGTGGTAGGGGGTTCCTGCAATCCCTCCAGGAGAGGATGCAATCCTTCCATGCCTGAGTCTTCCTGGACATCTTTGATGCAGAGCTCCTCCAGCACCTGGGGAATCAACGGACCCAGTTCCTCTCTTCGGAACAGCCGGACCACATGTGGGTCATCTCCTTCCGCGAATGGAATAGTCTCCGGGTCCTGAGCATCCAGATCCTGCATGGGATCCACCAAGACCCCTAATGGATCTCGAGCCAGGTTCTGAGTGGGATCCTCCAGGTCACTAACAGGGTCCCTTGTCCAGTGCCACCAGACCCCCTTGGAGCTGCTCATGATTATCCAGGCTATTTGACGAATCGCCCTCTTCCGAGGTTTGCCTGAGACCCAGCATCCGCAGGATTCCTCCTGACTCCACATGCCCTCTTGGCCATCCGGGACTTGCTAGGCAAAAGCCTCTTCGCCCCTAACTCCTTCTGGAATAAGCCCTATGAAGGAGAAGCACAAAACCTGTGGAAAAGGCCTCCGGGTCTGAAAAGGAATAGTCCTGATAGACTCCCTCCCAAACCCCACTCCATCCTTTGCCACCAGCAGGGTCCTTTCCCACAGGAAAATGCGTGCGAGAGGAATTACGGGGCTCAGACATGGCACCCTGCACTTCTGCATGTGCTGCCAAAATGGCGACCGGCTCCTCTGCCTCCCCCCCCCCCGGAGCAGACCTAGTTGCCAGCACTTTTTCACCACTCCACAGGGGTCCTGGCCCCCCGAAGTGCAATCGTGGCAAAATGAGGCCGCATCGAGGCAAGAGTACCTCAGCCCACAGCAAAGTCTGCCGCACTGAACAGGAGCCAGCATGTTGGGGCAGTCAGGCTTGCACATGTGGTCAGGCCTAAAAATAAATGTTGCAGCAGCGATCACACTGATCGCTGTGCGGGTGCTGAAATACAGCACTACCTGACCCTGATAAAGGCAGGCAATTCGGCCTGCTCCCTCCTGCCTGCCTCCCGGCAGAGAAAAAAAACAAAAAACTTACCTGCTCCATAGGCCTGCACACTGTTGTAGCCTCCCAGTTTCTGCTTTTTTTTTTTTTTTTTTTTTTAAAGAAACAGGGCCTAAAGAAAAACAGGAGGGAAAGACTACTCTCCTGCTTCTGGAGGCTACCCGCTGAGGAACCAGGCACATTGAGGAAGCGAAAGACCCAGAGGGGGAGAGGAAACCAGGGCCCCTGGCTATCTACCCCTCCCCCCCCTGTCAAAAAAGGGCTGCGTTCTGACAGGGATTGCCAATCCCCCCGCTCGCCCTGCTCTACCCGAGGGATGGTCCAACGAAGGAACCTAACACCTCGGGGAGCTAAATCTTCTTCTGATCCTCTTCTCTTTATTTTAAAACCATACCTCCAGACTGCAGGTATGCACCTCTACCATTTGCTGGAGACAGAGAAATAATGAGGGACTGCAGGTGGCATTCTCGGTTATGTAGCAGTGCCTCAAAGTTTTGTTCTCTACTTCCATCTGCTGGTAGGGAGCATAAATATACTCGTCTGGACTGATATGAGGTACGAACAGGAAAGTTAATTTCTACAAAAATTTGGGGCTTTATTCTAGGTGTGATATATTTGACTGTCCTCTTGCCTCCCGTAGAGCTTACCAGGGAGCAGCTGCAAGAGTTCCTCTAGTATACAAACACTATCAACAAAATAGCTTCTAATATGAGTTTTCTCAGTTAATGTAGAGATACGTACACATAAAAGGAAAGGTGAATTCAAACAAATTAACTTTCAACTTACTTTTACAGTTTCTAAGTCTCCAGCCTTTGCAGCTTCCAATAACTGTCGATCTGCATCTGAATTGCTTACAGGGATACCCTCTGGTGATCAAAATAAATGACATCAGGATAATACAAAAAAAATTGCTAAAAATAAATCCATGAGCAAGGTAATCTAGACATGGTGGTACTACTGTTAACAATCCATGAAGATAGCCAGCAGCCAAATTGAATTCATCTGTGCTTCTGCTACTTGGCCCACCAGAGTACTAGAGACAAAATACTTAGGACCCCTAATGCAATATATATGCAACCACCACAATTAAGTTAATATTTCTGATCAACCAAGTCATATTAGAAATATCTCTCTAAAGCACTACATTCTATCTGCATTGCCACAGCAGCTACTGTATAAACTAGTTTATGTGCAGCAATGAACTGAAAACACAGATGAATCATTCAGAGCTGCTTCTTGGCATGGGCTGCCCTTCTGCCAAACCTGCCCTGAGCTGCTTCCTATAAGAACAGAAAATAAGACTATCTGGTTTTGTGAGATCTGCACAGTACCTTGTAGTATCTGCTGTACAGTCTCATTTCCCATCTGTAGAGCCGTGAAGCCCTGCAGTGACACTACTGAAGGATCACACCCAGAATTTAGTAACAATCGGCAAGTCTGTAGATGACCGCAATGAGCTGCTCGGTGTAGCGACGTCTGTCCAAGATTATCCAAGGCATTCACCTAAAAAAAAAAAAAATCCTTTTAACCAGATCTTTTGAAACAGAGATGCCTTTTTCTTCAGATATTAAATAATGCTTTTTGTGGGAAAATATTTACTATGTCATGCTGGCTGGGATTTCACCTCCTGCTGCTTTTTAAAATATTTAATAAGCTGAGTGGTTAAGTAATTTGGCACAATAGTCCAGAATCTTTAAGATATAGGATAAGACATGAAATTAAACCCAGACCAGTGTCAGCACTACGCTATTATGACTGGGCCTCTGGCTCTCTTTATAAAATGAGTTGATGACATTAGGGCCTGAGATCACAAACCCATGTTCAGGATATCCAAAAAACATGCCGCATCTGGTCTGGTTGCTGCATCTCAAAAAAGATATAATTGCGATGGAGAAGGTACAGAGAAGGGCTACCAAAATGATAAGGGGAATGGAACAGCTCCCCTATGAGGAAAGACTAAAGAGGTTGGGACTTTTCAGCTTGGAGAAGAGACGGCTGAGGGGGGATATGATAGAGGCGTTTAAAATCATGAGAGGTCTAGAACGGGTAGATGTGAATCGGTTATTTACTCTTTCGGATAATAGAAAGACTAGGGGGCACTCCATGAAGTTAGCATGTGGCACATTGAAAACTAATCGGAGAAAGTTCTTTTTTACTCAAGGCACAATTAAACTCTGGAATTTGTTGCCAGAGGATGTGGTTAGTGCAGTTAGTATAGCTGTGTTTAAAAAAGGATTGGATAAGTTCTTGGAGGAGAAGTCCATTACCTGCTATTAAGTTGACTTAGAAAATAGCCACTGCCATTAGCAATGGTAACATAGAATAGACTTAGTTTTTGGGTACTTGCCAGGTCCTTATGGCCTGGATTGGCCACTGTTGGAAACAGGATGCTGGGCTTGATGGACCCTTGGTCTAACCCAGTATGGCATGTTCTTATGCATGAGAAAAATATATGCAAACTGATCTCAAGCATATTCACTGCAGATATCCTGAAACCCTGACTGGCTGTGGGGTCATCAGGCCAGATTTGGGAACCCCAGCAAGAGAGGTTAAGAGCACAGTTGGGCACACCACCTACAACAACCTGTGATGATAAATACTGTTTCAAAAGGTCAAAATGACTTATTTGAAAGTCATTTTGTCCTCCTATTGAAACAGTACAACACAGTGTTGAAACATTTCAGAACAGCATAATTTTGGCCAGCTATGCTGAAATGCTTTCAAAGGATGCCAAAAGCGTAAGAGTGCATACACAAGAACCTCTTCAGAGTTTGCCTGAAACACTGCCAAATTCTATAAAGCTACTTATAAGGGTATGTAAAAAGCCAAAATGTAATAAAAATGTTATGTGCACATGAACATCTGTGCACATCTAGTGTAACAAATGGACATGAGCAGTCATATATGCCATTTTTACGATTGTAATACAAGTAGTATACAAACCTTTGCTTCATATTTCACCAGCACTTCAACAACATCATTGTGAGCTTTTTCTGAGGCTACATGGAGTGGTGTTAAGAAGCTTTATTAAAAAGAGAAAAAAAAGCATACAGCAATCAGTGGCAAGCTATTAAGTGCAAATGTAAGATAATATATGATTAGAAGTAAGATGCTTACTCTTTTGTCTTTTCATTGACATTTGCTCCTTTCCTCAGAAGCAGTTCACATACTTGTTTTCTCTTGGGATATGGAGAAGCAGCAGCACAGTGCTAAACAATGAAAATACTTTTTTTAAATAATGATTTTGTACAACATACTGTTTTCTTAATTTCCCCAGAAATTGCATTATAAAAAAAAATATCACTTGGTTTGTAATGTAGTATCTGGCCAGTACAATCAAATTCTAAAACAATGCTTCTTTGCTAACTGGTACTAATATCCAGAACATTGCACATTACAGAACAGCAGTGCATGCCTGCTATTAACGGACAGCAGAGGAAAGAACTACTGCTGCTGGAGTCCCGCTGTCCCCAATTCCGATCGTTGTAGACTCCTCTCTCTTCTGCTTGGGCCCACACGGTGCCTCCTACTGCAATTGGCCAGACCACATGTACATACTGCCATCTGCCTTCTCTCTTTCAGTCCCACAGTATGCAGTCTCCTCCTCATTTGCTCTGCAGGGCTGCTGCATTTTACGCCTGCTTAAGCTAGGTCTGGAGCAGGAGTCATGCAGACGGTGTGTGTGTGTGAGAGAGAGGGGAGGGGAGTATGTGTGAGACAGAAGGGAGGGGGAGGAGGGGTGAGAGAGACAGAGCTTGGGGGAGGGAGGTTACACATTTTAAAAAACAGGGAGTTTCAAATAATTCAGATGTCTCACCAATTTCAATTTAAAATAGGTGTTAAGAGCTACCTGTGCAACATGTTTTTCTAAAGTAAGCTGAGAATCTAAGACCATCCCCAATGATCTCACTTTTTCTTTTAGGATCAATTCAACTGCACCTAACCCGGGAGACTTAGGGATATCCCCACTCCAACTTGTAACATTTCAGTTTTTGCAATATTAATAACTAATTATAGTCTCTCAACCAAAGCACCACTGCCTATAAACATGAATTCAATTGAGAGATTGCCTCATTAGTATTCCTTCCTAATAAAGCCACAATCAGTAAATCGTCCACATAAATAAATGGACTAAAATCAAATGAACGGATCAAGTTCCCTAAAGGAGCTAAAAATACATTTAAAAGTATTGATGACAAGGATGAGCCTTGAGGAACTCCCAGTTTCACTTCTCTCGGTTAGGACTTCTTCCCATGAAACACCATCATCTGCTCTCAATCTTGAAGAAAGCTTGTCCATTTTATTGCTTGCCTCTTCACACCAAGCTATTCATAGCGATATGACAAATTAGAATGGTCAACCAAATCAAAAACAGTAGTTAGACCAATAAGAAGCAGTAAAATAGTGCCCTCCTTATCCAAGCAAAGGAACTAGAGACTGAATTGAAAGATGGATGAGATATAAATACATCATCTTCCATGGCTAGGCTAGTGCAATAAGGATTAACCTCGCTTTGTCTTGAAAAGCCTTCTGGACAATCCTAACAATAAAAGGAATCGGTAGGTATGTAGAGTGGACTGGAGCTCCAGTTTAGCACAAAAGCATCAAGAGCCGATCTGTATTTGCTTGGATACATGAAGCAGAACTCCAACCTTTCTGTTGCCCTTTGATGCAAATAGGTTGATCATTGGTGTTCTCCAGAAACTGAAAGTCATCTATGACCTCTTGAACCAAGAACCACCAACCTATTTAGAATCTCTGGAAGGTAAATTACTTGAGCATTGGCACTGTGATGCTTAAGTCCTAGCAAAGGGTGTACGAGCCAGTGCCTCCCTTTTTGCTTATGCAGAATATAGCTACCTGGTTCTCTCTCTGGATCATTATTCTCTTGCTCAAAAGAAGTAGAGAGAAAGCCCTACGAGAATAGTGGATGGCTTGCGGCTTCAGAAGGTTGATTTGCTGACAATTCCCTCTAGGTGCCACTATCCTTGGATCCATGCTGCTCCAGTGTTTGCCTCCCACCCCTTGATGGAGGACTCAAGAAGACAGGGTTCATTTGATACACTGAAATGCTTTGCACGAAGATGAACTTATGGGTTCATCTGCCATTAAAGTGATGCTCTTATTTCAGAAATCAGAGATTTGGTGGGATAATTAATAGAGCCGATCCACTGGCTTCAGAGTGTCCACTGAAGGCCACACATATGTAGACTAGTTAGAGCAGAGTGGGCAAACTTTGTTTTAAAAAGGGCCACATTACTGATGCTCAGCTGTACCAGGGATAGAGGTACACTGGAAATTATACTCCATGGTACAATGAGAGGACTAAAGCAGCACCAAAAATGGCAAAAAAAGATATTAAAAATGGTAGACCACAAACAAAATCAAGAGAAACTCAAATCCTGGGGCACAAAGATGATAAAAGAAACAATATCGGCAGGTCATTCAGAGAAATTCAAAGGAGTACAAGTGATCAATCTTTCAGCCAGTACGTTAAACTGAAGCAGCAATATTTTCTCCCCCATATCTCCCAGTCACTTCGGATCACAGTCTTGAGGTTTCAGTACTCCTGGGCCCCCTCATCTCCTGAATGCTGTGGGAGGTGACAAGCAACAGCCTGCAAGAACTGCACATGCGCCAAATTATCATAGTTGCATGACTAAAAAATCTTTAGCTAAGCTACACGGTACTGGAAGAAGTGGAATGAGAGATAGCAAGCAAGCACACACGCAGCTACAGAGAGGCCCCATCAGGAAATGGTTTCCTTGGGTCCTATCACTGCCACCATTGGATAAGGGGTGGGAGGGTTAAGTCTTTCTGCATGCTGTCATGTCTGCTGCCCTCTACTGGTCAGCCCTTGGCTGCCACAGCAAACAGGTGACAGCAACATGGAGAGAGATAAGTGTGCCATGCCTACTCTTGCTCTGGTTCAACAGGCAGCAGCACCCAATGATCCCCAGGTGCTGTTAAAAACAGGAAGTGTCCAGGAAAACCTGGACTTATGGCAATGCTACTTATGAGTAAAAGTTTGAGGAGAATGACTAAGTGAATCCACTATCAGTTGCCAACATCCACATCATCTATAAAGGCCTGCAACGTGTAATGTTTGGCCATTGTTGACAATCATTTCAAGGCACTAGTGGGCTGGAAATAATGGAGCAGAAGTTATTAGGTAGGCAAGCTGAAAAAAAGCATGCTATTGGGCAAGGTTTGGCCCATGGACCAAACTAGGCCCATCAGCAATGCGGTCTTTCGACAGGGAGAAATGCTCTTTTGGAGCAAGTCTATCCAGGCTATTATGAACTCAATTCTCTGGGACAGAATTTGGACAGAATTTGGAAAGATTGATCAGCAAATCCAGGAACTGAACTCGAAGAGTGGGTCTGTGTTAATGCTGTCACCTATGAGTTATGACTAATTCATGCTTGTATGTAGACAGAGAAATGGAGAGTTTACAATGAATTTTAGTATCCATGCCCCATTTTCAGATATTTTTCCCATAGGCATAACAAGAAATTACAAAAAAAAAAAATCTCCACAGCACTTCACATCATGATGTTTGAACACAATAGCAAAATCTTTATGCAGAAAAGGACCAAATAGTCCATCTAGTCTGCCCAGTAAGCTTATGGTAGTATCTGTTACTGTTGTGCCGTGTAGGTTACCCCATGCTTATCTGTTTCCCAGACCATAAAAGTCAGGGCCCTCGTTGGTTGCTGTTTGAATCCAATTCCTTATTATGCCTTGCTGTTGAAGCAGAGAACAATGCTTGAGTTGCATCAAAGAATCAGTCTTATTGGTTTAGGGTAGCAACTGTTGCTTCAGCAAGTTGCCCCCATAATTGTTTCCCCAGACTGTAAAAGTCAAGGCCCTTGGTTGTCGAACGAATACAATTCCCCTTATCCCCCTGCCGATGAAGCAGAGAGCAATTAAGGCTTATTGGTTCTCCTAGGACAGCAGGGTGTTAGTCCTCATAGATGGGTGGCATCTGCGCTTCCATGTGGAGTCCCTCTTCAGTCTCATAATATAGAATTCATGAGCAAAAAAAATAAAACAGCAAAATGCAGAAGAACCCAACGCCAGGGGGAGGCAGGCGGGTTTTCTGAGGACTAACATCCTGCTGTCTAGGAGAACACCTGTTACAGGTAAGCAACTCTTTCTCCTAGGACAAGCAGGATGGTAGTCCTCACAGATAGGTGAATACCAAGCTACAGGCTGCTCCTGGAAACATACACGACCAATCTGCACTGAAAAACAGGTGCCATCGGGGCCCAAAACAACTGCGGTGCAGTTGGGAAGACCGGTGGTCAGCCTGGCCCCAAACAAAGAGCCTTAGATAAGAAGAGTTGGGTTTAAGCCTGGAAGAGGGTGTGAAGGACAGATTGGTTGAAGCTACTATCTTGCCAACCATCTCCTAGCCAATTGAAGAGTTTTTGCCCACCACAACTCCCAATCTATTCTTATCAAAAGAGATGAAGAGCTGAGTAGACTGCCTGTGGCCTGCTGTGCATTCTAAATAGAAGGCTAAGGACCTCCTGCAATGCAACGGGTGTATAGAGTCCGTTCACCCTCATGTGAATGGGGCCTCAGGAAAAAGGTGGGCAGAATGGACTGATTGAGGTGGAAATCGGTCACCACCTTAGGCAGGAACTTGGGATGCATACGGACCACCAACCGGTCACGAAAGAATTTTGTGTAGGGCGGGTACAAAAGCTCACTAACCCTGTGAACTGAGATGATCGCCACCAGGAACAGAACTTTCCAAGTGAGAAATTTCAGATCACAGGAGCGCATAGGCTCAAATGGAGGGCGCATGAGCCATGCTAACAACGCTGAGGACACAAAAGGAGGCCAGAGAGAGGATGTCAACTGAAGCAGGCCCCACATAAAGTGACCTACTATGGGCTGAAGAGATAGGCATGTCAGTGACACCTTGATGGTAAGCACTGACGGCACTCAGATGGACTCTGAACAAGGTGGTTTTAAGCTCAGCCTAGGAGAGGTGCTATAAATAGTCCAAGAATCTCAGAATGGGACAGGTGAATGGATCTAAGCCATGTCCCTTACTCCAAACAGAAAACCTTCTCCACTTCAAATCAATAAGACTTCCTTGTGGAAGGCTTCCTGTAAGCAACCAGCACCTGAGACAAGTGTCAGACAAGTGAAGGGTCTGCAGGTCTAAGCGCTCAACACCTCCAGACCGTTGAGGCTAATGCCCAGAGGTTCGGATGGCGCAGCCTGCCATGATCCTGTGTTATCAGATCGGGTGCAGTCCCCAAATTGATAGGATCTCCGATCGACAGGTCTTGGAGGAGAGGGAACCAGACTTGCCTGGGCTAGTACAGGGCCACGAGGATCATGGTCCCCCAGTCCTGCTGGAGCTCCAAGAGAGTCCTCATGATTAGCAGAAGAGGAGGATATGTGTACAGGAGCACTGTGCCCCAATGACGGGCAAAAGCATCCGTCACTGGTTGTCCATCTGTCCTGAACAGGGAACAGAAATTGCTCACCTTGCAGTTGCATGGTAGTTGATGACAAACCCCAGAGATAGCAGCACTCGCATGGTGAGATTCAGGGCATGCAGCGCTGCCTGCTGGGAGGCACTTTTGACCAGCCAGTCATCCAAGTAGGGGAACATATGTACCCCCCCTGACGTCTGAGGTGCACCGCCACCACCGCCAAGCACTTGGTGAAGACCCGAGGAGCTGTGGCCAAACCAAACTGCAGTACTTGATATAGGTAATGAGCCTGACCCACCACAAAGCAAAGATATTTCCTGTTGCTTGGGAAGATCGCAATGTAGGCATAGGCATCCTTGAGATCGAGGGAGCAGAGGCAGTCTCCTTTTCTGGAGGAGTGGGATCAGGGTTCCCAGAGAAACCATTTTGAACTTTTCCCTCTGAAGGAATTTGTTCAAAGCTCTGAGATCGAGAATGGGGTGCAAGCCCCCAATTCTCTTTGGTATCAGGAAATACCTCGAGTAGAACCCTCGGCCATGTTGGCGGAGGGGAATGGGTTCCACCGCGCCTGCCATTATAAGGGCAGAGAGCTCTGTCCGAAGTACTTCTGGTAGAGCAGATGAACCCCATGATGGACATGAGGGAAAGTCCACAGGGATACCCCTGAAATTCAGCTGACAACCCTGGCAAATGAGTGCAAGAACCCACAGGTCTGACGTGATGTGCGGCCAGCAATGGGCGAAGTGAAGCAGCCTATCTCCTACAGGGGGGCATGCTGCCAGTGGTATGGCGGACTGACAAGCTCCCTCACCTCCAGTCAAAACCCCATTGTGGGGGTCTGCTGGGGGGCTTCCTGGGGGCACGTGGCTGGCGCGAACGACCTCTGGAACCAGCTCTGGGGCTCAAAGTTTGAGAGGCGGGAGAGTAATACTTCCTTTGCCGATAGAATTTTCTTGAGCTTAGTCGAGAGGCCTTCCTGAAGGAGGATGGCAGATCGGACGCACTAGCCGATAGCTGTTGAAGGGTCTTCATGATGATCCTTCAGTTGGGCTACCAAATCCCTGACCTTTTTCCCCCGAAGAGATTCTCTCCTGTACAGGGCAGATCAGCTAGCTTCTCCTGGACCTACAGATGAATGTCCGTAGCCAGGTCATCCTACAGGTGCCAATGCCCACTGCAGACACCCTAGCCGCTGTTTCAAAAACATCATAGGTGGATCTCACCTTGTGTTTTCCTGCCTCCAGACCCTGTTGTACCACAGCAGAGAACACCTCCTGCTGCTGCTGCGGCAGGCGCTCCCGCCAGTTCCTGGACCTGTTTCCACAGGTTCCAATTGTATTGGGTCATATACAATTGGTAGGAGGTGATAAGCATAGCGCCCTGAAACACCTTCCTACCGAGGTCATCCAGCTCCCTGTGATCTTGACCCGGAGGGCTGGAGGCATGGGTGTGGGAGTGCTTGGCTTTTTTTTTTTTTTTTTAATTGCGGACTCCACCCCCACCAATTGGTGAGGGAGGTGGCGTCTCTCAAATCCCAATGCCTGTTGAACCAAATAGATGGCATCTGCCTTCTTACTGACAGGAGGAACTGACACCAGACGTTCTCAAATACTCAGGAAAGTTCCTTGAAGATCTCATGGACTGGGACAGCCACCACTTCCTTTGTCGCATCGACAACTGGAGAACTTCCAGCATCTTGTGTCGAACATCTTCCTCTGTGAGGAGTTGGAAGGGAATGGTCTCAGCCATCCTGCTTGTCCTAGGAGAATTAGAGCCACATCATCAAGTTATTCCATGCACTCTTTTCTTCATTTCCATCCTTTTGCCTTTAGGGATCCACAGTATTTATCCCATGTCCTTTTGAATTCTTTCACTGTTTTGGTTTTCACCATCTCCTCCAGAAGGGCATTCCAGTCATCCACTACCCTCCGTGAAGAAATATCTTCTGACACTGGTTCTGAGGCGTCCTCCTTGGAGTTTCATTTCATGACCCTTAGTTCTACTGATTTCTTTCCAAAGGAAAAGGTTTGACGTTTGCACATCATTAAAACATTTAGGTATCTGAAGGTCTGTATCATATCACTCCTGCACTTCCTCTCTTACATATTCATATCCTTCAGTCTCTCCTCATAGGTTTTCTGATACTGACCCCACACCATTTTAGGAGCCCTCCTATGGACCGCCTCCATTCTGTCGTTATCCCTTGTGAGATAAAGGCTCCAGAACTGAACATAGTACTCCAGATGAGGCCTCACTAAGGACCTGTAGAAAGCCATCAACACCTCCATTTTCTTACTGATTATTCCTCTCTCTATACAGCCCAGCATTCTTCTGGCTTTAGCTATCGCTTTGACACATTGTATCACTATCTTCAGATCGCCAGAAACTATCACCCCAAGATCCCGCTCTTGTTCCGTGCACATCAGCCTTTTCTATCTCATACTGCTCTATCATCTGCAAATCAGCACGTGCGCTATTTCGCCTTTCACAGAAAGAATGGTCATCCAACTGTATATAATGGCTGAAGCTTTAAAAGATCGCCAGCATCTAGGAGGATGATTTCCATTTTATATACTTAATTCAAAAAAATAAGTTATACAGATATGAACCTCCCCAACATCTCAACTGATCACTAAGACACAGAGTGTGAAGTATGGACTCTGCATTATTTTTTGTTAACAGAGTCTTACTAAAGTTTTAGGCTGGCCAACAGATGAATAAATGTCTAAAATCTCACCAGTGCTGTTTCATGAGTCTGTGGGTGCTTGAAGTTCACTATCTCCAAAGACAGATGCTTTTTCATGCGTGCTACATCTGATTCCCGAGCAGCCTGTAGCAGGGAATGACCTTTGAATTCATCTATGAAAAAAAAAAAAAAAAAAAAAAAAGACAGCAAGCTAAAACCCAGTCGCTAAAGTCAAATAAGTACCACAGACCTTAAAAAAAAAGATGCTTACCAATTCTATGGCCAAGCTTTCATTTTGTTGATGGAGGGGAATCTACAAGGATGACTAATATGCTCTCATTTGTTTGAAATAGTATTTCAACAAAGAATGGACTACCACCCCAATTCCCTTTAATGCAATACCTTATATAAAGCCGGGATTTGGTCTCCACAGCAAATGTACTACTGGTTTATATAAAAAAAATGAGTGAAATGGCCCCAGCAGTGAAACCTTTAAAAAGTAGCAATATTAATTCAACTCTCTAAAAGAGAGAATGTATTAGCAGGTTAAAGAAAATTACAACCACCCTTCTCCATAATTTTTATGTTACTTCTGAGGAAATTATTATAGTTTTTTAAATTTCCTTCTACCAGAACACTCTCAACACTAAAACACAATTATATTGGGAAACTGCTGTACCAATCTTTATTAGAACCCTATGAGGGTAGCTAACTGGCTCACAAAACAAAAATAGCTACAGAATTAGATGGAGGTGAAATAAAATCTGGAGGGCACAGCCATACCAAAAACGTGTACACATTTTGTAGCCAAATAAAAGTATAGAACTAGGAGATGAATAGTTACACTACAAAAAAGAAACCTAGGAATAAGACTAAAAGGTATGTCAGAGCCAAGACAGAGGCCAGTTGACATTCTGAAAATCTAGCTACTGTTAATCTCTTTTGGGGGTTAAAAATGATGTGTATTTGGTTTGGGGGAAGGCAAATATGTAGAACAGCTGCTTAAATGCATATGCAAGTGAAAGCAAATACCTTACAATTCTCAGTGAAGCCCCAATTTCTCTCTAATGGACTTTCTCCAAGACACTTCAAAAACCCATTACTCCAATAATGACCAGATGTACGTCTCTCACTCTCTCTCTCTGTATAGGGCCATATACATCTTATAGCACTATCTAAATGTTTAGTAGTCGCAGTTTTTAAATGCAAGGACCCCTTTACGCAGGAGGTTCAGGCCAAATAGCCAGTTACCTATCAGCTTCATGGGTTTTATAAGCACTATTTTATACTCACATGCCAATCGCTCTTTTAACTGAGGTGTTGGGGCCAAATCAATGGCACTTTTATTATGACAGTTCAGCAACATTGGATCTGCACCATAGCTTAAAAGGAGAGAACAAACTTCCACCCTGTTCTTGGATGCTGCTTCATGAAGAGAAGTAAACTGCCACAAATCCATTGCATTAACACATGCTCCATGCTGGAAAAACATCCAAAATATGTTATATAATCAGAGAATGGCTACAATGAAAACTAGTAAGAATTATAATATCCCTCCCAATATTTACTATACAAAAAAATCTATTCCATGCAGCATACATGACAAATATACATGATATATAATGACTAGAAAACAGACAAGAAATTTGGATATAAATAATCTTTAGGCTAATGAAAATTAAACCACAAAATGCAAAGTATGTCTCATATGAAGAAAAACACAATCTCTTCATAATAAAATTTAAAATTCCTTCTCCAACATTCATTTGAAAATATAAGCAATCTATTCTCCAGTTTCATAATTTTTCTCTTTACAGCTTGTTCATAAGATTACAAACTCCTGAGGCTCGCCAATTTTTTTTTTCTTTAATTTATATTCCGCTTTTTGCACTTTTAATTTTTTTTTTTTAGCGCTTCAAAGTGGATTACATTCAGGTACCGGAGGTATTTCCCTATCCCCAGAGGGCTTCCAATCTAAGCTTGTACCTGAGGCAATGGAGGGTAAAGTGACTTGCCCAAGGTCACAAGGAGCAACAGCGGGACTCAAACTCATAGCCCACTGCTCTAACCACTAGGCTACTCCTCCAGTCCTAACTTTAAATCACAGTTTTACATATTATGCTGGAGGTTTATTAATCTTTGTAAGCAACTGTCTTACTGTAGTGCTCTTTAAGATTTTTGGTTCAATGTCTCCAGTGGGGTTTAATCATAAAACCCACCTAAAAGGATTTGGAGACCCACAGTTTAGGAACTACATTTCTCTTACTTACTACAGAAGTGGTACTATGCAGAGTCAGACCAATGGTCCAGTGAGCCCAGCATCCTGTCTGCAAGAGTAACAAATCAGGTTCACTTCCTAGCAGATCCTAAAGGGGAGATCTATTCCTGTTGTGATCCCTAGGTCCTTCTGGGTAACTGAATAAACCTGCCTTCCAATGTCTTGTCCACATTTTTTTTTTTTAAACTTAGCTATCCTACCACATTCCACAGTTTAATTGCGTACTGACTAGAAAAAACCACTATTAAATTTGTTTTAAATCTACTATACTCTTCCCTGTCACACATGGAATTTCTATCCATAGATTACACAGTCCAGTTTGTTTCTGTAGCATTTTTACTCTACTTGATTAAATGCTATTCTTAACATACAATGAGAAGTGGAAGAGAAGCCTAGTTAGAGCAATGGGCTACGAACCGGGAAAGACAGGGCTCGAATCCCACTGCTGCTCTTTGTGACTATGGGCAAGTCGCTACACCATCCATTGCCTCAGTACAAAACTTACCCCAGATTCATGAAAATGCTATAAAATTGCACGGATAATACCCGTGGTAAGAGAAAGGGGCGTGTTTAGGGTAATTTTTAGAATTACCACACTGAGCAGAAACATAGCAGTTCGGAGAGCGAGAGACTATTTATAAGGCCTTCATAGTAATCAACTACTGATATCTCTATAGAAGGGCCAGCTAATAGCTCGAGGTGAGATGTTGGTTTAGGGACAACTTTTACATGCAGAGTGAGACATACGAACTGCACAGTACACATCGGTGAAGATTTGACATCATTTCTACATTGTTCTCTCGCCCTAGCTTGATGGACTCTATAACAGGGTACAATGGGGTTAACACATGCATTAATGCGTTATCGCGTGTGTTAACAACATAACGCATTTTGATGAATTCCAGAACTTATGTGTTGAGTGAAAAACAATTTTTACCAATTTGTTTTAAATGAGCTACTTGCTAACTTCATACAGTGCTTCCTAGTCCTTGTATTATCTGAAACAGTAAATAACCAATTCACAAATACCCATTCAAGATTTTTCATGAGTTTGTAGACCTCTATCATATCCCCCCCTCAGCTGTCTCTTCTCCAAGCTGAATAGCCCTAACCTCTTTAGTCTTTCCTGATAGGGGAGCCATTCCATCCCCTTTATCATTTTGGTCGCCCGTCTCTGTACTTTCTCCAGTGCAACTATATCTTTTTTGAGATGTGGTGACGAGAACTGCACTCAGTATACAAGGCGCGATCTCACCATGGAGCGATACAGAGGCATTTTATTCGTCATTCCCTTTCTAATAATTCCTAATATTCTGTTTGCTTTTTGGACCACCACAGCACACTGAGCAGACAATTTCAATGTATTATCCACTATGACGCATAGATCTCTTTCCTGAGTGTTAACTCCTAATGTGGAAACTAATATAGTGTAACCACAGCAAGAGTTATTTTTCCCTATATGCATCACCTTGCACTTGTCCACATTAAATTTAATCTGCCATTTGGATGCCCAATCTTCCAGTCTCACAAGGTCCTCCTGCCATTTATCACAATCTGCTTGAGATTTAACTACTCTGCATAATTTTGTGTCATAGGAAAATGGTCCTTACCTGCTAATTTTCGTTCCTGTAGTACCACGGATCAGTGCAGATAGCTGGGTTTTGCCTTCCTTCCAGCAGATGGAGACAGAGATAAACTTCAAGAGCGTCCTCTCTTAACCTGGTTGTGCCACTTGCTGCTCCTCAGTATTTGTTCATACCCAAGCAGAAAATTTTTTAAAGAATAACCATTTTTAACTGACTCCACCCCCGCCCACCCCCCCCCCCCCCCCCGAACGAGCAGAGGATGAAGAATAAAATTTTGACAACATGAAACAAAGGTCTTAGAAGAACCTATACTTTTCTTCAGAAAAAAAAAGGCACGAATCAACAGTACAGTACAGAGAGAGCAGGCTCTCCACCCTCAACCTGGAAAACCCTCAATGGGCGGGCATCTGGACTAATCCGTGGAACTATAGGAACAAAAATTAGCAGGTAAGGACCAATTTTCCTTTCCCTGTATGTACCCGGATCAGTCCAGACAGTTGGGATTTTTTATTTATTTTATTTAAAATGTTTTATATACCGCACAAAGGGGTAGAAGACCATCCGTCTAGGCCAGGGGTCCCCAACCACCGGTCCGCAGACCAGGACTGGGCCGTTGGGGGTTTTTTGCCGGTCCGCGGCACCGCCAAGCACCGGCAAATGTGTCGCGTGCTCCCGGTCTCTCCCGCTGCTCTTCCTTCCCTCCTGCCGTTGCCGCCGGGCTATCAGCACATTCAAGCCCAGTGGGAACGGCAGCGGTGCAAGAAGCTGTGGCACACGCGGCTGGCCTTTTCTTCTTCCCGCGCCTGCCCCCCCCCCCCCCCGTGACCCGGAACAGGAAGTGATACACAGGAGCGGTGCACGGGAAGGAGAAAGGCCGTGCCGCGTGGAAAAGTAGCAGCGGCGGCAGCAGCATCGGCCCCCAAGCAATCAAAGCAGCCGGTAATCGGGAAAAGGAGATAGCAGCATGAGCCTCCCGCGACCGATGGGATTCTTCTTTCTTGGCTTGCGGGGGCTGGAGGAGGCGGCTGCTGCAGCTACCATTTGTGCTCGGGGGGGGGGGGGGGGGGGGGAAGGAAGTGAGGGAGAGAAAGAGAGTGAAGCAGCCAGCCAGCCTGCCTGTGTGTGATTGAGTGAAACTGGTCAGAGAGCTGATGTGTGTGTGTATATGTGAGAGACAATGAAACTGATTGCTCAGGGAGATGACTGATGTGTATGTGTGAGAGAAAAAGCACGGAAGTGAGAAATCTGGGTATGTGAGAAAGCATGGGGCGTAAGAAGCCTGGTGTTGGGGGGGGGGGGGGGGGGGGTGTGTGAAAAAAAGCATGGGAGTGAGAAGCCTGTGTGTGTGTGTGCATGCATGAGAGAGAGACTGGTTGGTAAGGTGACAGGGTGTGTGAGAGAAAGAGACTGGTGTGTGTGAATGTGATTCAGGGAATGAGAAGCCTGTGCATGTGAAGAGAGTGAGCATGGTGTGTGTGTACCAGAGAGAAAGTGATTATGGGAATGAGAAGCCTGTGCATGTGAAGAGTGAGCATGGGAGTAAGAAACCTCGGTGTGTGTGAGACAGCATGGGAGTGAGAAGCCTGTATATCTGAAAGAGAACATGGGAGTGGGAAGCCTGTGTGTGTGTGTGTGTGTGAGTGAGAGTGTGTGTGAGAGAGAAAGAAAGTGATTATGGGAATGAGAAGCCTGTGCATGTGGAGAGAACAAGCATGGGAGCGAGAGACTGGTGAGTGTGTGTGTGAGAGAGACAGAGAAAGTGATTATGAGAGTGAGAAGCCTATATATATGTAAGTAGAACACGGGAGTGGGAAGCCTGTGTGTGTATGGAATGAGATAAACTGTTCAGGAAGGTGACTGGGTGTGTGTGCCAAAGACTGTTTGGGAGATGATTGGTGTGTGAGAGACAGAAACTGGTCATGGGGGCATGACTGGTATGGTGTGTGTGTGTGTGAGAGAGACATGGGCACTAAGGAAGAGGACCATGAGTATAGAGCTTAGCTTCTACTGTTGCTTCTGGTGTGTGCTATGGCCTGCATGGAAGGGGAGTAGGAGAGCTGCTGGAGGGGGTAAGTAAAAGTGGCTTTTTAAGTTTATTTTTCTTGATTGACTGCCATTTTAATTATGTGATGTCTGTTTTTTTGAAATATTTTATTGGTGTTTGGAGAATGTTTAATAGTTTTTATGAGTTTTTAATTGTTGGATGTTATTCTGTTCATAGCTGTTTTGAAACATTTATTCTGCTTATTAGTATAGTTTTACAATTATTTCTGTGTGGGGATGTATAGCTGCTTGCTAGTTCCTAATAAGAGGTGTATTGGTTTTTAGGACCTGATTTAATATTTGTAATGTTGCCTTTTCATAGATAGGGTTGCTCCTGTTTGAGTGTATTCCATAATACAGGTGTAACTGTGTGCGGATTAGTTTATGTGCATTACTACAGATCCTGGGAGTATGTTAGGTCGGTTCTGTGTCTGTTACCTAGATGAGATATTTTACTAGCATGTAAGCGTTTGTATCGGTCTTATTTGTTGTGTTTTCTCAAGAGGACATGCACTGGTGGTAAACTGCTGTCTTTTCATAAGTAGGGCTATTGAGCCTGGAAGTAGAAGGAGTTTGAGTTGCTGTTACTGAGATGACACCAGAACCAGAATATCTTTTCTGTAGGGTGAGTTGTATGGGGAATGTCATAATTCTGCTTTACATCCATTATTGTGGGTCAGGGGGGTTCCCGTGGATGCAAACTGTACTTTTACATCTAGCCCCGTGACGATCATGGGTCAGTGTGTCATGCATGTGAGAATCTATGATGAGCTGAGTCACATTCACATTATAAATGTCGTTATTAAATGATGAGTATACACTAAAATCCAACTCCTTCCATAACCCTGCCCCATATGACCAAAGCCCCGCCCCTGTCCCACCCCCACCCCACCCTGCCGGGCCATGGAAAAATGGTCTTTCTTGAAGCCGGTCCCTGGTGCAAAAAAGGTTGGGGACCACTGGTCTAGGCGGTTTACAAATAGAACATACATAATTCAGTTAGACATAAATATACAACAGTTAAAACATTACAAATTTCTTAATTTGTGCTTAAGGAATTATGGGTTAACTTTTATTAATGTAAGTTTATAAGCCCAGGTAAAAAGGTGAGACTTTAATAGCTTTTTTAATTCTCTACGGTTTGCAGTCAATCGAATATTGTCTGGAAGAGAGTTCCATAATGTTGGACCAGCTACTGAAAAGGCACGTTTTCTTGTTAAAGATAAACTGACAGATCTTATGGAAGGAATTTCCAGAATGCATTTGTCGAGAGAGCGGAGTTGTCTAGATGGTCTGTAAATTCTTAGCAGTGAACATAACCAGACTGAATTAACATTATGGAGTAAGTTATGTATTATGGATAAAATTTTATATGTTATACGAAATGATATTGGCAACCAATGAAGGTACTGTAATGTCTGTGTGATATGTTCTCTACGTGAAACATTACATAACAAATCGAGCAGTAGCATTTTGGACAAGTTGAAGGGGATGAATTGTTGATTGCGGTAAGCCAAGATATAACGAATTACAATAATCCAGGGTTGATAAAATTAAAGTTTGTGTGACTGATTGAAAATCATTAGGAAGTAATGTACCCAAGCTCTCCTAATTAGGGTGGGAAAGAGAGCCCAGCTCGGATGACACTAGCCCCGAAACTGGCAGTGTCCAAATCTTGGACATCAGGTCTGTAGTGTCCTGCAAAGGTGAGTAAAGACCGCCAGGTAGCCGCCCTACAGATTTTCTGCGGGGAAACCATCTGACACTCTACCCATGAAGCTGCCTGTGTTCGAGTAGAATGAGCCTTCAAGCTCTCCGGGACTGGACGACCAGACCCGATATAAGCCGATGCTATGGACTCCTTTAACCAATAGTTGCTTTAGATACTGACTGTCCCTTCTTTGCCCCATACCACAAAACGAAAAGGTGATCCGACAGACGGAACCCATCGGTAGCCTCAAGATAGAGCAACAAAGCAAGTCGAACATCTAGATGTCGAAATTGACTTGCACAAGGACCTGTGAGCTCTGCAGTAGGAAGAGCTGGAAGCTCCACTGATTGATTCACATGAAAGGCAGAAACCACTTTCGGCAAAAAAAAATGAGACAGTACGCGGTGATACCCCTGAATCTGAGATGTGGAGAAAAGGCTCCCTGCAGGACAAGGCCTGCAGCTCTGAGACCCTCCTAGCTGAACAAATGGCCACCAAAAACACCACCTTCAACGTGAGATCCTTTAAGGTAGCTTTCCTGAGCGGCTCAAAGGGGGCCTCTCACAAACCCTGGAGAACCAGGTTTAGACTCCGAGAGGGGCATAGCCTGCGAGTTGGGGGGGGGGGGGGGCACACATGCTTCACACCCCGAAGAAAACGCACCACATCAGGATGAGTCGCTAGAGGAGTATCCCGTGTGTGGATTTGCAAGCATCTTAGGGCAGAGATCTGAGCCTTCAGCGAATTATAAGACAATCCTTTGTCCAAGCCTTTCTGCAGAAAAGAGAGAACCGGAGAAACCGAAGCCCTACGAGGATCCACCGGAGGCTGGGCACCAGGCCTCGAAGACCTTCCATACATGAACATATGCCAGAGATGTGGAGGTTTTCCAGGCCTGCAAAAGGATGGAAATAACTGCCTCCGGATAACCTTTCTTCCTCAATTACCGCCTCTCAAGAGCCAGGCCACAAGTCAAAAACGATCCGCCTGGTCAAAAAATATACGTCATTGGCAAAGAAGATTCGGAATATGACAGAGACAGAGAGGGCCCTCAAGGGCCAGATTCACAAGGTCCGCGAACCAAGGCCTCCGTGGCCACTCCGGTGCCACGAGAATCACCCAACCTGGATGAAGTTCTATCCTCCAAAGAATCTTTCCCACCAGTGGCCATGGGGGAAACACAAAGGAGGACATTGTGTGGCCAAGGAACTACTAGGGCATAGACGCCCTCCTCGCTGTAATCTCTTCTGCGACTGAAAAAGCAAGTTTCCTTGGTATTTGAGTGAGTCGCCATCAAATCCACAAGGGGTTCGCCCCACCTGCGACAGATCAGGTGCATGGCGACCTCTGACAGCTCCCACTCTCCTGGGTCTAGCTGTTGTCGACTGAGAAAGTCCGCCTGTACATTGGTCGATCCCGCGATGTGAGATCCCGCTCTGCCCAGGACATCAGCTTCTTCGCTTGGGGACAACTCCTGGTTCCTCCATGCCAGTTGATATAGGCTATGGTCATCGCATTGTCAGACAGGACTCTAAACTGCCCGATTGTACAGGAGGGGTAGGAAGCTCTGCAGAGCCAGCCGGACGGTTCTCGTCTCGAGAAATTAACCAAGATACTTCCACCAGAGACCACCGACCCTGAACAGACGAGTCTGGCATAATGCTCCCCAGCCGGAGAGACTGCCATTTGTTGTCACCATCATCCACTGGGGTATCTCCAGATTCACCCTGGGCTCCAAGTTGTCCTGGGTGAGCCACCATGAGACTGGATCTGGCAACGTCTGTAAGTGGAAGGAGGAATTGTTCCGACAACAGGTTCCAGCATGACAGCAATGCCGCTTGAAGCGGTCTCATATGCGCAAAGGCCCACAGGACCAGTTCCAAGATTAAAGCCATGGAACCAAGAACCTGCAGGTAATCCCAGACCCTGGGCACAGAGGCTTGCAAGAGGCGTTGGACCTGGCTGCGCAATTTGAGGATTCTGACCTCTGAGAGGAACATCTTGCCCACATGGGTATCGAAGCATGCTCCCAAAAAAATTCAGGACCTGGGATAGGGTTAGATGGCTCTTGGCGAGGTTAACCACCCAGCCTAGAGATCTCAGGCGGTGGAGAATGACATCTACCGCCATCAAGCATTGGTCGGCCAACTTTGTCCAGATGAGCCGATTGTCCAGATAGGGGATGCACCAGAACCGCAACAAACTGCCACCACCACCATGACTTTGGTGAAGTTCATGGAGCCATGGTGAGGCCAAATGGTAGAGCGCAAAATTGAAGATGTTGACAGAGAACCATAAACTTGAGGTACCTCTGATGGTCCTGGCGAATCCAGATGTGGAGATAGGGTTCCATCAAATCCAATGCCGCCAGAAATTCGCCCTTTCGTACAGCCACGATGACAGAGCAGAGCGTCTCCATCCGGAAACACAGCACATTGAGAGCCACATTCACCTTCTTTAAATCCAAGATGGGACGAAAAGTCCCTTCCTTCTTGGGGACCACGAAGTAAATGGAGTAATAACCCTTTCGGTAATCTGATGGAGGAACCGGCAAAATGGCCCCCAGACTTTGGAGGCGCTCCAGGGTCTGATGAACAATAACCACTTTTTCTGGGGACTCACAAGGGGACACTAGAAACAGGTTGCGTAGTGGCCGAGCAAACTAATTCGTAGCCATGTTTTATCACACTGAGAACCCATTGGTCCAAAGTGATTTTGACCCACTCCTTGTAAAAAAGAGTCAGCCGACCCCCTTTGACCGGATCCAAGGTGTGGGCTGGCCAGAACTCATTGGGCAACTTTAGTCCCGCTGGGTCCCTGACCGGAACCATCAGGGGGTGACCTACGCCCATGGTAGGCCTGCGACCAAGACTGGAACCTCCCCAAGGTCCGTCTTTGGCCTGCGCCCTGCCGGAAATGCCTTTGGCCATGAAAACGAGGGTGAGCCAAAAATCTTCTGCCCCTTCGACCTATCCTCTGGGAGCTTATGCACCTTATTATCACCCAGCTGCTTTATTAGCTACTCCAAGTCCTCTCCGAAGAGCACCCTGCTTTTGAAAGGAAGAACACCAAGCTGAGCCTTTGAAGATACATCCACAGCCCAGTTACGGAGCCACAAGAGCCTTCTGGCAGAGACTGCCTACACCACTGTTCGCAACTAGGTGCGAAGCAGGTCATACAAGGTGTCCACACCATAAGTAACAGCAGCTTCAAGGCATTCCACCTGCTTAGCCTCTGGGGGCTCCAAATCCTTGGCGCTGAGCAACTGCTGCACCCAGCAGAGTCCCGCTCTGAACATGTAGCTACTTGCAGACCGAATACCCACGGTAGAAACTTCGAAAATCATCTTGAGATGACCTTCCAGCTTACGATCCTGGAGATCTTTCAACTCTGCTGCTCCGGCCACTGGGATGGTAGTCCACTTCGTGACTGCCAAAACTGATGCATCCACTTTCGGAACCCGTAAGAGATCCAAAATGTCTTCCGGAAGAGGGTAGAGTTTGTCCATTGCTCTGCCAACCTTAAGCCCAGTCTCCAGAGTGTCCCACTCCTGTGCCATCATTTGCTGCAACATGAAGTGGAGAGGAAAAGTTTGCGCGAGGCCCCGCAGTCCTGCTAAGACGGGATCCACTTTGTCCAGGGCTGGGTCCACAGGAGCTGCCATAATCCCCAATTCTTGCAGAACATGCGGGATAAGGGGGAGCCAGCTCCTCCCGACGGAATAGGTGGACCAACTTCCGGTCATCACCCTCAACCGAGGGGAGAGCGCCAGCCTCACGTCTGGGGTCCAGGCCATCGGAGGGTGGAGGAGGATCCTCCTGACCCGGTTCCTGATCGGACTCGTCCGTCTCCACCTCCCGGGGAGTTCCACG
The DNA here is from genome assembly GCF_901001135.1 of Rhinatrema bivittatum. NCBI lineage: Eukaryota > Metazoa > Chordata > Amphibia > Gymnophiona > Rhinatrematidae > Rhinatrema > Rhinatrema bivittatum. Next base: position 220,807,067 of record NC_042621.1, on the reverse strand, counting down.
GCCCGCAGGGGTATGAACCATCCGGATTTGCGTCGCCACCAGCAGATCCTCCTTCCTAGCCATCTTCCCAGGTGGGTCCTCGGGAAACTGATCCCTGGGAAATCTTCTCTTTTGAGCACCACTGTCCAAAAAAGCCTGGTGCATTTAAAGGATAAATTCTGGGGAAAAGAAAAAAAAAAAAAGAGAGAGAGACTGGCCCCTATGAGACCCTCCCAGGGTACTTGGGCCCCCCCCCCCCCCCTGAGCCTCATCAGGGCTAACATCGGCAGGAGAGAGTGCCGGAGGAAGATCCCCTCCCCCTAATGCACCAGCCTCTGCCATGCGAAAAGAATCCAAAATGGCCGCCGTTCCCGCGCTGAGAGGGAAAGGATCGGCCCGCACCTCCGTGGCAGTTACAGCTCTGCCAGAGCCTGAGGAAATCAGCGCAGACCTGCCCGAAAAAGGCTCCCCACCAGGAAGACAATAAGTGCAGCAGTCCAAATCTCGGCCCAAAAATCGCTCCCCGTAGCGCGAGCAACAGCTCGAGTGGGGCATGCCGCCAGAGGAGCCATGTGTGCAAATGCGGGAGAACGGCGGGAGGCACCCAGCAACACTCACCACTGATTGGAGACTCGCAGCCAACCTGCTGGTAGCAAACACTGCTGCCTGCTCCGACCTCCTGCACTATGCGCTCTTTTTTTCCCCCCAAACAATTTCCAGGCAGAACAATTAAAGAGACAGCGGTGTTTTTTGTTTTTTTTTGTTTTGTGAAGAAAGGCAGAGGCTACAAGGG